>NW_028318403.1:341666-683333 GCF_062004578.1 Staurois parvus | reverse complement strand
GGACTTTAATTTTCTCATTAAAGCTCCACTTTAATTCTACCCTCCCCAGTAGCACATATTTTCACCTTTCCTTTACTCCTTTGACACTTCAAAGGGCATGAAAGTGAACCTACTGCTTCGCCCTTAGCCCTGTTTTGTCCTTATGCTTAACCTCCCTAGCGGTCGGATTATGTCCATATTTCTGTGCTCAAAGCGGTACATTTTTTTGCTTGGAAATATGAATTTTTTTTATTGTAGGCCTGTAATTTTTAGGAAAAACTCACTGAAATCTGTCCGAACAAGAGTCTAGTAAACATCCCGGGTAGGATAAAACTTGAAACACGAAATCACAAATTATAATTTAGTAAATAATCATAAAAAATAATAATATAATAATAATACATTTTATTCAATAATATAATCAACCCAAAAACACTGAAATTTGAAGTATAGCGCCAAGTTCGCACATCACTGAACAAAGTCGCAAAATCGTTTTCAGTGTCTGATGATGAATTTCCCCACGAATCATTATCACTCAATTCTGCAAGCAGTTCTAATTTACTTTCGCTGTTCTCTAGCTGGTCTAAAACCGGTATTGACCTAAAGGGACGCTTTTTGGACACCATGGACTTTTCTCAGTTTCCAGGCAGAAAGAACAGTAAAAATGCAGGCAGGGCACAGGACAAAGCACTCGGGACAAAATGTATGTGAAATGGTTTGATACAGTAATGTCATACTATGTGATTTTAGTGAATGTCACTTTGTATCATTTTCAAATTTCCCGCTGTTCCGTCCCCGTACGTCCCGACGCTTGCAGGGGACGGAACCCATATGACAGATGCCGGCATCCGCCGGATTACATTGCCGAGGACACTGCAGGAGGGACATCGCGGGAGCGCAGGACAAGGTAAGAGATCGAGGGACCCCGGAGCAGCGCCGCATGTTAGGCCCGAGTGTAGCTCGTGGTTACCGCTTGTGGTACTGAAACTTTACCCCGAGCTACACTTGGGAATACCGTCAGGGAGGCTACAGGCCAAGTTCACCTTTCTGAACATGTTACACCCCTGCGTTGTAACATGCACAGCTGGTCATCCCCGCCCTGACATCGGGTGGGTGATCCTCTTCCTACACTCACTGCAAAACAAAAACAGCGTGGATGTGCAGAACTCCGCCCACATCATTCATTCACAGAGTTCTATGAATAAAGTACAAGTCCCATTTGCCACTGCAACAGATGGTTTGTAGTTCTCAATGAACTATGAGGGTGCTGGTGAGCATCCTCGTAGCCCATTGATTCTTTCTGCAGTTATTTAACTGTCTGCCTGTATGGGGGGTAGGGGCAGACAGATTTACTGACAGTCTGCAGGAGCCTGACACTGCACCTGTGATCTGATGATCCTGGGTGCAATGCTCTGCAGGCTCCTAAGAAGAAAAAAAAACATATATATATTATTATTACAGATAGTCACATAGCGCTGTCAATTTATGCAGCGCTTTACATACACTATATTGCCAAATGTATTGGGACACCTGCCTTTACACACACATGAACGTGAATGGCATCCCAGTCTTAGTCCGTAGGGTTCAATATTGAGTTGGCCCGCCCTTTGCAGCTATAACAGCTTCAACTCTTCTGGGAAGGCTGTCCACAAGGTTTAGGAGTGTCTATGGGAATGTTTGACCATTCTTCCAAAAACGCATTTGTGAAGTCAGGCATTGATGTTGGATGAGAAGGCCTGGCTCACAGTCTCAGCTCTAATTTATCCCAAAGGTGTTCTATTGGGTTGAAGTCAGGACTCTGTGCAGGCCAGTCAAGTTCCTCCACCCCAAACTCGCTCATCCATGTCTTTATGGACCTTGCTTTGTGCACTGGTGCGCAGTCATGTTGGAACAGGAAGGGGCCATCCCCAAACTGTTCTCACAAAGTTGGGAGCATGAAATTGTCCAAAATGTCTTGGTATGCTGACGCCTTAAGAGTTCCCACACCATAATCCCCCACCTCCACCAACCTTTACAATTGACACAAGACCGTTCTCCTGGCAACCGCCAAACAGACAGGTCCATTGAATTGTCAGATAGAGAAACATGATTCGTCCTTCCAGAGAACACATCTCCACTGCTCTAGAGTCCAGTGGCGGTGTGCTTAACATCCGATGCTTTGCATTGCACTTGGTGATGTAAGGCTTGGATGCAGCTGCTCGGCCATAGAAACCCATTCCATGAAGCTCTCTACGCACTGTTGTTGTGCTAATCTGAAGAACACATGACGTTTGGAGGTCTTTAGCTATTCACTCTACAGACAGCTGGCAACCTCTGCGCAATGTGTGCTTCAGCATGTGCTGATCCCGCTCTGTCATTTTTCGTGGCTAAGTTGCTGTTGTTCCCAGTTGCTTCCACTTTGTTATAAAACCACTAACAGTTGACCGTGGAATATTTAGTAGCAAGGAAATGTCCCATATGGACTTATTGCACAGGTGGCAACCTATCACGGTACCACGTTTGAATTCTCTGAGCTCCTGAGAGTGACCCATTCTTTCACAAATGTTTGTAGAAGCAGTCTGCATGCCTAGGTGCTTGATTTTATAGCCCTGTGGCCATGGAGATGATTGGAATACCTGAATCCAATGATTTGGAAAGGTGTTCCAATACTTTTGGCAATATAATGTATATATATATTGTACATTCACATTAGTCCCTAACCCTCAAGGGGTGTATAATCTAAGGTCCCTAACTCACATTCATACATACACATACTAGGGCCAATTTAGACAGGAGCCAATTAACCTACCAGCATGTCTTTGGAATGTGGGAGAAGACTGGAGTACCCAGAGAAAGCCCACGCAGACACAATCCTAATGCTAACCACTTAGCCACTGTATACATGCACAGTTCTTTACCTGCAAAAAATATGTGTGTGTGTGTATATATATATATATATATATATATATATATATATATATTTTTTTTTTTTTTTAAATAGAAGTGAACTTATCCTTTTAACGCGTAGTCCCATGTCCACTTTAAAAGTCTACATTATATACAAAAAGATGACAACATCTGGATTCCAGATCTGATATAAAAAGCAAACTTGGCACAATTACAATTGAGCTGGTAACAGAAAGACATAAAATACAAAAGTACATAGGAGTTCCAATGCTACTAGATGTGTGGGAGAATTATACATTAGACACCTCTGTTGGTTTCCAAATCCAGCATAGACTTGGAAATGAATGTTTATTGATTTTCCTAATGATTCACGTCAGTGGTGAGCATGAAAAATACCCCAGAGAAATAGGCAAGCTTTTCGGCTTTGCGGGAGCCCAATTCTCACTGACTTCATCAGCTGGCACACAGGATGTGACCCTTCTTGTTCTTAGCGCTGGGCCTCCTCTGAAGACAACTCCCAAATACAGGAGGTGAAAAATGATCATTAAAGGGGGCAAAACACAGCGCATACAGAGGACCCAACGATCCCACCAGTATGGTCTGACTAGATTTTTACTGGATGGTAACCACACACGTTCCTATAATAGGCCTCTTGAATTATTATGTTAGTCAGAGTCAGGAAGTCTGGAAGCAGAGAATTTATGCAGTCAGTCCGCCACTTCAATACAGAGGAATGGCTTTCAATTCTAATGACAGTGTTACTGCTCCACCTAGAGGACATTGAAAATAATGCAGCTAAAGAGCTTAATTATCACAGTCACAACTCAGCCAAAACAGGAAATCTCAGTCGTTGATAGACTTTAACCACTTTGCCCTCCAGAGGATTTACCCCCCCTTCCTGACAAGGCCATTTTTTGCAATGCGACGCTGTGTCACTTTAACTGACAATTGCGCGGTCATGCAACGCTGTGCATAAATGAAATTTATTAACCTTTTCTTCCCATGAATAGAGCTTTCTTTCCGTGGCATTTGATCACCTGTGCGTTTTTTATTTTTTGCGCTAGAAACAAAAAAATACTGACAATTTTGCAAAAAAAAAAAAAAAAAACCAATATTTTTGACTTTTTGCTATAAAACATCCATTAAAAAATTTTTAAAAAACAAGTCATAACTTTAGGCCAATATGTATGTCTTTGCTAAAGAAAATCCCAATACATGTAAATTAATTGGTTTACGTGAAGGTTATAGCGTCTACAAATGGCAGTATATATACTGGATTTTTTTTTATACTAGTAATGGTGTGGATCAGCGACTTATAGCAGGACTGCAGCGGGCATTCTGACACTGGGGGGGGGACCAACTAACTGCCACTGACATCCCAATGACACTAATACAGTGATCAGTGGTATTACTGACACTGTACTAACGACACTGGGCAGGAAGGGGTTAACATCTGGGGTGATCAAAGGTTTAACTGTGTGCTGTTTTACTGTATGTGCTGTGTGTGTTTTCTAGGGAAACATGCTGCTGTGTATTTCTCTGCTGTGCAGAGAAATACACAGCAGCATGTTATTGCTGGCAGGAGAGAGACCTGTGTTGTTTCCACACAGATCTCTCCCCTGTCACTGTTTCTGACGATCGCCAGATGCCAGCGGGGGATCTCCAGCCAGGACCTGGTGATAGACATCTGTAGCTGCCAATGGCAGCGAGGTGCATGCCACCTACCCAAAAATGCAAAATCACATATAAATACACGTGATTTTGTGCAGCCCTGCCACTCTGTAGCAGTATTTCTGCTATAGGGCAGCAGGGAAGCAGTTAATATCCATGAGTCTGACTTGTATTTTCAAGTATTACATATGGTATTTACAGATATAGAAAGCTGTGCATGCTGAACATAAGGTCACATATGGTACCTACAGTACAACAATTATATTAAAGTGGTTGTAATGGCTGAAGGTTTTTTACCTTCATGCAAGCCACAGCTCAGTGTGTGAATGGACACGCAGAGCAGCAGGTGCCCCCATAGCAAGCTGCTTGCTGTGTGGGCACCCGACAGGAGGGAGGGGCCAGGTGAGCCAGTGGGAGAAGAGGAGGATCCTGGCTGCTCTGTGCAAAACCACTGCACTGAGCAGGTAAGTATAGCATGTTTGTTATTTAAAAAAAATAAATAAATTAAAAATTAACCTTTAGAATCCCTGTAATCTGCATAATGCTGGCTATACATTTTTTTGTTCAGTCTATTTCCTGGAAAAGAATAAAGGAAACAGGTTTCTCCATCCTTGATAAACAGCATGATGGACTAATCTCCCACTGTGGCTAATGTATTCTGATAGTTGGCATCAATGGTTGTCAATTGCCCAAATAGTGTCTGCATCTAATCCAATGCATCCGCCATTTGACCAACAATTTAGTGCCTAGCTCCTTTGTTTTTTTCAATTGAAGATTGTGGGGCAGGAGGGTGCCAACAGAGCCAACCAGGGAGCAAATTTCACCAGGTTTATCAAACACTAAATTAAATTTGCTTTGTGTAAGGCCTGTTTTAATCCTAGTGTTGGCAGCATTTATAATGCTCTCATGGCAGATGCACTTTAACCCCTTAACACTGGCGCCCATTTAAGGGGTTTCTGATGCTTGATCATGTGACCGTTATGATTGGCTGTCATAAGACTGGAAAGCTCCCGAATCCCTACTTGTGATCGGGCGATTTCCGTTAGGTGCGTTAACTGTGGCGGGAGCGTTTAGGGTGTGCGCTGTCCGTACAGGTTTGTTTACATTTTGGTATGCATATATGGGGCCTCTCGACATCAAGGCCTGCCCACCCACCAAGAGGCCGCATATATGCATACTGTCGCCAAGAGGCCACATATACACATACTGTCGGCATGAAAGAAATATGAATATGAAAGAAAGGCTCAACATGACAGAAGTTAGCAATGTCAGTTCTTATATTACTTTCACAAGGTTTCCTAGAACTAAAGCCTTTTTTGCCAAATAAAAAAAACTGACAGGGGTTCTAGTCTTCCACCCTTGACTAAACAAATGTTGCTGTTGAAGAGTTACCTGAAACAGTTGTCACCAGGACTCAAAGTAAGGAGAAATCTCTCTATTGAATCCACAGAAAGCAGTAAAAACCCAGCAGAGGTTATATCCCTTCCCCACTTTATCAAAAAAAAGAAGAAAAAAGTTTGAGCTGGACATACACTTTAAAACTCGAAATTCAAGTCATATTGTCAACAGGTGTTAAGTGGACATGAACCCAAAAAGCAAAGATTTGTGTTTTAGCGAACAGCCTAAGCAGTAAGGATTCTTGTCCTGCGCCTCGAGGCTCATAGCTGTTTATCCGCAGTGTTAGATCATCTAAGGCACTGCTGCCTCTGATAGTCTGATACTTTGGTCACTACTGTGCTGCTCACTGTTCTACCTGATGGAGAGGAGGCTGTACCTGAAAGTCTGCACTGAAAAGGACCTCCCTGCCTCTGCTTTATTCATTTTGTGCTTGTGCTTCCTGCCCCTAATCTGCTGCTCTTTGAATATCCCTTACTAGTGCCCATGATGACCACCCCCCACAGAGATACAGAAAATTGCATGATAAGTCAGTAATGGGTAACAGATCAGCTGCATGGGTGCTTACTGGTGACTGGTCCCTCTGCTTGTTTTTTTTGGGCACAGGCTCCAAAGTACAGGCTCTCTTGAATGCCATGCTATGTTGATTCAAAAGCTTACAGTGCCTTGAAAAAGTACTCACACCCCTTGAAATTTTCCAAATTTTGTCATGTTACAACCAAAACCGTAAATGTATTTTATTGGGATTTTATTTGATAGACCAACACAAAGTGGCACATAATTGTGAAGTAGAAGAAAAATGATAAATAGTTTTCAAATTTGTTTTACAAATAAATATTTTACAAGTGTGGTGTGCATTTGTATTCAGCCCCCTTTACGCTGATACCCTAACTAAAATCTAGTGGAACCAATTGCCTTCAGAAGTCACCTAATAAGTAAACAGAGTCCACCTGTGTGTAATTTAATCTCAGTATAAATACAGCTGTTCTGTGAAGCCCTTAGAGGTGTGTTAGAGAACATTAGTAAACAAACAGCATCATGAAGGCCAAGGAACACACCAGACAGGTCAGGGATAAAGTTGTGGAGAAGTTTACAGCAAGGTTACGTTATAAACAAATATCCCAAGCTTTGAACATCCCACGGAGCACTGTTCAATCCATCATCTGAAAATGGAAAGAGTATGGCACACCTGCAAACCTACCAAGACATGGCCGTCCACCTAAACTGACAGGTCGGGCAAGGAAAGCATTAGTCAGAGAAGCACCCAAGAGGTCCATGGTAACTCTGGAGGAGCTGCAGAGATCCACAGCTCAGGTGGGTGAATCTGTCCACACGACAACTATTAGTCGTGCACTCCTCAAATCTGGCCTTTATGGAAGTGTGGCAAGAAAAAAGCTAAAAGAAGTCCCGTTTGCAGTTTTCGAGAAGCCATGTGGGGGACACAGCAAACATGTGGAAGAAGGTGCTCTGGTCAGATGAGACTAAAATTGAACTTTTTGGCCTAAAGGCAAAATGCTATGTGTGGCAGAAAACCAACACTGCACATCACCCTGAACAAACCATCCCTACTGTAAAAAATGGTGGTGACAGCATCATGCTATGGGGATGCTTTTCTTCAGCAGGGACAGGGAAGTGGTCAGAGTTGATGGGAAGATGGATGGAGCCAAACACAGGGCAATCTTAGAAGAAAACCTGTTAGAGTCTGCAAAAGACTTGAGACTGGGACAGAGGTTAACCTTCCAGCAGAACAACAAACCTAAACATACAGCCAAAGCTACAATGGAATGGTTTAGATCAAAGCATATTCATGTGCTAGAATGGCCCAGTCAAAGTCCAGACCTAAATCCAATTGAGAATCTGTGGCAAGATTTGAAAATTGCTGTTCACAGACACTCTCCATCCAATCTCACAGAGCTTGAAAATTAAATTGCACTCCACACTTTTCAGATATTTATTTGTAAAAATTTTGAAAACCATTTATCATTTTCCTTCCACTTCACAATTATGTGCCACTTTGTGTTGGTCTATCACATAAAATCCCAATAAAATACATTTACGTTTTTGGTTGCAACATGACAAAATGTGTAAAATTTCAAGGGGTATGAATACTTTTTCAAGGCACTGTATGTGTAACCTAGGCCTCAAATAGCAAGGATCTAGATTTCAAACCCAAGCTAGTTTATTCAAAGCTCTGCAAAACCTCTGCTCAAGGGTCTTATTTTACGAATATCATGCCTGTTTTACAGATTGCAATTACATGATGTAATAGGAGTGTGTCGTAGGATAAAAAGACTTGCTCCATGTATGTATAGTAATGCCAAAAAAAAAAAAAATCCCCTGCAAAGTACACAGATAATCAGAACATGATGGATTTTACTGTTCGGCTACAACAATTCTTTTTTGTGTGTTTTTTTAAGCTGAACTCAGGGCAGAAATGTTGAAGCACTTTCATGAATGTTATTGCTTACCATCAAGAAACATCTTTTTTGCATACAGTTCTTCAGCCATTGAGAAATGACTCCTGCAAAACCTGCATATTAAGGGCTCAGTGTCCACTAGTCTGTTTGCAAGACCGGTGGCCAATATGCCAGCTCCCTCCTCGGCCATCTGTCAAGTAACATTCCTCTGTATAGTTGTAATGTAAGCAGTGATGCAATTAATGTGCTATTAAACCCAAAAATGTAATATTGCAGCTTACCAATCATAAGATGTGGTGGCTGCATTAGCTTTCTTTTTTAGGCTCCCCCCTCTGTTTTCACTTCATGATCTGGCCAGTAACACACCTCCTGTATTACAGTGTGGCACCTTTGAATAGCAGCATTGTCAGTCTGGGGAGAGGGGAGTGTTAGATGTCCTAGCAGATTTAGATACACTAACCAACTGAAGCCAAACTCAAGCTTACACTGCACAGTTACAGCAGCATTTTTTTTTCTTTTGGGATAAAGGTTTTGCATAAACAAATAAAAGCTGGTCATTGTAAGCGCCTCTGTCAGGGGTAAATGATTTGTCTCAACACTAACTGATACATTTGCAGAAGACCTTGTTTTGTTAAAAAGCAACAAACTTACTGGCAGGATCGCCAAGGGAAAAAAAGGAAAAGGAAATTAAGCCTAAAAAAGAAAAACTGTAGCTGCTAACTTTGAAAATACAGACACTTGCCTGTCCCTCGGTCCAGCGGTGTCCTCACCACGGCTGGTTTCCCTGGCCGTCTTCTCTCCCTGGCGCCGGCATCTTCAAAGTGGGCACCTGGCTGTGACAGCTTGTGGCTTCACAGCCGGGTGCCCACTGTGCAAGAAGCACTGCCTTTGTGAATGGCCCCGTAGTCCTCTGGGACCTGTCACGTGCCCCAGAAGACTACGACGAGACAGGAGGCGATGACAACTTTCGCTTCCAGAAGCAGTTTTTGTAGCTGCTGACTTTCAATAAACAAAAACAGCTGGAACTCTGTTTTAGCACGCATTGCAATGGCATTTTTATGGCATTTTTTTTCTGGTGCCTAAAATGGCGCTAAAGAAAAAAAAAAGAAAAATGCTTGTTTTTTTTTATTAGGAAGAGGAAGTGAAGGTGAACATTTTTAAACTTTTTCAGAATACATCTTTAATAATACCAGTAAACTGATCCAGCTAATGCAGTGATATTACTGAGAATGCAGAAATACTATGAGGATAAAAGTAAACTCTGTGCTTTCATATTATTGAGCTCATTATAAAATTTTACGTATCCATTTTAAATGGACAAAATTACACATACAGCACAAATCTCTAAATAATATACCATAGTCAGCTTCAGCAAAAGATGTCTACCCAATAAATGTACCTGGTCACTAAGAATCCATACACCTTTTCACAACAATTCTGGCATTTTATCAGTTTTCTTTTATAAAGAGAAAGAAAAAAATCTTTAAACTGAATACTGCTACACACTTCCAGCATGCTGGAAATCTTGGTAACTGCTGAAACAGACAATTGACTTTTTCTTAGTGCTTGTTCTCCTCCGAGACATGACACTACAGGACACCCTGCCAGCCATAAGATCTAAAGTTGCCGATGACAGCTAAAAATGCAGCAGAATTCAGTCCACACACCAGAGAGATTAGCTGCGTACTCACCGTACTTCCTCACCAGCAAAATCAAACACCTTCGTGATGGTCACTTTTTTGGGCTCTTCCTTAGGCGCTGGACTTTGCTGTGGAGCTTTAGTGGATTCCTTGGGTTCTTCTGGTTGAGCCTGGAAAGAAGGTAGTAGCAAAAAGAATAAGTTAAAAAAAGAAAAGAAAAAAGGAGATAAAGAAAGAGAGGGCAAGAAGAAAGAAAAGGGAGCTTACAATGATTTGACGAGCTCACAAAACACAACGTAAATATGTTTTCCAAAAAACATCAAGTAGACAAGAAAACACCACTTTCGGATAAAAAAAAGTAACCCATAACTACTGCACAAACCTTTTTGGATTGTATTGTTACTTAAAAATACCTTTCAATTTCAATCTGCAGCTACTATAATTTCCTAAAACTGCCAAGCAATTAAAATGCTGCTTCCAAGCAATTATCCTATAGAGGTAGGTCTCAAAAACAATGTGTGAAAAAATAGGGAATTAAAAAGCAATATAGCCTCCTACAGTATAGTAAGTAGAAGCTGACATTCAAAGATCAGGTGGGTCATATAGATGTGAGTGTTTTTACTTACATCTTGAGAAGGTGTGATGAGCTATATGAAATGTTTGCAAGCTTGTGGAGAATTTCCACATAGGCCTTTGTTTAGACTGATTGCTCTCCAATCAGGAGGTATCCAAGCTGTGGAACCCCAAGGTTGGTGGCAAGGGAGTCATCAGCTAAAGAGCAAATAGGCGAAAAAACCCCTAAAAAGGATTTGTTTAGCACAGTGTATTTTTGTGTTCCTTTTTGACTGAATGACGATCCCCTAATTTTTGGATTTATAGCTGACACTAATGAAAGCTCTCTTTCACCTTCCTAAGTGGCTTCCCCACCAACCTAGAAGAGATCTATAGCTAACAAAGCCTGACCCTTGCAAGTATAAATGAGCCAGGGTTACCAGAAAAGATGTTTTCAGGCCAGTTACGGTACTTTTTTTAACCCAACTTTTACTGATGGACTGTCTCCCCAGCGGGTTGTATGTAAGTACCGTCAGAAAATGCAGCGCTATATTAAAAGATATAAATAGGAATAAATAGACAATAATGTGCCATATATTCATATAAATGCGCTGTGGAGCGCTAATGTAATAGCAAGTGTAAAACGTCTATGATGGTGACATTTAAAGTGCAATAAGTGACATATAGTAAATTGGATATCAAATCACGCAAAGTAATGATATAACGTCCAATATTCAAATACAGGTGAAATCAGTGACTCCCATCACTGTGAATGGGAATACATTGCACTAACCAGATAGCGCAAATGTATGCGCCTTTGAGTTGTTAGACCGCTCCTGGTAACCTGGAAAGGCAAGAATCAGGAGATCATCTGACAAACCAGCAGCACGACAGGTGATCAGCGTGTCATCTCTCTCCAAGTGCTATTACTCATCCATCCAGCAGGGGGTCATGATCCAGGTAACAGATACTAAGCCATCCAGCATGGAAACCTCACAATGGCAGGTATGGGGCACCAAAACAGGGATCCACCTTGAAAGGGGGGGGGGGGGGGCTTGTAATAAAACGATATAGTAAAATGGGGTAAAAGACGAGCGCTTGGTCTGAGGGATTCAAGCTGCTAGCATGAAGGTAAACCTCGTATAACCTCCTCATAGAAAATAAAAACAGCAAAAATGCAGCGCTTGAGCATGTAGTAAAAAGAATTGGCGTGTGCACATCAGAATTAAAAGAAATACATTAAAGGTATAACATGCACCAAATTAAACGTACAAATTAATGTAAACAATGGACGGGTAAGTATTAATGATTCATCCGACCAAACAAAGTGCATATAGTGATAGGGATGTTAGAGTCATTAGAAGTACATCCGTGTGCCAATCAAATTCGTGACTTCCGTGATAGGAGAATAGCTGCAAAACGCACTAACCAGATAGCGCAAGAAAAAGCGCATTGGAGTATAATGACCTACTCCTGGTCACAGCCAAAAGATCATCAGCGAAGGGACCTCAGGAACACCTTTGCATCAATCATGCCGTCTCCTACCACCAGGGGGAGTGCGCCTCCTTACAGTAACACGAATTTGCCTTATATCATCTATCGCCAGGGGTGGTGTGCTGTCATATCAGGAGATCACCTTAGGGACTTAGCAATAAGACCCAAAAGAGAGAAATCTTGATAGTGTAGTAATTTTTATTCAAGAGATTGCTAAAGAACAAGTAGCACACTTACATAATGATATCCAGAAAAGCTGATTCACAGAATCCAAAAAGATGGCCGATAGTCAGATGCATGGACCATGTGGGTAACAAGTGGTATGAGAGGTATCCTTATCCCTTGTAATAAAACGAGCCCAAGCAAAGATCTTGATAGTGCAGTATTTCCACTTTATTTTGTGAATACACATATAGTAAAAACTCACATCAGCAAAAAACAGCAGTAAAGATGGCCGCCGGCCTCCACGTGGCCCGAACGGCATGACGTCACCGGCTAGGCTCCACCTGACGCGTTTCGTGCTACGAGCACGTTATTAAATTTGATAGATGTTTTACACTTGCTATTACATTAGCGCTCCACATCGCATTTATATGAATATATGGCACATTATTGTCTATTTATATCTTTTAATATAGCGCTGCATTTTCTGACAGTTCTTGTTTCAAAGGTTGAGAGGTTATACCTTCATGCTAGCTGCTCATCCCTTAATTATATCCTAGTGCTCGTATACCCCCTCTTTATTGTATATAAGTACCAGCTAGGCTACAGAACCTGAGTTAATGGTTTACTTTTTATTAAAGAAATTTAAGAAAAAAAAAGATACATTTGCCTGATCCAGGCAGAGTTTGACCAGTCAGCAATCTTTTTCAAAAAACGAATAAATAAAAGTTTAAAAGTTCATGCTCGGGCCTAAAACTGGCCCAATCAAAAATGAGCTGCTGTCACTATATACACTTATGGTTTATTATTTGGTTATACTTCATTATATGAAGTGTAGCACTAAAATATAAAAACTTATAATCGCCCACAACAAAATTGCAAGAACCACAAATGTTTATAAGATGCAGCAAACTTTTTGCTACAAGAGTATATGTAACAATCCACCCCAAAAGATAAAGTGCAAATGCAGAATGCAATCTCATGTGAATATATCAAATTCATGCAGATATCTAAAATGCGCGAACATACAAAATAATGTGCAATTATCAATATGTAAACACTATGCGTTTCATCACATAGGACATCAACAAGGGCTGCCTGCTGATGTCATATGTGACGAAACGCATAGGGACGAGCAGGGATACATGCCTACCACGCATGCACGACGAGCCGCGGCCATCTTGGAAACTGACATTTGAATGTTTTTCATGCATTAGAAGTGCTGTATACTCTGCATGAATTGTAAGTGCACTTGTATAATAAATGTTAAATCTTTAAGCGGTCTTTCACTATGGGAGGTGTTTTTTATTGTCCCTCATTGGGAAGTGCTCTGTGGACCCTCGTGACATTATATGAGAGCAGACAAGTCTGACTATAGAAAATACTCAGACCAAAAATACACGTGTGTAGCGAGCGCTCAGGTTATATAAAATTCAGATTATAAATATTAAGTAATAAGTGTCCAGCTGCAATTGCACCAACCTAGGATATCCAAAATCCAGTATATGCCAATAAATAAATAAAGATAGGTGCAGCGCTGCACCTATCTTTATTTATTTATAGAAAATACTCAGTATGAAGGTGTTCTTACCCTAGAAGCTGTGAAACAGGAAGGCTAAGTGATTGCACAAAAATGCAGCGGCTTGAAGAATCTACAAATCTGTATATATAATAAAATAATAATGAAAAAGTAGCTGCTCACTGGAATTATACTATCATTTCCCCTTTAAGGATTCGATGCTGTGATAACACAATTGATTGGCTTCACTAGGAAGCCAAACCCTTCTGCGAAAAATACATTTTAAAATAGCTTATATCTGACTTGAAAATCAATGCAGATGACAAACCTTCAGCATTTTGTCGATCACAAACCAATAACAAATAGTTTTCGGTTAAAAATTCAATAGATATAATCTGGACATTCTCTCCATGGAAGGAGAACAAAAGTAAAAAGTAAAAAAAACAAAACAAAAAAAAGTCAAAGCACAAAAAAGGCCATCAATAATATTTATCAATATAATTTCCCGTGCATAACTAAAATACACTGGTAGAATATTCAACACTTTCAGGTATGTCAGATGCCTGGGTCTCTCCACTGCAGCCTGCAACCCCCTTACTTCCCTTAGTACTTATGCACACGGGTGGCCAGGGAGCGATAAAAGCAGGTGGTAGCGCATGGCGGGTGTGTCGGACGTGGTTTTACCACCACCGATCACCCGCAAAAAGAAGGGAATGCATTTGCTCAGGGTTGTATACATGCCACAGCATGTCTACAGCCCTGAGCTGATACATACCAGTCTTTAGGCAAAAATCATGTGCATAGGGCCGTGCTGCAACCATGTGTAATGTAATATAGTCACCAGCAGTGCAGACATCAACCCGGTATTTTTTGTCATCTGTGGGCAATTCTCTGTATTGCAAAAGTTCTTTACAGGCGGGTGGAGGGGTTGTTCCCCCACTCCCAGTGCCTCTCCAGGCTCTCCATCCCACCATAGAACCCAGAACTGAAGCTGGCGATTCCACCGGCTTACCACAGAGCTCTCTGGGGACCAGAACATCACCAATCTACTCTATTATATTAGAAATCGGAAGCGATGAGTATTTTGTCACTTCAGGTTTTGGTCTTTTGTTTACAAGCTATTACCAGCCTGTACAAGCAACAGATCAGACCAATCTTGGTCTGATCAGATGCGGTTAAGGGCAGAGGAGGTATCTGGGGTCTAATAGACCCCAGATGTCTCAGTAAAGAGGACCTGTCACGGTCTATTGTTATCACAAGATATATTTACATTCCTTGTGATAACAATAAAAGTGATAAAAAAATGTAAAGGAACAGTGAAAAAAAAACCCTAACAATTAATAAAATAAATAACGAAAAAAATGTTCTTTTAAAGCATCCTCGCCCCACCGTGCTCAGGCACAAAGGCAAACATATATTTAGGTCGCAAACACATATGTAAACAGTGTTCGCACCACACGTGAAGTATCATCACGTACGTTAAAGCAAGAGCAATGATTCTAGCTCCAGACCTCCTTTGTACATTTAAAAATTTTTAAAGTGTCGCCTATGGAGATTCTAAAGTATCATAGTTTGTCGCCATTCCACAAGTGTGTGCAATTTTAAAGCATGACATATTAGGTATCTATTTACTTGTCATAGTATCATCTTTTATAGTTTACAAAAAAAAAAGGGTTATATATTGTGTTTTTTTGGATTAAAAGTCATTAAAAAGTGCATTATTTAAAAAAAATGCTGTGGCCTGCAAAAAAAAAAAAAAGAATTTTGGGGGGTTCTAAGTACCATATTTTTAGCTCCATAAGACACTTTTTTCCCCCAAAAAAAGGGGGGAAAATGTCAGTGCGTCTTATGGAGTGAATATGGAGTGGCCGGTCCGGTATTTCTGCTGCCGCCACTGTGTCAGAATACCGGGCCGGACGCTCAGCTCTTCTCTGCAGCAGGACCTTACCCGTTCCTCGGTCCAGCGCTGTGCAGTCTTCCCGCGCCGGCATCTTTAGTGTGGGCACCCGGTTGTGACAGCCGGGTGCCCACTGCGCATGTGCGAGAAGCGCTGCGCTTTGTGAATTGTCCGGCGTCTTCTGGGACACATGACAGGCCCAGAAGACGCCGGGCCATTCACAAAGCGCAGCCCACACTAAAGGGAGGACAACTCTGCGGAAGTGGGTACCTGACAAATTCAGGTACCCACTCCCTCTCCAAAAGGTCCGCAGTCTCTTGTTCATCCCCTGTACTGTCTGCAGTATCTTGGTCATCCCTGTAGCAATTGTGCACACAGAGATGGACGCGGTCATCCATCTTGCTAAGTATTCTCCATCTTGTATCTCTCCCCCTGCAATCCCTCCCCCTCTCTGTTGAGTGACACGTGGTCCCTGTGTGCTGGGTTCAAAAGTGCACAGGCAATCAGGCCCAGCAGGACAGCTTCATGGTTATAAATCCCAAATTAGCTGGTGCCCGGGTGTTTGTTAGCGTCGCAATCTGAGAGAATCGTAAAGCCATAAACCAGTCCTTCACTGGGCTTCAAAGACATTCCAGCTAGCCGTAAAACAGAAAACACATTTAAAACCCACTTTTCCATATAATTTTATATCTGGAGATGGGAAATAATTACATAAAAACCAAGCATATATTCAGATAGCTCAGTTTAATGCGAGTCGTCTGATATCTTACACCCCCTAGTTGTCTACAGGAGAGCAGAAAGTCATATAGTTCTAGCTGAAATAGTGAACTATGCCATGTTTGATATCTAGACGTTCAGCAGATGATTCTGCATATTAATCTACCCGTGGATAGAATGTTACATGTACCTAGGGAAGGTTATTGCCCGGTATAACTTGGGAGGGTTCTAGTCTGACTCCCCCGCCTACAACACCCCTCCCCAAATGAGGCGATTGGTTCTATGCTTTAAGGAGACACCCTGCTGAGTTCCTAGAAAAAGGCTGTTATGCTTGGAGCAGTAAGTTGAAGAATTCTCCCCTTTTAACCTTTTGGAACCAACTTGGGAGAATGGCACCCTTTTGCTCAGGAAACTTGATCTGCTTAACCCAGGACTTTTGGCAAGTACTCTACCTCTCTAAAACTTCTGTTATCTCTTTGCTGTGTTATTGCTCTCTGTATTTATATATATACAATAATATTGGTGAGTTTCCTCCTTTTCTCTACAAAAAGGAGGTGGTGGCAGTGTGAAGGGTTAATTGAGTAATTAACCTGACCCAGTAACAATTGCTCTCACGCTGCAGGTGCATAGATTGTGGTCCATTAGCTGGAAAATCTTTGTACAGGGTGCAGCTGAGCGTGGCATTGTTACGCACGTGACAGCGCGGTTTTAGATTGGCTAGTCCTTCGGTCACAAGTTGGTGAGAAAGGCTGGGGTCTGATGCCGCGATCATCACTGCAGTCTCTTGGTCATCCCCCGCACTGTCTGCAGTCTCTTGGTCATCCCCCGCACTGTCTGCAGCCTCTTGGTCATCCCCCGCACTGTCTGCAGCCTCTTGGTCATCCCCCGCACTGTCTGCAGCCTCTTGGTCATCCCCCGCACTGTCTGCAGCCTCTTGGTCATCCCCCGCACTGTCTGCAGTCTCTTGGTCATCCCCCGCACTGTCTGCAGTCTCTTGGTCATCCCCCGCACTGTCTGCAGTCTCTTGGTCATCCCCCGCACTGTCTGCAGTCTCTTGGTCATCCCCCGCACTGTCTGCAGTCTCTTGGTCATCCCCCGCACTGTCTGCAGTCTCTTGGTCATCCCCCGCACTGTCTGCAGTCTCTTGGACATCCCCCGTACTGTCTGCAGTCTCTTGGACATCCCCCGTACTGTCTTCAGTCTCTTGGACATCCCCCGTACTGTCCGCAGTCTCTGGTCATCTCCTGTACTATGTCCGCAGTCTCTGGTCATCTCCTGTACTATGCCCGCAGTCTCTGGTCATCTCCTGTACTATGCCCGCAGTCTCTGGTCATCTCCTGTACTATGCCCGCAGTCTCTGGTCATCTCCTGTACTATGCCCAGTCTCTGGTCATCTCCTGTACTTTGCCCGCAGTCTCTGGTCATCTCCTGTACTATGCCCACAGTCTCTGGTCATCTCCTGTACTATGCCCACAGTCTCTGGTCATCTCCTGTACTATGCCCGCAGTCTCTGGTCATCTCCTGTACTATGCCCGCAGTCTCTGGTCATCTCCTGTACTATGCCCGCAGTCTCTGGTCATCTCCTGTACTATGTCTGCAATCCATTGGTTCAGAATATTTTTTTTCTTGTTTTTCTCCTCTAAAACCTAGGCGTGTCTTATGGTCAGGTGCATCTTATGGAGCGAAAAATACGGTAACTAGTATTTTAGTAGTTTAGCAAAAAATGGTCTTAAAGTGGTTAAATCCTGCAGTAAACCTGCAATAGTTGTGTAGACTGGCCACCTGAGATGCTTTCTGGGTGGTGGGCAGTTCACTAATGATAAGGTAATCCCCAAGTATAGCTTAATCTGACAGATGTGGGTGGTCCAGGAAGGTGTTGACCTATTGCACAGTTGACACCAGAAGTGGTTATCTGAGAGCTGATGACCTGCCAATGTAGTCCTCAACAACTGTATTTTACAATTAGTTGTAGTAGAAAGTTGGTACTGACCGCTACATGCAGCAAAAAGATGACAGAAAGGGTCTTCCCTACAAACACAATCTGTGTAGACCTGGGAAATCTACGCAGACCAAGAACAACAACTTTCTACACAGGGAAATGCGTCAAGCATGCTTTTAGCCCAGGGACCTGCACCCACTAGAACACAATGGAAGCATGTACATAATTAAAGCACAACTCTAACAACCCCCCCCCGAACATCCCCTAAAGATGCAAAGTCAGCTGTAGATTGTGGCCACAATGCTTTGTACTGTCACGCAACAAAAAAAAATTGAACGCTACCCATTCAAGTGAATAGGATCGTGCTGCAATGCAAGTTGAGCGCTAAGCTCGCGTTGTTTCATTTCCATTGAATAACCCCGTTCAGCTATTAAAAAAACAGGCACTCAGGAGGTGGCAGTGTGACTTCCTAAATGCCTGTCAGCCGAACCTATACAGCTCTGTGAAAAGTGATCCACCGAAAACAGCTCGTAAGGGGATTTTCCTCATTACCCTTTGAGAGTGATGAGCAAATACCTGCTTGTTCTGTGTACTTGGCGCAGGAGGCGGGACTTTGGACTTTTGCCCCACATCACAAAGGAAACTAGACCACAGATTATCTTCATGCTTCTTTTTTGATTCTTCCAGTTTTTGTTTCTTTTCTTCATCCATGTTGAAGTAGTTGTCTTCCTCGGAATTCTCTGCTTTGTCTTCATTTTTCTCAGCACCTTCCCCAGAGTTTAGGGATAACACGCCTTTCTTCCTCTTCCTGAAACAAAGACGGAACATGTCACAAACATACATACATTTCCTAAATGCAATCTAAACTCTCCCTGCGATGGATTGCTTTTCAGAAAGTGTTCAGGAGGTGAAACGGCTGCCTCCTGATTGCCATTTTTATTTTTTTGTCAAGTGGTGATTTTGAATAGAACTAACACATTGCAACCATAAGCCAGCAGCACAGCATCTAAGTGGGAAGCACTTACGCCTAGCAGCACTACGGTCGCCATTTTGAATCTCAACCACTGAACTATCAGCATGGAGTTTGCATGTTCCCCCTCTGCCTGCGTGGGTTTCCTCCCACACTTTGAAGACATGCTGATAGGTTGTCTCCTGTCTAAATTGGCCGTATTATGTGTATGTATGAATGTGAGTTACAGACCTTAGATTGTAAGCTCTGAGAGCAGGGACTGATGTAAATGTACAATAGATTAAAAAAAAAAAATGGAAACACAGATTGCGGGAAAACGTCATCCGTTAAGAATAAGCGTGGTTGCCATGATCAACTGACCGAAAGAGACAAAAAGGACATTGTGCAGAATTGTGACCTGGAATAATAAAATAGCTGCTGTAAAAGTGACTGCAGAGCTCAATCTCAGTCTTCATGGGACTGAGATTGAGCTCTGCAGGCACTTTTGCAGCAGTTATCCTGCACAATGACGTTATCCTGGAAGCTGTATTTGCAGTCATAACCTTTGATACTGTACCTCGCGTCACGACAAATACATTGACGACTTCAGTCACAGAGGCACCAGCTATGTGGTACCAACAATTTGCCCTCTATGAGGATCAGTAAGCTCTGACATGACTCCGTATCACTGGCAGTGCACGCAGTGAATGACCAAAGTGAGGCTTCCCGCCTGTTATATCCCCCACACCATTACACCACCACCACCCTGAACCGTTGATACAAGGCAGGATGGATCCATGCTTTCATGTTGCTCATGTCAAATTCTGTCCCTATCGTCTGAATGTTGCAGCTGAAATTGAGACTCATCAGACCAGGCAACATGTTTCAAATCTTCTATTGTCCAATTTTGGTGAGCCTGTGCAAGTTGTACCCTCTGTTTCCTTGTTTTTAGCTGACAGGAGTGGTACGCGGTGTGGTCTTCTGCTGCTGTAGCCCATCTGCTTCAAGGTTCAACATGTGTATTCAGAGATTGTATTCTGCATACCTTGGTTGTAACAAGTAGTTCTAGGAGCTACTGTTGCCTTTCTATCGTCTTGGATCAGTCTGCCCATTCTCCTCTGAGATCAACAAGGCATTTTTGTCCACACAACTTCCGCTCACTGGATATTTTCTCTTTTTCGGACCATCCTCTGTAAACCCTAGAAATGGTTGTGCATGAAAATCCCAGTAGATCAGCAGTTTTTGAAATACTCAGACCAGCCCATCTGCCACCAACAACCATGCCACGTTCCAAGTCACTTAATTCCCCTTTCTTCCCCATTCTGATACTTGGTTTGAACTTCAGCAAGTTGTTATCACCACGTCTAGATGCCTAAATGCATTGAGTTGCTGCCATGTGATTGGTTGATTAGCAAATTGTGTTACCAAGCAATTGGTGTACCTAATAAAGAGGCTGGTGATTGTATATTTATTTTTGAGAGGTTTCTAAGCTACTTGTGGCTGTCAAATACATATGCAGAGAAAAAAGAAAAAAAAAAAATGAACAGCGACAACATTACCTTGCTAGAATAGACTGTTTGTTTTTCTTTTTCGTTTTACTTTCAGATTTCTCCTTTCCATCCTCTTGCGCATCACCATTATCATCATCATCATCATCTTCCTTCACCAACTCATTCACATCATCTTCGCTATATTCCCCACCTATGATGAAATAAATTATATTATTTAAAAAAAAAAAAAAAAAAAAAAAAAAAAAAAAGCATTAATCACTTCCCGACCGGCCGTTGTATATAAACGGCCGGACGGTGGCACTGCAGGGTCGGGTGGCCGTCTATAAACGGCCTCCCCGCACCCTGCTTGTGCGTGCTCCCTGGGAGCGCGCAGCACCGCGATCCGGTGCCCGCTGTGTCCTCCGGACATAGTGAAACACCGATCGTCGGACGGGACCTCTGGCCAATCAGTGATCACATGCAAAGTAGTAAGCAAGATGTCACTTCTGACATCATTGCTTACTATGTGTGAAATCTGTGAATGATCACAGAGGTCACATGGTACAAGGCTATTCACAAAAGCCTTGTACCATGTGACAAGCTGTGACCAATCACAGCTCACTCAGTTCTTCTCAATGAGTGCATGAATGCACACAGAGAGAAAGAGAAATGATTGCTTTTACATCCTATATGGGTGTAAAAGCAATCAGTGTAAAAAAAAAAAAAAAAAATCTTCATCACCCCTCACAAGTAGTACAGTGTCACCATGGTGACACTGTACTGCTAGGGTGACAGTATGTAAAAAATAAATAAATAAATAAAAATAAAAAATAATAATATAAAAAAATAAAATAAAAACGTAAAAAAAAATGTTTAAAAATTATAATTTTTGCTTATAAACTAATTTGGATTTTTTTTTTTTACTAAAAAGATAACGGAATAAATTTTGGCTAAGATTTATGATGAAATATTATTTATTTGCAAAATTTTATAAAAAAAAACTTTTTTTCAAAATTTTTGGACATTTCATTTACATAGCAAAAAAAATACAAATCCCAGTGGTGAATAAATACCACCAAAATAAAGCTTTATCTATCTCAAAAAAATGGTAAAAAATTCATTTGGGTACAGTGTTGCATGACCGCGCAATTGTCATTCAAAGTGTGATAGCGCTAAAAGCTGAAAATTGCCCTGGTCAGGAAGGGGGTAAAAGTGTCCGGTCTGGAAGTGGTTAAAAAACCCTTAACCATTTAAAGCTTATAGGAATAGTTCACCTTCACCAACTGCTTATGCAGGTAAAAGGTGTCTGTGGAGAAAAACAAACTGTGCGTCTCTGACTAAAGTTAAATAATGTCTGTGCTATAGGTGTAGTCCATTTACATACCTCATGAATGAGGAAAGAAAAAACAGAGGGCGCACAGGCCTAGTGCATTACCATAAAAAATGTTTAATAAAAAATAAAGTATGTGTTGTACTCACAAACGACAATATAGTCAAGGCACATCAGGTGGCTCTGAGGAAGAGGCAAGTCCTCGAAACGCGTCAGCCTTTTGGATGTCTATACTCCCTATTACGGACTGTTACTCAGCGCGGTGTTGACCCAGCTGTTTATTTATGATGTGCCTTGACTATATTGTCGTTTGTGAGTACAACACCTACTTTATTTTTTATTAAACATTTTTTATGGTAATGCACTAGGCCTGTGCGCCCTCTGTTTTTTCTTTCCTCATTCAGTATATTTGGATTTCCCCGGTCCATTTGAGGGCAGCAAGGTGTGCATGTTCCAGGACATTCCTTATGTGGTTGTAGCCTGCATCGAGTCCATCCCCAAGCGCAGGAGCATTTGTGTTTGCTGGTACATACCTCATGAAGCCTGACTGTAAAACTCCCAGGACGTTGCAAAGTGAGGCCTAGTCATTACTGCTCACCTCCACCATCACAGGAGTGAGCTTTTCTCTGATTCAGACCCACTCACATGCTCTAGCTCTCCCCTGATATAGTAGCTCTGAGCTCAATGTCTGACAGCTCATTCCTGTGATGGTGGAGGTGGCAGGAATGACTAGGCCTCACTTAGCAATGTTCTGGGAGTTTTCCAGTCAGTTGTCAGCACATGCAGATAGGGGAATATAGTGGTGCTTAGGGAGTCAAAACTCGAAGGGGGAACATATATAGAGAGGTTAGTAGTCCATAGTCCTTGTAAAGATAAGTCCACATGACTACGTCCCAAATTGTTCTCAGAATGAAGTAGCAGCCAGTTGTCAAAGTAGAAACTCCTGTGTTCGGCAAAAAAGAAAGAAAACAGCAGCGCGTTTTGAGTGTAGTATGTACAGTGCCTTGAAAAAGTATTCATACCCCTTGAAATTTTCCACATTTTGTCATGTTACAACCATAAATGTAAATGTATTTTATTGTAAAATTATGTGATAGACCAACACAAAGTGGAAGGAAAATGATAAATGGTTTTCAAAATTATTTACAAATAAATATCTGCAAAAAAAAAAAAATGTGGAAAATTTCAAGGGGTATGAATACTTTTTTAGGGCCAGTTCATACTACAAAAATGCACTCCGGATAGGTTTTTGCTTACAGTTCATGCCACGCGCAGTTTCGGTGCAGTTTTGATGCAGTTTGCCATGTTACAGTATGGTTCTGTGCAGAAAAAATGCAGCATGTTCTGCTTGTTTTTTCTGCACCGGAAAATGACTGCACTGGTGTGAACTAGGGCCATTGTAATACATGGAAAACACTGTGCATGCATTTTTGATGGAAAAAAAAAACGCACTGAACTGCATCTGGTGTGAACTAGCCCTCAAGGCACTGTAGGTTAAAAGGCAATTTATTAATAATGAGGCAACTCACAAGAGAAGCTGTATAAACAACATATCACGTAAAGCCATCTTTCAAGAGGAATCCTATCCAGACCGCTAAAAGGTAGTGTCTTCCCAGACCTAGGACGATCGTGCTGGTCATCACCAAGGCTCCGGGCAGGCCAGGGGATCCCGACGCTGACAGCGGTGACATCGCCAATACTAGAAGTCCAGAAGAGGTTAGTGGACAGGCACGCGTTTGGAGCATGAGTGCTCCTTCCTCAGGCCGTGATGCGGCCATGTTTCCTGTGGGCTTTAGTTATACCAAATCTAAAACAGGTTGACTACAACACCCAGCAATACCAGAAAGGTTTACTGCAACATCATAAGAGGCTGTAGTACACATGCATAATTTAAGTGGTGGGTCAGTGATGGTCTGGGGAGGCGTATCCATGGAGGGATGCACAGACCTCTACAGGCTAGACCAGGGGTGGGCAAACTTTTTGACTTGAGGGCCGCAATGGGTTCATATATTGGACCCGGGGGCCGGATTAAGAGTAGATGAATGATGTGTATGTGTCTTCCATAGTAAGTATAGTAATATTCCCCCATAGTAATTCATCCCCCATATAGTAATTCATCCCCCATAGTAATTAATCCCCCATATAGTAATTCATCCCCCCTATAGTAATTCATCCCCCCTATAGTAATTCATCTCCCCTATAGTAATTCATCCCCCATATAGTAATTCATCCCCCCTATAGTAATTCATCCCCCCTATAGTAATTCATCCCCCCTATAGTAATTCATCCCCCCTATAGTAATTCATCCCCCATATAGTAATTCATCCCCCCTATAGTAATTCATCCCCCATATAGTAATTCATCCCCCCTATAGTAATTCATCCCCCCTATAGTAATTCATCCCCCATAGTAATTCATCCCCCCTATAGTAATTCATCCCCCCTATAGTAATTCATCCCCCCTATAGTAATTCATCCCCCATATAGTAATTCATCCCCCCTATAGTAATTCATCCCCCCTATAGTAATTCATCCCCCATATAGTAATTCATCCCCCATATAGTAATTCATCCCCCCTATAGTAATTCATCCCCCCTATAGTAATTCATCCCCCATATAGTAATTCATCCCCCATATAGTAATTCATCCCCCATATTAATTCATCCCCCATATAGTAATTCATCCCCCATATAGTAATTCATCCCCCTTAGTAATTCATCCCCCATAGTAATTCATCCCCCATATAGTAATTCATCCCCCCTATAGTAATTCATTCCCCATAGTAATTCATCCCCCCTATAGTAATTCATTCCCCATATTAATTCACCCCCCATATTAAGTCCCCAAGTCCCCCCTGTGTCAATTCACTTACCTTTGCTCCGCGCGTTCCTCTCGCCGTGTTCCCGCGCCGCTCCGATGTAGCATGAAAATCTGTCTCCTATGAGGATCTGTCCCCCTCGATGTATCTGCGCATGTGCCAGTTTCAGGCATTAGCAGCCGATCGGCGATCTCCGGCACATGCGCAGATACATCGAGGGGGACAGATCCTCATAGGAGACAGATTTTCATGCAACACCGGTCTTCAGGGCGGACTGTGAGAGGAGCCTAGCTCCGCGGGCCGGATTAAAAGGTCCGCCGGGCCGTATACGGTCCGCGGGCCGTAGTTTGCCCATTGCTGGGCTAGACAATGGCACCCTGACTACCATTAGGTATTGGGATGAAATCCTTGGACCCATTGTTAGCCTACGCTGGAGCAGTAGGTCCTGGGTTCCTCCTGGTACATGACAATGCCCGGCCTCATGCAGTGACAGTATGCAGGCAGTTCCTGGAGGATGAAGGGATTGATGCAATTGAATGGCCCCCACGCACGCCTGACCTAAATCCAATAGAACACCTCTAGGATGTCATGTTTTGGTCCATCCAACACTGCCAGGTTGCACCTCAGAGTGTTCAGGAGGGGAACACCCTTGAGGATGGATAAAGAAAGAATACCGTTGCTCCCACAGACAGGAAGCCTCAGTGGTGAAGCAGTGCAGGAAGCTGGACCGGGCACCAAGGAGCCACCATGAGACAACTTGTCAAACCCAGGGACTCTAGATGCATTTCAGAGGCTGGACTACGGGACGCGTTTCGGAGGTCCAGCATCCGAAACACGTCCCTATTGGCTACATAGTCCCTGGGTTTGACAAGTTGTCTGTATATTGAGGTGTTCCTAATAAACTGAGCTACACTATTGGCGGCCTGGCGCCTCTCTTTCCCTTCCTTTTTTCTGTTGCAGTGCTTGGGATTCAGCCCTCCAGAGAAGGCAGCCTTGCTCCAGCCTCTTGTTGCTAGCCAGTGACTTTTACTTTCTACAGTTTAACCTCCGATATCAATACAGGATTTATATAGCACCAACAGTTTGCACAGAGCTCTACAGTATAAAGGGAGACAGTAGAGCAATGATACAGTTCAATACAAGAGGGTTAGAAGGGCCCTGCTTCTTGGAGCTTACAATCTAAGAGGAAGGGGCTAGTGGTACAAAAGGTAATAACTGTGGGGAATGGACTGATGGGAGAAATAGAAGATTTGGTTATTAGCTGGAGGCAGGATAGGCTTTCAGAGATCGCCTAAAAGTGGGCAGAGTACACAATAGTCAGATAGACTGGGGTAGAGAGCTCCATAGGATGGGGGGGGGCTCTGCAGAAGTCCTGGAGACGAGCATGAGAGGAGAAGACAAGGGAGCTAGAGAGCAGGAGGCCTTGGGAGGGGCGGAGAGGATGGCTTGGGTGATATTTGAAGACAAGATTGGTGATTGGGGTAGATTTGTAAATGGCTTTATGTTATTTTTAATGTTTTGAATTTTATTCATTGGGCAATGGGAAGCCAGTCGAGGGATTGGCAGAGAGAGATGGCAGATATGGAACAGTTGGTAAGATGGATGAGTCTGGCAGAAGCATTCATGATAGACTGAAGAGGGGATAGCCTGCGATTAGATGAGGAGGGAGTTACAATAGTCAAGACGAGAGATAACAAGTGAATAAGTTGCTTAGTGGTTTTGGTGGGTAAAAATGGGCGTATCTTGGAGATGTTGCGGAGGTGAAGTCTACAAGATTTGGACAGTGATTGGATTTGGGGCTGAAAGGACAGATGGGAGTCCAGAATTACACCTAGTACCCTGGCATGAGGGGAGGGACTGACGGTTGAATTATTGATCTTGATGTAGAAGTCAGGGGAGGGGGCACGGGCTATAGGGAATAGTATGAGATCAGTTTTAGAAAGATCTAGTTTGAGGAAGTGGAGTGCCATCCATGCTGGTATGTCGCTTAGTAGGTTAGTAATGTGAGAGGAGACTGAAGGGGTGAGGTGAGGAGTAGAAAGAAAGATGTGTGTGTCATCAGCATAGAGATGGTACTAAACCGCTTCCGAGCCTCCCTATAGCAGAAACACTGCTACAGGGCGGCACGGGTGTGCAAAATCATGTATATATATATGTGATTCATGCTCCCACGGTTTTTGCGGGCCGGGGGGGCACGCATGCGCCCCCCCCCCGACCCTCGGGTGCCGTGGCTTGATCCCCAAGGGATCAATCATCCAATTTAGGCCAGTGATGGTCAGCCTAAGTCAGATGATCGTTCCCTGTCCTATCAGGGATCTTCCTGTACCTGTGTTTACAGTTACACAGGTACAGGAAATTATGACATCTTCTCTCTCTGGGCATATTCCGTCCCAGAGAGAGAAGAATCAACACACAGTGAGTATAACAGCACACTTTTACAGTTTAGCACATTTAACCCCTTGATCGCCCCCCCCCCAGTTAACCTCTTCACTGCTCTGTCACCAGTGTCATTAGTACAGTGTACAGATTTTTTGCTGATCACTGTATTAGTGTTGTCCACGACTTCAGATAGCGTTAGCGTCAGTTAGCGCCCCTCCCAGATAGCGGCAGATTGCCAGTCAGTCACATTTAACTCCTTGATTACCAGGAACATGCTCACATACACAATAAACCTCCATTGCTAGTATATTGTCTGAACAGATCAATATCTTTGATCAGATCAGCGCTATACCAGCGTTCACATTAGTATGGTGTCCCCAAAAATGCAGCGTTAGCGGGACCAGACCCGGCACCTGCATTTAGCCTCTATGCTCCCCCCCCCTTCTCCCCGAGCAAGTGCAGTGTCAGTAGGTCACTGTCACTTGATACATTGCACACAAAACTGCAGTGTTCTCAGAATCAGGCCTGATCTCTGTTAGCACTTGATGGTAAATTTTTTTGCAGCAGTCCCTGACAGCCAGGGGCTCTTTTTCCTGTGAGTCACACTAGGTACCTATAAATTTAGTGGCCAAAATGTCCTACGAAAGGTACTCTAGTGAAGAGGCCTACAGGATTCTGACCATGTTAGGTGAGAGCGAAAGGGAAGACTCCCTGACACAATCAGCCTCTGAATACAAACTTGTAGACAGCAGCAGCACCCTTACAGATAGCTCAGGCGATGGAGAAGACTTCCCTGCTAAGGTCAGGCGTACCCGACCCCATTCCCAGGATGCTGAAATGTTACAATCGCATGATGACTCTCATATGCAGCAGAGTGGCAGTACTAGTGCTGCTCTACCTTTTGGTGAATTGGCGAGCACCAGCGACCTAGTACATCCTGGTCTTTCACATACCAGCACTGCAGTATCACTTGGTGATGTGGCGAGTTCCATAAGTGCAGTACAAGCTGGTGCGGTGGCGAGCAAAAGTAGTGTCCTGCAGCCACCAAGAATTCGCACACAGGCCCATAGACCCCCTAGTATCCTTCTGGATGTGCTTAAAAATCCAGATTGGCAGCCCACAAATTCTGTAGCACCCATACTTCCCCCATACACTGCCCAACCCGGAATTCAGGTGGAAACAGCAAATTTAAATACTCCCCTTGATTTTTTGGAGCAGTTTTTCACAGAAGATCTGTATGCATTGATTATGGATCAAAGCAATTTATATGCACAACAGTTTATCGCCGCCAACCCAAATTCAAATCTTGCCAGACCATTCACATAGAAACCCATTACGGTTTCTGAATCTAAAGTTTTTTGGGGCCTAACCCTCAACATGGGCATTACTAAAAAAAATTAATTGTGGTTGTATTGGTCCACAGACCCGATTCATCATATGCCTGTGTGATGCTGCCATCATGCTGCCGTGGACAGGCATAGATATGAGAGTATAATGTGTTTTATGCATTTCAACGCCAACACACTGTCATCCTCGGGATGAGCTTGAATTTGACAGGCTTCACAAAATTCGGCCCCTCGTAATCACCTTAACCAAAAATTTGCAGATTTCTATAATCCCCAGCAAAATATCTCCATTGATGAATACCTCATTAATTTTTCTGGCCGCCTTACATTCAAACAAACAATTTCTCCCCAGCAAGCCTGCCTGATATGGGGTCAAGATGTCATCCTTTTTCCATATGTGATACCACTTATATGTGGACAATTTTTATTCAAGCGTGCCACTATTTAAACATTTGTACAATCTTGGAATTGGCACATGTGGCACCGTGCGACCTAATTGCCGGGGCTTCCCCCAACGGCGTGTAAATACCTATCTTAGAAAGGGGGAAAAAGCCTGCTTGAGAAATGAGGAATTGCTCGCAGTGAAGTGAAAGGAGAAAGGGGATGTTTTCGTCCTATCTTCCATTCACAGACACAACCATCCAAATTGCCATGGCAGCTGGTGTTGTTGAGAAGCCCCTCTGTGTCCATGACTATAACCTTAACATGGGAGTGGTGGACTTCAACAACCAGATGATGAAGCTGCACTTAGTTTCACAAAAAGCCAGACGCTGGCACAAAAAAAGTGTCTGTTTATTTATTTCAATTGGCTCTATATAATGCTTTTGTGCTTTACAAAGCAACTGGATGAAGTGGATCCTTCCTATAATTGCAGGAAGAAATCACAACGACCCTTTTGTATCCAGAAGGTGCTGTGGCCCAAACCCCCAACCCAGATGCAGTTAGCCGAGTGCATGACAGGCATTTTCCCAATGCCATTGCTGGTACCCCAAAGGACACCCCAAAAAAGACGTTGTGTCTGTAGTAGACAAGGAATTAGGCATGACACCCGTTTTTTTTGTCCCTCTTGTCCTGGCCAACCTGGTCTCTGCCTCGAGGACTGCTTCCGTCGCTACCATACACTAGTGGAGTATTAGTATAGGGTACAGCATGGCACAGTTCAGGGCACATATTTACACATGGTCTCGAAAGATGTTAGGTAGTCAGGAAAACGGTTATCGCATTTAGAGAAGACCCTACCATCGGTTTTAACAAAAATAAAAAGTACAAATCCTCCCCAAAAATTAAAAATTTGAAAAAACAAAAAATAGTTATAGTTTTTCTTGTGGTTACTGTTCTACTGTTACAATTTTACTGTTTTATTGTTAACAATGCTTTTTTCTTTGCAGGAAAGCCATTCAGCTGCAACACCGACCTGTTTATTTGGACAGCAACTTGCTCTCAGAATATACATAAGTCAGTGTGGGCAGCGCTGTTGGATGAAATTTTTCATCCACAGTTAAAAAAGAGCATATATGCTGAAGCATGGGGGCCTGGGGTGGCCAGTGGGTGGATGGCTCCAATGCTTCAGCATATATATTTTATAATTTTTTTCGGCATATTTCATGCGTGCCCACCGTTAGAAGTGGGTGGATGCAGGGAGGTATATTCTAATGGTGGGCATACCACACACTTTTTCTGGCAGAGATATTTCAATAAAAAAGTTGTTTTATTGAGTTACTGTTTAATTGTTAACCATTGCTTTTTTCTTTGCAGGAATGTCATTCAGCTGCAGCACCGACTTGTTTATTCTGACAGCAACAGGGTCTTGCTTTTAGAATATACATAAGTAGATGTGTGCAGTGCTGTTGGATGAGATTTTTCATCCGCAGTTAAAAAAAAAAAAAAAAGAGCATATATGCCAAAGCATGGGGGCCTGGGGTGGCCAATGGGTGGATGGCCACTATGCTTCGGCAAATATATTTTATAATATTTTTTGGCACATTTCATTTCATGTGTGCCCACCATTAGAAGTGGGTGGATGCAGAGCGGTATATTCTAATGGTGGGCATGCTACACACTTTTTCTGGCAGAGAGCAGTGTGATTACAGTGAAGCACACTGACATTGCCCCCTAGCAAAACACTCCCTGCCCACAGTTAACCCTTTGATCGCCCTTATATTAACCCCTTACTGCCCAGTGCCATTAGTACAGCGTCAGTGCTTTTTTTTTTTTTTTCTTTAGCACTGATCACTGTATTGGTGTCACTGGGGATGTCAATGACATCAAGTCAGTTCCCCCCAGTGTCAGAACGTCCACCGCTGTCCCCCTGTAAGTTGCTGATCGCCGCCATTACGAGTAAAAAAAAAAAAAAAATTCTGTTCCCAGTATATATATACCGCCATTTGTAAATGCTATAACTTTCATGTAAACCAATTAATTTACACGTATTGGGATTTTTTTTTAGCAAAGACATGTAGAAGAATACATTTTGGCCTACATTTGTGATGAAATTTGATTTTTTACTGGACATGTCTAATAGCAAAAAGTCAAAAAAATTGTTTTTTCCTCAAAATTGTTGGTCTTTTTTTATTGCGCAAAAAATAAAAAACACACAGGTGATACCACCAAAAGAAAGCTCAATTCGTGGGGAAAAAAGGACGTAAATTTCATTTGGGTGCAGCATTGTATGACCGCGCAATTGTCAGTTAAATAACGCAGCACCGTAACACAAAATATGGCCTGGTCAAGAAGGAAGGGGGGGGGGTAAATCTTCAGGAGGGCAAATGGTTTAAAAAAAAGTCCCTGACCCTTTCCAAAAAACACAGGGGGTGAAACCGCAGAGGTGTGAACCTGTCCCATTGGAACTCATGATAAACGACTGTAGTGCGTTTCTGCAAAACAGGGCAGCAAACGCTTAGGTGTGAACCTGTGGTAAAGGAAATTGCAATGTGTGTGATGAGCTACACCTCCCATACAACACAATAGCTGAGTGCCGAGCTGACCTCGTGATGTCTCCCGCCACACACCTACCTGAAGGCACATAATCCTCATCATCAGAGGAAGAGTAATCGTCCGAGTCACAATCAGACATCGCCGTACGATGAATTCCTCAATCAGGACCCAGCAACCCAATTCAACTTCAGTCAACCACCTAGGTGAGCAGTACGCATGCCTGGAAGCCGGTCACTTGACGTTGCGCATGCGCCACCCACAGATCCGTCCATGTGAATAAATGTCATACGACCCTAGCGGTGCATGCGCTAAAGATGACAACCTTGGCTTACCACAGCAGGCTAGTTTGTATAACCTGCCCCTCTCGTGCGAAGCAAAAATGAAAGCCTTGAAGGGGGAAAGGTCAAGGGAAAAAGTGCCCTTTACAAACATGGTGTCCCATGACTTCGTGTTCCAGAACCCGTAGCCCTTACGTACATAACCCAAATAAAACGTCACTTCCGCACACAAAGATGGCGATCCGCTTATTGGTTGTAGAGATAACAGACGTCTATAGTAACCAATAATCAGGAAGTATTATATCTGCCAGCCTCGCCTCTCTGTTTCCTCTTTTACCGATTGGCTACTGCGTTGGAACTTGTGCTGGTCTGGGGAAGAAGGCGAAAGGGGCTCGGGGAAGTTGAGTTAGGAAGCTCCGGGGAGCAGTGGAGGCCTGGACGGCGGTGGATGGCGGAAGTATGGACAGCGGAGGGACGGGGGGAGAGACCGGGCTTCTACAGCAGATCCTGAGCCTCAGCCTGGTGCCTCGGGTTGGAAATGCCACTGTGTGCCCCACTTCCACCGCTCTGTGCGGCTTCCCTGGTGAGAGCAGACCCCCTGTGTACACCCCATCCCCCACTTTGTGTGTGTCAGGTGACAATCATTGGAGAGCTCTGCGCCCCTCCTGCTGGGTTCAGGGTGAAGTCCTCTCCCTGCTGCCCCCCTGATATCATCTCTACATTGGAGGGCATACTACTAGAGCCCCATTCACACCTAGCACCTATTACTAGGAAATGATGGCGGCACAAGCCCAACGCACGTTTTGGGGAACGCACGCAGAAACGTGCATTTGTAGAACAGGCAGGTGTGATTTGGGCCAAAGCCTTTTGCCACGTGCCAGTTGGCACATTTTATATCACGCGCTTTGCTTTTGCATGTGACAAAACTCGCATTTGCTTGCTGCGTTTAACAAATCATGGCAGCGCAAGCATGACGCGTTTTCCCAGAAGGCGCAGGTGCCAGGTTCCCCTCTGTGCATGCTCTTTTTCTGTGTTTTTTTTTTGGTACATGATGTGTTTTCATCAGGGATGCACTGAACTTTCGGTGGCCGAAACATAGCGACCGAAAAGGGCCCTATGGGCATTTTGCTGATAAGTAAAAGAGAGCTGATACAGGTGCCGATAATGAGAGGCCTGGCCCCAATGAGGGGTGGACTGACTATTTGTCCGGGGGGGGGCTGTGTGTACTGCAGATGGAGGGCCGGCGGAGAAAAGGTAGGAGAGGAGCTAAGCAGTGTATACAGACAGGATCGCTCACTTGCCTCTTTTAAATGTCATTGCTGGTTTCTTTTCTAATTTTCCAAAAACTTGTGGCAACAAATGAGATCTGCAAAATACTCACCATGCCCTTTAACCACTTGCCTACAAGGCACTTTTATCCCCTTCCTGCCCAGGCCAATTTTCAGCTTTCAGCACTGTCACACTTTGACAATTGCGCGGTCATGCAACACTGTACCCAAGCAAAATGTTTATCATTTTTTTTAGACCGATAGCCTTCTCTTGGTGGTATTTAATCACCACTGGGGTTTTTATTTTTGGACCTTGACAGGCATAACTGATAGGCACGGAAAGGCAGCACTCATAGGTGGCACTAATAGATGGCATTGTCTGACACTGATAGGCGGCACTGACTGGCACTGATAGGCGGCAATGAAAGGCAGCTCTGATGGGCACTTACGGGTGGCATTGATGGGCACTTACGGGTGGCATTGATGGGCACTTACAGGTGACACTGATGGGGCTACACTGATCATCAGGGCACTGATCATCAGTGTAGATGCCTGCTCTAAGTAATTAGCTACTTAGTGTGGTGTTCTCTCTTCTCTCCCTACACCCGATGGGGGGCATGCACATGCACGCTCACACCCGGAAATAGAAAGCGTTGTAAGGGTACGTCACTTTGCCCAGAGTCGTTGGGCGGCAAGTAGTTAAAAAAACTAAACAAAAATAAAAAAACATTTCTCCTGCAATGCAGTCCTTGCTTTGAACTCTCATGAATGTGTTAAGCTCATGACTGTTCAAAATACTAGTGATCTGTGATTGACTACAGCTAATCACATGGTACAGGGTGCTTGGCGATTGGCCCATGTACCATGTGAGAGCTGTGGACCAATCACAGCTTACCAGGAAGAGAAGCAAAGCTGTTATGAATCAGATTGATTCATAACAGCTTTGCTAATAATGTGATCTTGCGATAGCATAGCAATCACATGATCACCGGGTCCCGACTACCGGGATCCGCATTCTATTGTGACATCACTTCTGGGTCCCATTGATCGATTTCCATGCTATCGGGTGATGTGCACTGCATTGCATCCAGTAGAGTACAGGGGTGACATCTAGGGTCTTTTAGACCCTTAATGTCTCAATAAAGAGAACCTGTCACCAAAAATCATCACATGGGAGACTTTAAGTTAAGTAAAATAGGTGTATATTGATTGCTTTGTGTGAAAGTTATAGCGTCTACAAACTATGGTATAGATACTGCAATTTATGCCATTTTTTTTGCTATTCAGCGCTGCACTAGTTTAACTGACAATTGCGCAGTCATGCAATACTGTCTTATTTATTCAGTTGTATCTGACCCTTGGCGATTGCATGGACCGTCACTCGTAAGCGACTTTTTCCATGAATTCTCTTAGCAGTTATTTTACAGGGTAGGTTGCCAGGTCTTTCCCCAACCACTACCTTGCAGGAAATCCCGTGTGGCCAGCGATGAAACTAGGACAATTTAGACAGGAGCCAATTAATCTACCAGTATGTCTTTTGGAGTGTGAGAGGAAACCAGAGTACCTGGAGGAAACCCACACGAACACAGGGAGAACATGCAAACTCCAGGCAGGAGGCGCCATGGTTGGGAATTGAACCCATGACCCAATTACTGCAAGGCAGAAGTGTTAACCACTATGCCATTGTGCCGCCCATGCAATACTGTACATAAATGAAATGTCCTTTTTTTCACACAAATAGAGCTTTCTTTTGGTGGTATTTGATCACCTCTGGGTTTTGTTTGCGCTATAAATAAAAGATCGAACATTTTCAAAAAAAATTATATTTTCTCATTTCTGTTAGAAAAAATATCCAAAAAACTCAAATTTTATAATAAATTATACCAAAATGTATTTTACTACATGTCTTTGGAAAAAATTCCAATAACTGCATATTAATTGGTTTGTGTGAATGTTATAGCGTCTACAAACTATGGTATAGATAATGGAATTTACACAGCTTTTACTTTCTGACTGAATATCACATTTCTTGAGGTGCTAAACTACCAGGATAGTACAAACACTGCCAAATGACCCCTTTTGGGAAAGTAGACAGCCTAAGCTATCTGCTGAGAGGCATGTTGAGTCCATGGAAGACTTTTTTTTTCCCACAAGTTTTTGGAAAATGACCAAAACCTTTTTTTTTTTTTTTTTTTACACAAAGTCACTTAAATGATATATTGCTCAGACAAGCCATGGGTATATGTGAAATTACACCCCAAAATACATTCTGCTACTTCTACCGAGTATGGGGATACCACATGTGTGAGACTTTGGGAGCCTAGCCACATACAGGAGCCTGAAATCCAATGTGACCACTTTGAAAGCCTGAAGGTAAGCAACTTCTTCATTTCACTTCCTCACTACCTATCACAGTTTCGGAGGCCCTGAAATGCCAGGATAGCACCAACCCCCCCCCCCCCCAACCCAAATGACCCCTTTTTGGTAAGTAGAATTTAAAAAGAGGCATGGTGAGTATTTTGCAGATCAAATTTTTTTCTCACAAGGTTTTGAAATATAAAAAAACAGATCTGCAAGATACTCGCCATGCTTCCTATCAAATTTCTTGAGGTGTCTACTTTCCAAAAAGGGATCATTTGGGGGGGGGTGCTATCTTGGCATTTCAGGGCCTCCAAAACTGTGATAGGTAGTCAGTGTAATGAGGAAATAAAGCTCTTTAACCGCCTCCCGCCCGCTATATAAGGAAATGACGGGCGCAAGGCGGTTCTCTCGTTCTTGCAGCTCGAGAGGAGAGGACAGCTGGTAATCGGCATTCCTCAGAGGGGACATGTACACTGATCATCAGGGCACTGATGATCAGTGTGCCCTGATGATCAGTGTAGCCCCAGCAGTGCCACCTGTCAGTGCTCATCAATGCCACCTGCCAGTGCCACATATCAGTGCCTACCAGTGCACATTAATGCCACATATCAGTGCCCATCTGAGCTGCCTTTCAGTGCCAGTCACTGCCGCTAATCAGTGCTGCCTTTCAGTGCCCATCACTGCAGCCTCATTAGTGCACATCAGTGAAGGAGAAAAATCACTTGTTTACAAAATTTTATAAGAAAAACATTTTTTTTCTTTTTTTCAAAATTTTCAGTTGTTTTTGGTTTGTTTAGCAAAAAAAAAAAAACTGGTGATTAAATACCACCAAAAGAAAGCTCTATCTGTCTCAAAACAATTGATAAAAATTTCATATGGGTGTTGCATGACCGTGCAATTATCATTCAAAGTGTGACAGCACTGAAAATTGGCCTGGGCAGGAAGGGCGTATAAGTGCCCTGTAGGCAAGTGGTTAAAGACCTGAAGGTGCTTATTGGCTTTGGGGTCCTGTACTTGACTAGACTGCCAAAAATCTCTCACGTGGTATCCCCATACTCGGGAGAAGTAGCAGAATGTATTTTGGGTAGTTTATGCCACACATCACTCACTCTTCTAACCACCTGAAGACCAAGCCTTTTCTGACACTTTTTGTTCACATGAAAAAATAAAAATCAGTGTTTGCTAGGAAATTACTTTGAACCCCCAAACATTATATCTCATTTAAAGCAGACACCATAGTGAATAAAATGGTGGGTGCTGCAATTTTTTATGTCACAGTACTCACGCAGCAATTTTTCAAACACAATTTTTTTGAAAAAAATACACTTTTTTTTAACATTCAATGCACAAAAACACAATATATTGGCCAATTATTTTGTAAGATATAAAAGATGATGGTATTCCGAGTAAATAGATACCAAAAATGACATGCTTACAAACTATGCATGCCCCGTGCACTGGTGACAAACTGCATACATTTTTAATATCCATAGGTAACAGTTTAAAACCCTTTACAAGCTACCATTTTAGATTTACAGAGGAGGTCTCTTGCTAGAATTACTGCTCTTGATCTGATGTTCACGGTGATACCTCACATGCATTTGAGAAATCTGGGGTTTATCAGACTCTAGATATCTCCTCTGCCCTTACATTATCTAAGCTCACCAAGATTGGTGTGATCAGATGCTTTCCCAATTTACAAATGGCGCTGTTCATATCCTGCAAAACTGAAGTGATGAAATGCTCATAGCTTCCGATTTCTTAGACTATAGAGATGATTGGTGCCATTCTGGTCTCCAATCAGCTCTATGGTCAGCTGGCAGAAACACTGCCTGCATTCTCAGGCTCCCCTGATGGCACGGGACTGCCCGAGACGGCCGTGGAAGGCAGCGGGGGAGGGGGGCATCCTCTCCTGCTGCTTGTAAAAGCAATCTTGCAGCTAATTAGCCACTAGGATTGCTTTTACATGAAAGCCAATTGTCGTCTGAAAAAAAACGATGCAGCTGCAGGCATCATCCTGGTATAACCACTCAAAGTCCAGTGATGTACCAGTACGTCACTGGTCCTTATTGGGTGTATATAGTATGTTTTTGTTTTATTTTTTGCAGCCTGTGGGCTAAATGAAAAAAAAGAGAAGAAATCTCTGCCAGAAAAAGTGTGTTGCATGCCCACCATTAGACTATACCACCCTGCATCCACCCACTTCTAATGGTGGGCACACATGAAATGTTTGAACGGAAAACAAAAAGAGCCTAACAGGTTTCTCTCTTCACATCTGTCGATGTGGATGAAGAAATCTCTTCCAAAAAATTTATTTTTTAAATATATACTAAAGCATAGGGGCCATCCACCCAATGGCCACCCTAGGCCCCCATGCTTCGGCATATATGCTCTTTTTTTTTTTTTTTTTTTTTTTTTTTTAACTGCGGATTAAAAATCATGTATATTCTGAGAGCAAGACCCTGTTGCTGTCAGAATAAACAGGTCGGTGATGCAGTGGAATGGCATTCCTACAAAGAAAACAGCCATGGCTAACAATAAAACAGTAAAATCATAACAGTAGTGAAAAAAACAAAAAAAAGCTACAACTGTTTTTGTTTTTTTAAATTTTAATTTTTTTTTCTACTTTTATTTTTTTGGGTCTTTTTATTTTTTAACTTGAACTTAAAATCATGTATATATACGTGAATTTGCGCCCATATGCTGCCCTGTAGCAGTATTTCTGCTATAGGGCAGTCGGAAAGTGGTTAAATACAGTTTTGGTTAAAAAAAATTTTTATCTGGATAAGTAGATTGGGACACCAGTTTAGCCCTTGGACAAGTAGTTTTTTCAAAAATGTCCACACCCCTGTTTCTCATTCACAGTATACTGGGAATGAGTGATGCAGCCTGGTGGGCAGAGCCCTGCTTGGCCATGTCCTTTTTTTTTTTTTTTTTTAAGTTGTGGCAGCAGACACGGGGAGAAGATTCCCAGTCTGCTGTCACAGCGGGGATCAAGGGGCATGGAAGCAGCAGGAGCACTAACATGTTACACCCTGAATACGGGTGTAACATGTTTGAAAAGGTGAACTTATCCTTTAAAATGGTGATACTTTGGTACCCTATACCAGTGGTCGGCAAGCCGCGGCTCGCGAGCCACATGCGGCTCTTTACACAGTTTAATGCGGCTCTTCTGTGTGCCCGCTCCCCTCCCTCCTCTCGGGCGGCCGCTCCAAAAGTCAGGCAAACTACGGCCCGCATACGGCCCGGCGGACCTTTTAATCCGGCCCGCGGAGCGTGGCAAACATTGGCTGTCAGGATGTAGGCGGGGCAGCGTGACGAACTCCTCTCCTCTCACAGTCCGCCCTGAAGACCGGAACGGCGCGGGAACACGGCGAGAGGAACGCGCGGAGCAAAGGTAAGTGAATTGACACAATATGGGGAATGAATTACTATAGGGGGGATGAATTACTATAGGGGGGATGAATTACTATGGGGGATGAATTACTATATGGGGAATGAATTACTATATGGGGGATGAATTACTATGGGGGATGAATTACTAGGGGGGATAAATTACTATAGGGGGGATGAATTACTATATGGGGGATGAATTACTATATGGGGGATGAATTACTATATGGGGGATGTATTTTCAGTTTTAAAAATGTGGCTCTCAAAATAAATTTCAATCGTGGTTTTGGCGAGATTTGGCTCAGTTGAAAAAAAAGGTTGCCCACCACTGCCCTATACCAAGGGTCCTCAAACTTTTTAAACGGGGCCAGTTCACTGTCCCTCAGACCGTTGGAGGGCCGGACTATAGTTTAAAAAAAAAAAAAAAACTATGAACAAATGCGGACACAGTACAGGAGATGACCAGAGACTGCGGACAGAGTACAGGAGATGACCAGAGACTGCGGACATAGTACAGGAGATGACCAGAGACTGCGGACGCAGTACAGGAGATGACCAGAGACTGCGGACGCAGTACAGGAGATGACCAGAGACTGCGGACGCAGTACAGGAGATGACCAGAGACTGCGGACGCAGTACAGGAGATGACCAGAGACTGCGGACGCAGTACAGGAGATGACCAGAGACTGCGGACGCAGTACAGGAGATGACCAGAGACTGCAGACATACAACGGCAGCGGGAATACTGGGCCGGCCGCTCCATAAGACGCACAGACATTTCCCCCCAAGTGTCTCTTATGGAGCAAAATTGTGCCCCATCATTGGTGTCAGTGGGAGGAATAGTGCCCCATCATTGGTGTCAGTGGGAGGAATAGTGCCCCATCATTGTTGTCAGTGGGAGGAATAGTGCCCCATCATTGGTGTCAGTGGGAAGAATCGTGCCCCATCATTAGTGTCAGTGGGAGGAAACGTGCCCCATCATTGGTGTCAGTGGGAGGAATCATGCCCCATCATTGGTGTCAGTGGGAGGAATCGTGCTCCATCATTGGTGTCAGTGGGAGGAATAGTGCCCCATCATTAGTATCAGTGGGAGGAATAGTGCCCCATTATTGGTGTCAGTGGGAGGAATAGTACCCCATCATTGGTGTCAGTTCGAGGAATAGTGCCCCATCATTAGTGTCAGGTGGGGGAGGAATAGTGCCCCATCGTTGGTGTCATTGTGGGGGGGGGGGAATAGTGCCCCATCATTGGTGTCAGTGGGGGAAGGGGATAGTGCCCCATCGTTGGTGTCAGCGGGGGGGAAGAATAGTGCCCCATTATTGGAGTCAGTGGGGGGGGAGGAATAATGCCCAATCATTAGTATCAGTGACACCAATGATGGGGCACTATTCCTCCCACTGACACCAATGACACGTAACTTTCTGACCCCTGCTCCAGCCTAGGTGCTACTGCAGCCAGCATACTTGGTGGCAGCAGCACCATCAGCACGGCACACTTACCTGTCAGCTGTCCTTCTGCACTCCGGCCTCTCTCTCGATGTTCGCGGGGCCGCTTGGCTCCGCCTCCTCACAGGTGATTGGCCGCCTGTGTGCCTTTCCTGAGCTACAGTTCTGGCGCCCAATCACCGGTGAGGAGGCGGAGCCGAGCGGCAGGAGTGAGGGAGTGGCCGGAGTGAATGAAGGAGCAGCGCTTCCTGGACTGGATCGTCATGGGACTGAGACCCGAGCCAGGTAAGGTACAGCAGCCCCCTGCCCGCCCCTGTACTTAGTGTCCCTTCCTGTCCCGCCCCTGCCGTAGGGCCGGATAAATGGCCTCGGCAGGCCGCATGTGGCCCGCGGGCTGTAGTTTGAGGACCCCTGCCCTATACTGTCCATAAGTGATGCTTAAAAAGGCCTTACAGGTCATAAGTTTAGGTTAAGGGCAAAAAAATGGCCAGAATTATTCATTTCACTCTGGTATGCATGGTAATGTATGTACTATATGTAATGCAATCCTGGTATTCATATTTAGGTTCCCCCATCGCATTTGTTTACAATCATATATAGGGACGGGGTTTTAAGTCCTCGGGTGTAACTTTAACCACTTGTGGGCCAACAACGTACTGGTGCTTTGGTTATACTGGGATAATGCCTGCAGCTGCGTACTCATAGTCCATTGACACTTCCTCCAGCTCTCCAACTGAAAAGCCTGTAGAGAGAAATCTGGAAGAATGCACATTTTTCCTGCAGAATGTACATGCATTATTTTTTATTCAAAGTTGAACCTAACCTTTTTATTTATTTATTTTTTTAAACAAAGCAAGTGTTTACAGTAGTAAAGCAAAGTTAGTAATTGTTACCTTAATTAAATTAATTTTAACAATTATTTCCACTGTTCCCTAACTTTCCTCCAGTGCCGTCGATTCAGTAGATATTCATACATGCCTGAGCAAATATTTCTTTGTCTCCCTTATTGCTTCTGCTGTTTTGGAACTGAAAATAAAATGTCCTCAGGACCAAAAAAACTAAATGAATATAAAATGTGTGCTGTTTTGCAGAAATCCTTCTTTTCTTGAATATGCCTGATTGGAATTTTTATTTTTTTCAGAGATGTGGTATGGCGTATTCCTATGGGCACTGGTCTCTTCACTCTTCTTTCATATACCCGCTGGACTGCTAGCTTTGTTTACTTTGAGACACCACAAATATGGAAGGTTCATGTCTGTGGCGATCCTACTGATGGGAATTGTGGGACCAATATCTGCAGGGATATTAACAAGTAAGCATGTGGATTTATCGCAATTACTAATTTGGATATTTTCTCTACTGTATCTCAAATTAAAGTGATAATAAAGGTTGTTTTTTTTTGTTTTGTTTTTTTTGTTTTTTTCTTTTTTTTTCTTTTTAAATAACACATCATACTTACATGCTCTGTGTAATGGTTTTGCATAGAGCAGCCCTGATTCCCCTCTTCTCAGGTCCCCCACCGTTGCTTCTGACCCCTGCCGAGTGGCAAGCAGTCTTCTATGGTGGCATCCAAGCAGTCTTGCTTCCGAGCCGCTTTGCTTTCTGACCATTCACACGCACAGCATGACTCACACCCACTCTCTCTTCACTGGATATAATTGACAATAGTGGAAGCAAATTGCTCCTGCTGCTGTCTCAATCAGTGAGGAGGGAGAGAGCCGCTGCTATTGCACACATCGCTGGATCGAGATGGGGCTCAAGTATTAGGCGGTTGCTGTGGAGGGAGCTGCGCACAGAATGTTTCTTTTACCTTCATACATAGAATGCATGAAAGTTAACCACATCCTGGCTGCCCTATAGCAGATATACTGCTGCAGGGCGGCAGGGGTGTGAAAAATCGTGTGTATATATGTGTGTGTTTTGTGTGTGTGTGTATATGTATATATATGTGTGTGTGTGTGTGTGTGTGTATATGTGTGTGTGTGTGTATATATATATATATATATATATATATGTGATTTTTTTATTTCCGGGTAGGGTGCGCATGCGCCCTACCCGTGCTGCCATTCGCCGCCACAGCTGTCAATCACTGGGTCCCGGCTGGTGATTACCGTGCATCTCCAATGGGGAGGAGGACTGCTTTGTTTACTAACAGTCCTCCTCCCTGTCAGCTTGGGCACACTGCACAGCCATCCAGAGCAGTGTGATTACAGTGAAGCACCAACACATCGCTCCCCATTAAAACACTCCCAGCACACAGTTAACACTTTGATCTCCCCTCATGTTAACCCCTTTCTGCCCAGTGCCATTAGTGTACAGTGTCAGTGCTTTTTTTTTTTTTTTTTTTTTTTAAAGCACTGATCACTGTATTGGTGTCACTGCAGATGTCAGTGACACCAAGTCAGTTCCCCCCAGTGTCAGAATTCCCGCCACAGTCCCGCAGTCCAGTTATATGTTGCTGATCGCCGCCATTATTAGTACAAAAAAAAAATTCCAGTATCTATACCACCAGTTGTAAACGCTATAGCTTTCACATAAACCAATTAATTTACATGTATTGGGATTTCTTTTAGCAAAGACATGGAGTAGAATACATTTTGGCCTAAATTTATGATGACTTTTGAAGTTTTAAAATTTTTTTACTGGACATATTTAATAACAAAAAGTAAAAAATATTGTTTTTTTTTCTCAAAATTGTCAGTCCTTTTTTTTTTTTTTATTTTTTTTATAGTGCAAAAAATAAAAAACCACACAGGCGATCAAATACTACCAAAAGAAAGCTCAATTTGTGGGGGGAAAAAAGGCCGTAAATTTAATTTGGGTGCAGTGTTGCATGACCGTGCAATTGTCAGTTAAAGTAACGCAGCACCGTAATGCAGAAAAATGGCCTGGGCAGGAAGGGGGGGTAAATCTTCAGGATGGCAAGTGGTTCAAAGCCCTAAAGCTGAACTCCAGTCAAAACATTTATGTTCCCATGCAGTTGGGTTGTGCACGCACTGCATGGGTTAACTGCTCGTTTTTGTCCAAGGGCTCAGGGAAAAGCTATACTTACCCCCACCTCCGATCCTCCGGAAACCACGTTTCCCCACATGTAGCAATGGACTGTTCCTGCTGTTCTCACGTCCACAGCCGGTCTATGGATGTGGAGATGTCAGGAACAGCCCATTCACTGCTAACGTGCGGGGGTGGTAGGAACAGCAGGGATCGGTCTTGTGCTTGGAGGATCGGCAGATTAGTATATCTTTGCTTTCTGAGCCCCTAGACAAAAACAAGCATTTACTCATGCAATGCAGGCACAGGCCCACTGCATGTGACAATAACAATTTTGCCTGGAATTCTTCTTTAAGCCTTTACAACTACTTTAATGATAGCAGCCATAGTTCTTAGGTTTCAAAGGATAAGTTCACCTTTCATAACATGTTACACCCATATTCAGGGTTTAATATGTAACCTGTTATGATTAGGCCGCTCCCCTGCTTTGACAGCTAGTGGGGGATCTTCTCCCCCCTCGCTAGCTGTCAAATTAAAAAAAAAAAAAAAAAAGTAGCTTTGCGGGGCTCTGCCGCCCAGCCATGTCACTCGTTAACTGCATTCTGTGAATGAGAAACTGCACATCTTGTGGCGTACCGTGGTAGTTCATTGGGTCTTCCTGTCAGTATCACGTACGGGAAAGCAGATCTTCTGACAGATCTGCAGGATACCTGCATGGATCCTGCAATATGCTGATCACTGGTGCATTTGTGTACAGGCTCCTGCAACAAAAAAAATAATACATGCACATTTTCACCTGCCAAAAAATGCATTTATGTGAACTTATCCTCTAACAATAGTCAACTTGGGAGTTACATTTATGACATTGTGGAGGATTTACTAAAACTGGTGCACACACAATTTGGGGCAGTTGTGCATAGTAACCAATCAGCTTCCAGGTTTTATTGTCAGCTTTATTGAACAAGCTGAAGTTAGAAACTGATTGGTTACTATGCACAGCTGCACCAGTTTTAGTTAATTTTATCTCATTGTGTATGTGGAGCTTTTCAGCTTTGTAGTATCAGCCTTTATACACACGCTGATAGGTTGCGTCGGGCTTGCGTGTGTTTGGTATTTGTCCAAGAACACTCCATAAGCCAGGTAGAAAATGCAGTTTCCTGGCTTCCAGCCTAAGGGCTTTATTCCCATTCCTCACATTCAGAGTTCTAACGCAATGTGCTAGGCATTTGTTTCATATATCCTTACCTGTTACACTATTGCTCGGTAGACAGGATTCTTGACATATCAAGCAATAGTTTGTCCTGATCCGGGTCACAGTTTCTAATTTCTGTTGTGCTGGCACTGTGATAGAACAGAAGTGATTCTGCCACCTCTTGTGCCACCATAGCTCTAAATGGCCATCAGAGGATGAGCCCCCCAGGGACATCAGCTCTAGTCTCTCTTTCTGTGCCTTCCTGTACCATGGATATAAGTGATTGCAGAGCAAATCCCATTGTCATAGTAGATCTTGTTACCAGCTGCAGCCTCTGCAAAGGATATTGACAGTTCTCTGCTAAACTATTTCCCTATTCTAGTGCATTGACTTTTACTATAATAGGAAGTCAGTAAAATAATGGTGGCCACACACCAATCATCTGCTAGTCCTCAAAAAAGGTTTACTGGATCAAGCAGAGATACTGGATTCTCGATCTGCTTGTTTCTTCACCCCCTTTTGGGGCGTAATCATACAAACTCGATGCTTCAAGAAAAAACATCTTTTCTTTTTAGAACAGAGTGACCATATTTTCCTATTTTAATGTGTTAGGTGTGGTCACATGACTGCCAAATACCTTCCTCGGTCTTCTTGCTGTCAGGGCAGTGGGGAGGTATAGGGATGGCAGACTGAGTTAACTAGTAGCTGAGGAGCAGTTAAAATTGTGTAAGGGAGAGGCAGGTTCTCTTTCCTCCTCCATCCCTCTTCTCTGCTTACCTCCCTGTTTTTTGGTGATGTGTGGAGAGTGGAGCTATTGGACCCACCCCCCTGACAGGTGAGGATGCTGTCAGGGGCTCCTTCCACCAGAATCCCCCCCCCCCCCCCCAGGCTTGGCCCCCTTGGGAGAAATTGGGGTCTCTGGATGGTTTCCCATGCATTGCAGTTCCTCACCTTCACCAAGTGCACCAGGCATCCCCTCTGGGTAGGGGTGAAGACAGGTGTCAGGCCCGGTGTTGTGGCCCATGAAACACAAGGATAATACAGCGGGTAAAATAAGTATTGAATATGTCACCATTTTTTTGAGTAAATATATTACTAAAGGTGCTATTGACATGAAATTTTCACCACATGTCAGTAACAACCCATTCATTCCATACATACAAAGAAACAAAAACAAACAAGTTCAGAAATTAAGTTCTGTGTAATATAATGGAATGATTAAAAGTATTGAACATGCTAACTGAAATTTATTTAAAGTGTTACTAAACCCAGGATCCTGCATTCGCTCTATCCGGTCTCCCATAGTACACAGAACATGGAAATGCAATTATTTTAGTAAATATAAACTGCTAAATGCCTTTTTTCATCAGTAGTTAAAGCAGTCTTGTCATTTCTATCAGTGTCCAGCAGAGCACATGTTAAAGCTTGTAGGAGGAGATCAAACCGCCTTTTTACACAATGCAGAGGATTAACCCCTTAGGTTCCACAGTGAGTATAACAAGCATGCTTTACTGCATATACAGACTGTGGGTTTAGTAACACTTTAATACTTCATACAAAATCCTTTATTGGTAATGACAGCTTTGCAATGCCCCCTGTATGGAGAAACTAGTCGCATGCATTGCTCAGGTGTGATTTTGGTCCATTCTTCCAGACAGTCTTCAAGTCTTGAAGGTTCTGTGGGCATCTTCTGTGAACTCTGATCTTTAGTTATTTCCATAGATTTTCTATTGCATTCAAGTCGGGTGACTGGCTGAGCCATTCCAGCAGCTTTATTTTCTTTCTTTGAAACCAATTGAGAGTTTTCTTGGTTTTGTGTTTGGGATCAACGTCTTGCTGAAATGTCCACCCTCATTTCATCTTTATCATCCTGGTAGATGGCAGCAGATTTTTATTAAGAATGTCTTGGTAAATTTTTCAAATCATCCTTCCTTCAAGGATATGAAGTTTGCCAGTACCGTATGCTGAACAACAGCTGCACACCATGATGTTCCCACCTCCAAACTTCACTGTAATATGGCATCCAAAGAGTTCAATTTTGGTCTCCTCTGACCAGACTATATTCTCCTAGTATTTCCCAGGCTTGTCTAAATGTTGTGCAGCAAACTAAATGAGCTTCAATAAGCTTTTTCTTCAGCAATGGAGTCCTCCGTGGTGACCATGCATACAGGCCATGGCAGTTGAGTGCATTACTTATTGTTTTCTCTGAAACAATTGTACCTGCTAATTCCAGGTCTTTTTGATGCTGGTCCTTAGTTTTTGGACAGCTCTTCTGATAATTATTTTCTCTCTGTAAGAAATCTTGCGAGGAGCACCTGGTTGTGGCTGGTTTATGGTGAAATTGTGTTCTTTCCACTTCCAAAATATGGCCCCAACAGTGCTCACTGGAACATTCAGACGTTTAGAAATCCTTCTGTAACCAACTCCATCAGTATGCTTTGCAACAATAAGGTTACAACGATCTTGAGAGAGCTCTTTGCTTTTACCCATCATGAGATGTTTCCTGAGTGACAATTTGGTAATGAGGCACCTTTTTATAGAGGCCATCAGTTGAGACTGAACCAGCTGATATTAATTTGTACTGATAAGGGGCAGGATTGCTTTCTAATTACTAATAGATTAGAGCTGGTATCTTCGTTTTCAATTCCTTTTTGCACCTTCCTTTTTTCATGTGTTTAATACTTTTTCTCCGTGTCATTCCATTTTATTACACATAACTTAATTTCTGAATTTATTTGTTTGGTTTCTTTGCATGTGTGGATTGCATGGCTTGTTACCGACGTGGTGAAAATGTCATGTCAATCGCACCTTTAGAAATCTATTTACCTAGAAAAATGGTGACGTGTTCAATACTTATTTTACCCGCTGTATAAGCTGGACTTTCTCTCCATGGAACAACAAAAGTAAAAAAAACAAAAACCAAACATAACAACAAAATGTAACCAAACGTGTTCAATACTTTTTAACCACTGTACATAGGGAAACATACATTAAAGTATTTGTAAATCCTCACCTTGTAAAACAACCCATTAAGTTTAAAATGGAAATGAAAGGCTAAACATTTGTGCATAGATCTAAAAAAAAGGGAAAAGGGCGTTTTATAATGTTTTTTTATAAGTGATCACATGTTCTCAGCTGCACAGAGAGGTCGATTTTTGGCAGGAACACCAGGGATTTCACAAAGGAAGCAATACAAAGATAACAGGATACCTTTTCATAGTACAGTACATGGTACAGCAGGCACATATCAGGAATTTGAAATGTTGGGAATTACATTATCTTGAAGTACAAAAATGATGATCTGTAGACATTGGTATAATGCAGATCAGAACATTGCAGTAGTTTAACCTCCTTAGCGGTATTCCCAAGTGTATCTCGGGGTAAAATTTCAGTACCAAGAGCGGTAACCCCAAGCTACACTCGGGCTTACCATGCGTCGTTGCTCAGGGAGTCCCTGCAGCACTTACCTTGTCCTTCGCTCCCACGATGTGTGCCCTGCAGCGTCCCCGGCCATCTCCTCCGGCCGATGCCGGCCTCCGTGTTCCGGTCCCTGTCACGTCGGGACGCACGAGCGCCGGAACCGGTGGCAAATTTGAAATTTTTTAAAAATGTCTTTTTTTTTTTTTTTAAATAATCATTACATAGTAAAACATTGCTGTTTCAATGCATTTCACATACATTTTGTCCCTACTGCTTTGTCCCGTGCCCTGCCTGCATTTTGACTGTTCTTTCTGCCTGGAAACTTAGAAAAGTCCATGGCGTCCAAAAAGCGTCCCTTTACGTCAAAAGCGGTTTTAGAACAGCTAGAGAACTTGCAGAATTGAGTGATAATGATTTGTGGGGAAATTCGTGATCAGACACTGAAAATGATTTTGCGACTTTGCTCAGCGATGTGCGAATTTGCCTCTGTATTTCAAATTTCAGTGTTTTCGGTTTGATTATATTATTGAATTAAATTTATTATTATTATATTATTATTTTTTATGATTATTTAGTAAATTATAATTTATGATTTCGTGTTTCAAATTTTATCCTACCCGGGATGTTTACTAGACTCTTGTTCATACAGATTTCAGTGAGTTATTCCTAAACATTACAGCCTACAATAAAAAAACTACAAATATAATGCAAAAAAATGGTACCGCTTTCAGCACAAAAAATGAGAAATAATCAGACCGCCGAGGAGGTTAAAAAAAAAAAACACTTTTTTTTTTTTTTTTTTGCTGCTGTGGGATCCATTAGCTTTCTATAGACACTAGAAATTATGCTGACAATCCTGTTCAGGTAGCAAGTAAAAGCTTTGTTATTTTACTGGAAGTACCATGGAATATCGGACATCACATTTTGAGTATCGATTTCCAAAAAGTTGGTATATCAGAACGCATTCACTTGCTGTTAAACATTGTAAAATTTGCCATTTTATTGCTTGCTTGTTTAACTTATTTATAATGCATAGGAATTATTGCAAGTTATGGGAAAGCAATATCTCTGTATAATATGGATATTTTTTTTTATATTCCTCAATAGGTGCTGCCATTGCTGGAGTGTACAAAGCTGCTGCCAAGGAAATGATTCCCTTTGAAGCACTAGTCCTGGGTGTGGGTCAGACTTTCTGTGTGCTTGTTGTTTCCTTCTTGAGGATTTTAGCAACTTTATAACTGGCTGCCCTTTCCGGCACAGTCAAAGATGTAAATATGCATTTGGGTTTCAGCATGGTGTTTGCTCAGTGTAGGAGCTTTGATATGAAACACCGCTGTCAATATGACTGATGGATTTAAGTCCGTAAGACTGCCTACGTGTTCAAAAAATCGCTCACTGGCGTCCAGCTGTAGTTCTTCAGTGCCCAGGACAAACCTACTGTATGTAGCTGGAATACAATAAGGGTTTTACATGCCGTTGTCACCAGCTGTTTCATAAGACATTGGCATAAGAAGAATGCCTGTCTCTCCGAAACCCACTAAATACAGCATCGCAACAATTTTACAATCGCTAGCATTTCTGGAATTACAATACAGTTTTCTAATGAATTTTTCATAAAGTCATCTACAAATAGAAGAACAAATATGCACTCTACTCTGTACCTTCCATCTTTGATTTTTTAGGGTTGTTTTTAATGATTTAACAGCACCCAATACAGATCCTCTTTAGGCACTTTTTAAATGATTTTAACATTTTATTCACTTCTTTTAGTGCTAATGCTGCTAAACTGTTTTGTATATATTCAAATTCTTTTCCGAACTTGCAACCATACTTGAAGTGCATTTTACTCCGTTCTTTTCAGATTGTCTTGCTGTTGTGCTAATAATTCTAAATCGGCACAATAAAAAGGCAGTCAAGTTAATGATTGCATTACTTGCCATAGGCGTCATTACTTAATGTACTTTAGAACATCTACGTGGTTTGCAAGTATATGATATCTGTATGATATCAGTATGTGATATATCCGCATTGTCTTAGAAGCAGGTTGTATCCGCATCTGAAAGACCGTTTGATTTTGGCATCAAAAAAGCTGTCTTATACTACAAATGTGTGTATTTTAGCTGTGAATACTGAACACACCACTGTGTCCTTCAGCAGACTTTTGGGGAAGAAAATTATTACTTTTTTGAAGACCTCTATTTTGTCAGGAAGCAAACCCATCTCCACCCAAGAACCCTCCTCTACACCGTGTTCTAGGCACCTCCTTGTGTTGGTAGTCCTACTGCTTGGCGCTTTGTTTCAACCTTTCTAAAGGTTGAATTTTTTTAAGAACTATAGGCAAAAGTTTTTTTTTTTCTTTCAATTTGGGAGGTTTATAAACCCCTGTCCGTTTATTTTGTTGCCATCTGTGTCCCATAGCCAAAACAGAAAGTGACAAAGAATCCCTGCAAATTTAAGGGAATTCCTTGGGGGACCCCCAGGTCATCAGAACTAGTGTCCCCATTGGAAATCTTCTTACTTTACTGGGGGACAACAAAAAATGTGGAATTTTTTCTTTTACATTAATTTTCACTTTCAATGATAATGGTAAACGGGACAAATCGAGAGGCTGAATCTCCCTAATGAGGGCACTGACATGTTCTAATCCATCTTCACTCTGTCCAAAACTAAAAAAAAAAAGGTTTTGCCTTTAGCTATACTTCAAGTTTTTTAGGTACAAACAACAAAGACAACAATCCCTATATTGTGCGGAGATGGCGATTTCTACCCCCCCCCCCCATATCTAGAAGTACTAGTTTCTTAAACCCGGTGTCTGCAGGGAATGGGACATAAGCTTTTATTGTGCTGGTGAGCCCATTGACGAGGGGTATATAGCAGAAGGGGGCAAGGTCAAAGCAAGACAGTTGATAATGTTGCCACCCATGCCTCCGGCTTCCTACTGAAATCCTGTTGGTACCGCCTAGCTTAACAAAAGTTGAGTGGAAAATTATCATCTGATCAGTGACTGCACCCTAACAAATGTAGTCACTGTCAGGTATTTTAGCAGTTGTGGGTGTCACTCTGTCTCAATATAATTGCCAGCGGTGGAGACTCCTCCTTCCAAGCGGGCTGAACGAGACAAATCTATACATGTCTGGCTAGCCTATGATTTTTACACTGGGTTTGGGTGATACAGTGAGTTACATGGGAAGCTGTTGTGGTGTTCAGGTACTTGGAGGTACAAGGTATTCATAGAAATCCAGGTTAGATGTATATAAATTACAGCATGCAGTTTTCTTAAGCGAACATTTTTTCTTGTGAAACATAAGTTTCCTACCTGGAGGTCCTGCAAGTAACAGCTTAATGTTGCAGGTTGACAACTCCCTTTCTGTCTCGCAGCAGTGTTGTCGGCATGTCTTGCTGACTTCTGAAGTTGGCCGGTGGCTTCCTATCTGATAGTAGTAAGCCAACAGCCAACTGAACCATGCTGCTGCTAATTTTCAGGTATTCTCTTAGCATCAACAGAAAATATTTGCTTAAGAAAACTATATACAGTGAGACATCATGCCAAAATGCTAAGAAAAAGAAAAAAAAAAAAAAGATTTAGATTTTGGGTTTACATACAATTAAAAAATATAACTTCGCAGGACAGCTTTAGAGGCCTCTTAGACTGCATTTGAGTGCCTCGAAAGCTGGCTATACACTACAATTTTCAGCTGCTTTTGGATGTACTAGCCAAAATTCACTCCATGGGTAGCCCCTGTTGGCAACCTCAAACCCCCCCTCCCCCCACCACCTTTAATCCTTTGAATTTAAAATCAAAGAAGACAAATGGAAAGTTTTTGGCCATTCAGGGGCTGCATCCAATTAGATACAGCTGCTGTTCAAGTGTTCCGATATCCAGTAGTGGATGTCAGAATACAATAGGAGCAGCAGACGTTTTATTCATTCTTTAAAGTGTGAATGGAGGAAACCTTTTATTTCTTTCTCTCTCTCTTCTTTCAGCCACTAGGCTAAAAGGAAGAAATCTTAGTGTATGAGCAGCTTTAGTTACAGCGGAGCTTCAGTCTCTAGTGAAAAAAATAAATGTTTGCAACTACAAAAACTGTAGTTGCTGACTTGAAAAAAAAAAAAAACAGCGAATCACTTGTCCCTTGATCCAGCTGTGTCCTCACCACAACTGGGTTCACCAGCCGTCCTCTGTCCCCAGGATCTTAAGTGTGGGGTACCTGGCTGTGACAGCTTGCGGCTTCACAGCCGGGTGCCCACTGCGCGAGTAGCTCTGCGCATAGTGAATGGTCTTACAGTCTTCTTGGACCTGGCACATGTCCCAGAAGACTCTGCGGGGGTGGGGGAATTCTGCCTTAGGTGATCAGAGCGGAAGTGGGAGCAGGTAACTGTCAAATTTGGGTTCTTGCTCCCCATAGGTGCCAATTCCTAGTGAGGGGGGGGGGACAAGTTAAGGTGGAAATTCCCTTTTCGGGTGGAGCTCCGCTTTAAATGCGCCTCAATGTAGTGTGTAGAAATACGGTCTTACAACATTTGCATTCACCATGTGAAGCTAGCCTACAAGACTGGTTTAGGTCACTCAAGCACATTTTAGTGTGTCCATAACTCAAAAGAAAATGTGAGTATTGTCCATGATGGAGAAGAGTTGTCTGTGATGGATACTAGTTCACACCTAACCCAAATACACATATCACATTGGCTTCTGCACAAATTCACAAGAAACTGCAACATTCAACAAACATGCTAAGCTGAGATACTTTACTACAGCATAGTTTATCGTTTAGAGGGTAATTACTGTCACTCAATTCCAAAGGTTGGCTATACACTGGACACAGTGATCAGACGAATTGTGCAACTAGCCACTGGGTAATCTGAGCTTCCATTTCTGCCTTGTATATTTGCTGTATTTATTTTTCAACATGTTCCTGTATCCCTAAAGAGAACCACTTAGCATTGTACATAAAAGTCCTTGCTTTGCCTATTATATATGTAACTGGAAAAATCTCTCTGCTCAGGAGAAAGCTTTGAAAATCCTCCCGCTGAGCAGATTCAGCATGTATCTTAATACATGTCTTATGGGGTAGCAAAATGCAGTTGGTTTCTCTGCCTAGCAAAGCAGGAGGACTGCAGCATCATGGCTGCCCTTGAAGGCTTGTGCACATGGCTGTATAACGTGCATAAGCATCCAGAACCACTGTTGGAAACTTTCACTGGCCCAACAGCTGCTGTGTAAAGCCTCCCATTGACAGCAATTGTAAGATGTGACCGTATGTGAGTATGTGCCAACACTTGCATAAAGTACATTCACAGATGCCACTAGGTATACGTCTGTGTGTGTGTGTGTGCGCTTTACACAGGGGTTTATTTACTAAGGTTAGGTTCACACCTATGAAGGTGACATTTGAGCTATTTCTGCATTGCGTTTTTTGATGCGTTTTACGAGGGTTTTTTTTTTTTTTCTTGTTGCTAGGCAGATTTAAAACGTGGCAAAAATGCTTCAAAAACACAATACATGCTTTTCTGCAGCGTTTCCATTGAAGTGTATAGAAACAAAAACGCAACTTTTGCGCTCAAAAAAGTCCTTGACCCTTTCCAAAAACGCACCGGTGTGAACATGTCTCATAGGAAATCATGTTAAATAGACTGTACTGCGTTTCTGCAAAATGCTGCAGAAAACACTTAGGTGTGAACCCAGGGTAAAACTGTAGAATGCAAAATCTGGTGCAGCTGTATGAAATGGCTGTGGCTCACGAGGAAGTTTTTTTTCGTTTTTTTTTAACGGAGGTTCTGGATGCTCATGCACCACGTTTGACCACCTTGCTGCTGTGTGTATGAGCCCCAAAGCAACCCTGTCAGCCTGATGTATACATTATCTGACTGTCAGGCATGGATTATATGCCATTCAGGTCTCTTGAACCATCCTTTTAGCACACCAGCCAGTGTGTAAAGGCCGTTTTTATCTGATGCTGGTTCTTTTTTGCTTGCATTTTCAATTATTTTTTTGGAATATTCTTAATGCTCATGAAACCCTTTGTATACTAAATCAACCTTTTGATATAATTCATTTTGTTGAATAAGTGTTTTAGTTTTTACTTTCTGAAATATGCAATTTGTAAACTAAAAATGAATTCAGATTGTAACTCTTTATAGTCTAACATTGTCTAGAAGAGTCTCCTGTATTGTACATGATCATTGATGCCGGGGGGGTGAAAAAAGCCGTATTACCTGTATTTTCATATCTTCCGGTGGAACCTGCTAGTGGCAAAGCAGCAATTTTTTGTTTTCTCACACCTAAAGCCTTTGTTTTGTGTGTCTGTCTCAGGAATTCATCTGTGTATACATAGATTAAATTTATGTTTGAAACATTATTCTAGTTGAAGGCCAGCAATGACAGCCCTTTATAATCCTCTCATGACAGCTGTTTTCTGACACATTGATCAGAGCACATTGGATGAATCTTAGTCTGTGTCCACCGCAAACTGAAATATCATTTTGTAGGCAGACTGGCCCTTTCATGCTGTCAAGCTATATCGTGGACCTAATAGGCAGCCTAACAAAATTATTGCTAATTGCGAGGCAGTAGCTTAGTGTTGTCTGCCAGAAATAGGAATGTTTGTTAGTGGCAGAATGTCATTTTGTGACATTTCAATAAAATAACAAAAAAATGTAACAGTGCCTTGTGTAGAATACAAGGCACCTCCCCTCACCCCCACTACACGGTGGACACCTGCCTGTATCTGTTTTGTATGCAGACTGGTGTGAATGAGCCTTTAGGATTTGCATACACTTTGGTATGTATTTACAGGGCTATTCATCCTGTGAAACTGTGTGCACATTTTGTTGTATGTTTAAATGTTTGTTTGCAAAATCAAATGTTACTAGGCTATTTTATTCTCCCCTAGGTAGATGCAGCATCAGTCCCCTGCCTGCTAAAAAACCGCTGATCACTCAGTTCTCAGCCTTCAATGAGCAGAAAGCCAGTGACTGACAGTCACTGGCTCTGTTCTGCCCCTTCAGTGCCCACCGGAGTGCTGGGGACGGGAGCGGCTGGCTCAGGCACTCAGTGGCTCGCTGAGAGGCTGAGCCAGCTACCAGTCCAGGCATCTGGGTGGATCCTGTCCATATGGTCGAGATCGTTTAAGAGCCTGGGTTGGCTGAGTGATGTCAGCCAACAGTGGGCTGTCGTCCAATGTCTGCTGAAAATGGGTCACAAAGTGCACTCTTGTGATCCCCAGGAGACATACAGACAAAATAGCTTTGGCTATAATTCTCAGTGAAGAAAATACCACATTATGGCGCTGATGAGCATAGGATATAAATACTTATTTACTAAGATTAACTCCATCTAGTGGCCATAATGTTGCATTTTCCTGAATTACGTTGTTTTTATATATAAAGAATATCTGCCCTGGAGAGAAATTAGCCTAGTAACTTACGGTTATGCTGGCATTTGCACAGAATGAAGGGACAGCATGTCTCGCAGGATGAATAGCTGCGATTTTTTTTTTTTTTTTTTGATTTTTTTTATATAAATACACTGCTTTAATTTGAGACATTCCAACATAATTAAAAATCTGTGGAACCAATTTGTCAGACTTAAACATGCAATCCCTTCATCATTTTGTTTCTGAATCCTACTGCACCTGATTATAGGTAACCGTACTAAGATTAAGGAACACAATTGCACAGACGCAGCAATGCTTCATATGACCTCCTTTTTCCATGATGGATAGTTCTGAGAGTGATATAGATAAACCTACATTAATTGGACGGTGCAGTATTTGTAGAGGAACCCAGGAATGTTACCATGCTTCCGATAGAGCATTAACATTGTAATTTGGTTTTGACCATAAACCAATGCTAACATTACCCTCCATATATTGTTCGGTTTTATTGTGCAGAGCATTCCTTGCTAGCACACTGTAATAATAAACCATCCTTCAGCAGAATAGCTTCTCCTGCAGATATGCTCATTCATGCACCTTTATTGATAATTCATGATCAGTTTAATCTGTACAATAGAGTGATTTTGTTTTAAAGGTAAAATTTTATTTTTCTACTAATGTTTCTTATTCTGGTGTTTAAATGTGTTTATATAATCAATAAAAGGTTTGAGTAATATACACGTGTTTATTTTCTTTTCATCAGTTACTAGTCTCTCAGTTACAGAAAACTTTAGTGTAGAGAAATTAATGGCTAACTCTGCTATAAAGCCAAACTCTTCTTCTTCTCTCCTCTTTTCTCTTTTTTTTTCTTTCTCTCTCTCTCTGTCCTTTTTTTTTTTTTTTTTTTTTTTCTATTTTTTTTCTCTCTACTCTTTTTTTTTTTTCTATTTTTTTTCCTCTCTCTCTACTCCTTTTCTGTTTTTTTTTTTTTCTCTCTCTCTACTCTTTTCTGTTTTTTTTTTTCTCTCTTCTCTTCTATTTTTTTTTCTGATGACATCTTATACTGGAAAAAGAGGTACTGTGGTGGATACTTCCATACTGAAGATACAGTGGATATAAAAAGTCTACACACCCGTTAAAATGTCAGGTTTCTGTGATGTAAAAAAAAAGAGAAAAAGATAAATTATTTCAGAACACCACCTTTAATGTGACCTATAAACTGTACAACTCTATTGAAAAACAAATCTTTTAAGGGGGGGGGGGAGTAAACAAACTAAAATGTGGTTGCATAAGTGTGCACACCCTCTTATAACTGAGGATGTAGCTGTGTTCAGAAATAAGCAATCACATTCAAAATCATGTTAAGTAGAAGTCAGTATATACCTACCCTCATTTAACCACTTCCTATCCAGACACTTTTACCCCCTTCCTGTCCAGGGCAATTTTCAGCTTTCAGCACTATCACACTTTGAATGACAATTGCGCGGTCATGCAACACTGTACCCATATGAATTTTTTACCATTTTTTTGAGACAGATAAAGCTTTATTGTGGTGGTATTTATTCACCGCTGGGATTTTTATTTTTTTTGCTATGTAAATGAAAAAGTCCAAAAATGTTGAAAAAAAATGTTTTTCTTATAAAATTTTGCAAATAAATAATCTTTCATCATAAATCTTGGCCAAAATGTATTCCATTATCTTTTTAGTAAAAAAAAAAATAACCCAAATTAGTTTATAACCAAAATTATAATTTTTAAACTTTTTTTAACATTTTTTATATTTGTTTTTTTTAACATACATGGTGACACTGTACTACTTGTGGGGGGGTGATGATTTTTTGATTTTTTTTTACAGTGATTGCTTTTACACCCATATAGGATGTAAAAGCAAACATTTCTCTTTCTCTCTGCCTGCATTCTTGCAGCCATTGAGAACTACTGAGTGAGCTGTAATTGGTCACAGCTTGTCACATAGTACAAGGCTGTTGTGAATAGCCTTGTACCATGTAATCTCTGTGATCATTCACAGATTTCACACGTAGTAAGCAATGATGTCACAAGTGACATCTTGCTTACTACTTTGCATGTGATCACTAATTGCCCAATCAGTGATCACATGATCGGGACCTCATACAGAGGTCCCGTGCGACGATCCGGAGGACACAGCGGGCACCGGATCATGGTGCAGCTAGAAATGGCGGGTGCCATTTATGATTCCAAAGCATCAGAGGGATCTCATTGTTAAAAGGTATCAGTCAGGAGAAGGGTACAAAAGAATTTCCAAGGCATTCGATATACCATGGAACACAGTGAAGATGCTCATCATCAAGTGAAGAACATATGGTGCAACAGTAACATTACCAAGAGCTGGACATCCCTCCAAAATTGATGAAAAAATGAGAAGAAAACATTAAAGGAGCTGCAGGAGTATCTGGCAAGTTCTGGCTGTGTGGTACATGGAACAACAATCTCCCGTATTCTTCTTTATGGGGTAGAGTGGGAAGACAGAAGACTTTTCTTACGAAGAAAAACCATCCAAGCCTGGCTAAATTTTGCAAAAACACATCTGAAGTCTCTCAAAAGCATGTGGGAAAATGTGTTCTGGCCTGATGAAACCAAGGTTGAAATTTTTGGCCATAATTCCAAAAGATATGTTTGGTGCAAAAACAACACTGCACATCACCAAAAGAACACCATACCCACAGTGAAGCATGGTGGTGGCAGCGTCATGCTTTGGGGCTGTTCTAAAGATGGACCTGGGGCCTTAGTCAAGGTAGAGGGAATTATGAACAGTTACAAATATCAGTCAATATTGGCATAAAACCTTCAGACTTCTGCTAGAAAGCTGAACATGAAGAGGAACTTCATCTTTCAGCATGACAACGACACAAAGCATACATCCAAATCAACAAAGGAATGGCTTCACCAGAAGAAGATTAAAGTTTTGGAATGGCCCAGCCAGAGTCCAAACCTGAATCCAGTTGAAAATCTGTGGGGTGATCTGAAGAGGGCTGTGCACAGGAGATGTCCTTGCAATCTGACAGATATGGAGTGTTTTTGCAAGGAAGAGTGGGCAAATACTGCCAAGTCAAGATGTGCCATGCTGATACTCATACCCAAAAGGACTGAGTGCTGGAATAAAATCAAAAGGTGCTCCAACATAGTATTAGTTTAAGGGTGTGCACACTTATGCAACCATATTATTTTAGTTTATTTTTCCTTCCCTCCACCCGAAAGATTTCAGTTTGTTGTTCAACTGAGTTGTACAGTTTATAGGTTACATTAAAAGGTGGAAAAAGTTCTGAAATTATTTATCTTTGTCTCATTTTTTTACATCACAGAAACCTGACATTTTAACGGGTGTGTAGAGTTTTTATATCTACTGTATATGTAATGCAATCCAATCCTTGTGTTCATATGTAGGTGTCCCCAAAGCATGTGTTTACATTCATAGACAAGGAGGGGGTTTTAAGTCCTCAGGTGTAACTTTAACCACTTGTGAGCCATCAACATACTGGTACTTTGGTTTTACCGGGGTGTGTAGACTTTTTATATCCACTGTAAGTAGTGGAACTAGAGCTGCCTCCAGGGGGGCCTGAAGCTGAAGTAATATGATCAGTGCTCCCCTCTATTAGCCATGCTTCTGTATTTTCTCCTCATCTTCCTCCACGTTTACAGTTTTCTTGATTAGCTGGGCCTTGATGATTGAACAAACATCTGCCTTTTGAAAAAATAACAGATGCGCATATTTTTGCACAAAAAGCTGCATTTTAATTTTTTGCAAGTGAGCCTGCAAAGCATTGCAACCATGCTAAGTGGTTGAGCCGGGTGCAGTGCCAGGCTCCTTCAGCTCTGTCTAAACCAAGGTATGGGCTTTCTCTTGGAGATCTGGAGCAACCACACTTGTATTCCATTGAGAACTTCCACAGTAGCAGAGGGGACTTGTAGCTCCTTCATGAGTTTACAGAATATTGCCAGCACACCACAGATCTTAAGTTGTCCAAATGTTTATTCCAGTGGTCACGTCACAGAAGGAGTCATATCATACCCCTTCATCAGGCATGGGATGTAGATCGTTCATTCACAGATCTCTAATTATGGGTGTAATGCAACATGGTCCTAAAAGGTGGACTTAATGCCCCATGCATGCGCAGAGGAGTTACTGCATCTCTACCAAAGTCATTTCAAGATTGCATGCTCAACTGCACATGTGCAGCTCATTATACAATTAAAAAAAACTGACAGGCCAAAGAGAAGCATTTATGAAAAAATCATACAGAGTCTCTTCTGTAATGGCTACTTTCATACCGATCAGTTTTTGTTCACTTAAAAAAAAAAAAAGAAGAAATATGCATCTCTTTTTCAATGGAACTCTTCACACCTGAACAAAAGCACATCAAAAACTGATCAGTGTGAAAGGACTAGTTAAACATGCACCAAACATCTGCCAAAAATGCAGCAAGTAGGACTTTTACAAACGCAGCTGACCAGTGTGAGGAGCTCCATTGAATTAAAAGGGATGCAATTTTCTTCTGCTTGGTAATATTGGTAGATAAAAAGGCAAAGGCACCTCTAAGTGTCGACTTCAAATAACAAATTTATTGCACAGAAATACAAGCAACTTACAGGAAAGTAGTAATGAATAGGCACATCTTTGTCAGTCAAGAGGTTAACCGCCATGGTGAGGTGGTCAGCATTCCAGGTTAGCCGGAAAGAAGGAGGAGACCTGGAAGCGAGGGCTGGAGCGCAGCATGTGCACGATGACATCAGTGGGCATCGTGATTGGGACACTGTTCCTGAGCATGCACACTCAGCATGCACATGCTCAGGAAATGTGTCGCAATCATGACGCCCAGTAACGTCATCGCGCACACGCTGCGCTCCACATATGCTCCAGCACTAGCTTCCAGGTCTCTTCCATCTTGCTGACTAACCTGGAACACTACAGAGAGTCTGCAACTAACAGCAGCTGTGGGAGGACCACCTCAACCTGGCAGTCACCCCCTTGATGAACTATCATGTGCCTATTCATTACTACTGTCCTGTAAGTTGTCTGTATTTGTGTGCAATAAATTTGGTATTTTAAGTCTACACTTGAGGCGCTTTTAACCGTGTCACAATCACGATGCCCACTGACGTCATCGCGGACATGCTACACTCCAGCCCTCGTTTCCAGCTCTCCTCCTTCTTGCTGGCTAACCTGGAATGCTGACCACCTCACCGTGGCAGTTAACCTCTTGACTGACAATGATGTGCCTATTCATTACTACTGTCCTGTAAGTTGTCTGTATATTTGTGCAATAAATGTGTTATTTTAAGTCTACACTTAGAGACGCCTTTCTATTTCTTTCTACATGCTCTACCCTGGAACAAGCTTCTAATCCAGATAAAGGCAGTCACATTGGATGGACTATCTTCTGCTATATAAAGGACTTTATTATTCTATTACCATGGCATTCATATCTTGAGGCACATAAGTGGTCTATGAATTATGCAGCAATTCCTGTACGATACTTTTAGAGCTGCAGTGTTTTTTTTATTATTTCTTTGATCTAATTTTGTTCTCCCTATGCCAGTCCACCATTTATCTATTTATGTCAGTCTCGTGTTACATTGTGTAGACTAGTATTCAGTGTGCACCTTTCTCTGTTTATTTTAATCTTGGTAGGTGTCTGCTGGAGATTTTGGATCATATGTCTTGCTTCCTTTCGAATATAGAAAGCCTGGTATGAAAAAAATATCTCCAGACAAGCAAGAAAAAAAAAATCAAAAAAACTGCCACCATTCAAATTAGTTAAAGAATTGTCCATAAAGTCCAGTAAATAGGGCTGCAAAAAGGTCCACGGGGCACTAGGGCAAGCTTCCTATACTAGAAGTAGTAGCAGAACTCTGTATGAATGAAGAAGAAAAGAAGCACCTCTAAATGCAGTATAAACCATTATTTAATTGGAGTCAAATGTAGAACAACTCACTTGACAAAGGAATGTGAGGTTAGCGCATGCTCTGAAACGCGTCACTATGCATGCTGGTCCTTGACGTCATCACGCCGGCGTTGCGCCTCAACGTGCGTTCCAGGCTCCATCTTTAGGAGACTCCACATTTTGGCTGGCTTTTCTTCTCCTGTTACCACAATTCCTGAGCGCAGACACGGCTGTCATAGCCAGGACACAGCCGTTCCTCCACCCCTATGAGACTGCACCCTATGGGCCTGGGTTTGTTTTACAAAGAAATGTGAGTGGTTCTACTTTTGACTCCTATTAAATAGTGGTTTATACTGCACTTAGGAGGCGCTTCTTTTCTTCTGAAAAAAAAAATCTCTACTAAGGTAAGCCCTCATACTACATAGCAGGTGAAAAACCTAGAGTTTTGAAAAACCAGAGTGTGTGGCCAGCTTTACATAGCATCCTCCATTATGTTTAAAGCAGACCTATAGGCCCCCTTCACACGGGCTGACTGCGCCAGCAGATCTGCCTGCTCAGTGGGGGATTTGCCTACTGATCCCCCCTGAACAGACGGATGACAGGCCCGTGTCTACTCCACTTATGCAAAGCAGACACGGACACAGCCTGCTGTTCTCTATGGGCGGTTAGATGTAAACGCACCGCCTGTCCATTTGCATCCAACTGTCATCTTATCCGATCCGCTAGACCAGGGGTAGACAACCTGAGAGCCGCAGGACTACAAGTTCCATCATGCCTCTGCAAGTTATAGCTGTAACTCAGTTTTGTAATCTTTGCAATGCCTCATGGGAAATGTAGTTCCACAACAGCTAGAGAGCCAGAGGTTGCCTAACCTGCGCTAGACAGATGGGGAACGTGGTTTTAAAGGTTCGTGTACGTTTACATCCACCCCTCCATAGAGGACAATAGATGCTCTGATTGGGTCCGCCTGAAAAAAACGGGCACTTCTGTCCCCCAACACAAACAGCTTTAAATCCATTTAGAAACAAACCGCCCCCCCCCTCAAAAAAAATATACCGTATATAGGTCAGCTTTAATATATCATCAGTATAAATATAAAACTGCGCTCAGTGCTAAAGACAAAATAACCAAAAAAAACAAAAATGATAGCTGCACTCAATACAATGTTTAATACACATGCCAGTGCCAAGTAAGTTTGCTGAGTAAAGTTGTTTTTAATATTTTGAAGATATGCCACATTATCAGAGTTATTTGTACAGAAATCTAGACATTTTGTAAGGATTTACAATCCTTTCTTCACATGTGTAGTTATCCTATCACACAGTACCTGCAATGAACAAAACCGCTTGTACAAATAACTTTAGTGTCAAAAACATATTACAGCTCGTATGATGCAGTCCTTGACTTCTTGTTTACTGGGATCACCATGGAATAGATTTTCCTTCCCAGTCCACAAAAGTGCCACTTTTTTCCTCACTCAGGGAATAGATGATTTTCATCATGGCACCAACGCTGTCTTCTTTTGTGAGTGGTGCCTGGATTAAAACATTAAAAAAAAGAAAAATCAAATTCCCCAACCTTCATGCCTATTTCCAGGCTGCACAAATTGCTTGATTGGCCTCCACCACTGGCAAAGGGCCTGCACCCCTCTGAATTTCTATTGAAGCTCTTTCCTGTCACCCTGTTGCCATTGGTTCCTTATTATGGATTCCTAACTGGGTACACCCTCCTATATTGTGTCCTACCTTACCATATTCTTTAGCTGTCTGGGACAGAGTGTGTCACCGTAAACCTTTGTCTTCCCCACATACACCCCTGGTTCCGGTTTTTTATAACCCAGAATGTGTACCTGGCTTGGTACCCGCATCATTTCAATGGTGGATTAATAAAGGGTTGTTAAGAATAGGAGACTACCTTAATGGGGATCACATTTGTTCTCTACAGCATTTTAACCACTTGCCTACTGTGCACTTATACCCCCTTCCTGCCCAGGCCAATTTCCAGCTTTCAGCGCTGTCACACTTTGAATGACAATTGTGCGGTCATGCAACACTGTACCCATATAAAATTTTTATCATTTTTTGTGACAGATAGAGATTTATTTTGGTGGTATTTAATCACCTCTGGGGTTTTTTTATTTTTTCTTAAACAAACCAAAAACTACTGAAAATTTTGAAAAAAAAAAAGTTTTTTCTTAGTTTTTGTTATAACGTTTTGTAAATAAGTGATTTTTCTCCTTCACTGATGTGCACTAATCAGGCTGTAGTGATGGGCACTGATGAGGAGGCACTGATGGACACTGATAGGTGGCACTGATAGGCACTGATGAGGAGGCACTGGTAGGTGGCACTGATGGGCATTGACAGGCATCACTGATGGGCACTGAAAGGCAGCACTCATATATGGCACTGATAGGCGGCACTGACGGTTACTGATAGGCGGCACTGATGCACACTGATAGGCGGCACTGACTGGCACTGTTAGGCGGCACTGATAGGCAGCACTGACGGGCACTGATATGCGGCACTGACGGGCACTGATATGCGGCACTGACTGGCACTGTTAGGCAGCACTGATGCACACTGATAGGCGGCACTGACTGGCACTGATAGGTGGCACTGAAAGGCAGTTTAGATGGGCACTGATATGTGGCATTGATATGCACTGGTAGGCACTGATATGTGGCATTGATGTGGCACTGGCAGGTGGCACTATTGGGGCTACACTGATCATCAGGGCACATTGATCATCAGTGCACATGTCCCCTCTGAGGGATGTCGATTACCGGCTCTGCTCTCCTCTCGAGCGGTCAGCGTGACGGCTCAAGAGGAGAGAAAAGCCGATAACCGGCATTTCCCTATTTACATGTGATCAGCTGTGATTGGACACAGCTGATCACATGGCTGAGCCGACATCTTCGGCTCTTTCCATTGATCGGTAATCTGCTGTGTCCGAGGGACACAGTGCACCACCGGTTGCCGCGCTGCGTGCTCCCGGAGCCACGCATGCGCGGTTAGAATGGGAGGACGTCACCTGACGTCCTCCCAGAATGAGAGAACCACCTTGCGCCCATCATTGCAGTATATGGCGGGCGGGAGGTGGAGAAACATTACATATGCCTCCTAACGAGATTTTTAGGTACAATCAGATTATCTTTTTTATTCCCTCTAAGCTTAAGTCACTGGATGGGACATTTACACTTACAGCTTTTGAGCTTTAATGCCAAACAAGAGGTCACTTGAGGGGCTGGGTCTCCACCCTATATTCTCTCCTCACCAGGGGCGGACTGACCATTCGGGCATTGTCTGGGGTCAGTAGCGGGCCTGGTGAGAGGCTCCCTGGGCACAATTCACTAAGCTGTATCTTACCGCATCCGAGTATGGCATTTAAAAAAAAACAAAAACAACGTTTTCATACACAAAAAAAGGCTACTAAAATACTGCATTTATTTTATCAGGTCATGCGGTATTTTAGTAGTGAAAACCATGCGGTAATGTTTCAGCTGTCAGCGGGATTCCCCACTGATAGCTGAATGTAAAAGAAAAAATTGCCGGCAATTAAAAAAAATTATTTAAACGGCATGGGCTTCCCCCTCCATCTATACCAAGCCCTTTGGGTCTGGTATGGATTTTGAGGGGAACCCCCACGCCAACATTTTTGGAAAAATGGTATGGGGGTCCCCCAAAATCCATACCAGACCCTTATCTGAGCATGCAGCCCGGCAGGTCAGGAAAGGGGTGGCCCCCAGATCCCACCAACCCCATGTGAAAGAGTATGGAGTACATGGTACCGCTACTCATTCACAAAAAAAAAAAAAAATATTAGTGCGCAAAAAGACAGGAGACAGTCTTTGACAAGTCCTTTATTAAAAGAAGAAAAATAAAATTAAAATAAAGAATGTTCCCCTGAAATAGATCCAACGTCAATCACTGACTGCTCCGCTGGCTTGATAGTTCTTAAATATGTAAGGGTGTAAGGGGCGGGGCCACCCTGGGACATCACGTGTGTGACCCTTCCCCTTGTGGCGTCATCAACCGGGGAATGCTGGGTCAATGATGTGATGTCACAAGCAGGTGGGGCCACATGCATGATGCCACTGGTGGCCCCTCCCCTTACATATTTAAGAACTGTCAAGCCAGTGAAGCAGTCAGACGCCAGGAGCCAGCATTGGGACAGAGCCTTTTTTTTTTTCCTTCTTTTTTCGGGTAGCGGCGGTAGTGGGCATCGCGATTGATGTTGGATCTACTTCGGGGGACATTTTTATTTTTCTTCTTTTAATAAAGGACTTGTCAAAGACGGTCTCCTGGTTTTTTCACACTACACTTTTGTTTTTGTGAGTGGGTAGCGATACCATGTACCCCATATTCATTCACATGGGGCGGGGGAGCGGGATCTAGGGACCCCCTTGCTAAAGGGGGTTCCCAGATTCCTTTTACGGACCCTTGTGGACAAGGCTTTGGGGGGGGGGGTACCCTCCCAAAAAGCACCACCCCATGTTGATGGCATGTGGCCTGGTATGGTTCGGGGGGGGGGGGGCACTCGCTTGTCCCCCCCTTACCTTACCTGCCTGGCTGCATGCTTGGATAAGGTTCTGGTATGGATCTTAGGGGGGACCCCACACCATTTTTTAATGGTGTGGGGTATGTGTAAGTGGGGTGTGGCTTTGGCTTGAGTGTAGGCAGAGACACAGGGGGCCCCATTATCTCTTATTCCTCGGGGGCCCCATGAGTTGTCTGTCCGCCCCTGCTCCTCACTGACCCGAATAGTAAGCCCCTTATGTGACTCAATGGAAACGGGACCCGAATGCCACTTTTGATTTAGCTGATTGGCAAGATGTTGCCTTCGCAGACAGACTCGACTGTATTCTTTGTAATAATACTAAAAAGTTTGATACCTTATGAAATCCATGGATTCCGTATATTTCTGTCCCTTGATGAGCCCAGACTTGACCCCCTTTCCTTCTATCCCTATTTTCCTTTTCCCTCTTTTTCTTCAATATGTGATTATCCAGGTCTAAGTTGGTTGTATGAGGTGTTTAATGCATTAGATGATTATGATTTGGTTTGTAAGTTTAAATAATGACCAGTGTTTTTTCCCCCCTTATCCTATGTATCCAACCCCTTCCTTCCCGGATTCCCCTCCCTTCTCCAAACCCCACCACTGCCTTAGCCTTCTTTGATGTTTCTGACTGCATATAAATGATGTGCTCTGCTTTTGGCCAGAGATTAGGCATTGCCTTTAAAAAAATTATCTGTTTACCCATGTACTCCTTATTGCACTGAGACCAATCACGATGTTATGACTATGGTTTAAATGTTGACATTGTTGCTTATGAATGGAGGGGGGACCCCAAAAATATAAAATTCTTCTTCAATAAAAACAATTGAAATACAAAAGAAATCACATATATGCCTAAGCATTGAATCTTTTAGTATTTTACAAGTATGCATCCTATCTGTGTTCATCTCAAAAGTCATTTTACAAGGAGGTCATTGATCAGACTGCTGGAATTGATCAACAGTACAAATGAGATGCCTGTACTAACAGAAAGATGTTGGTTGCCTTTGCTGACCTGTCTTTCTGATCATGTGGTTTTTCACGCAGATTAAATAACGTCAGTATTTACTGGGACACTGATCTAAAACAAGCATACAACTTTGGGGTTCTGATTTCATGGACTACATAGATGTTGCAGTTCAGTGACTCAATGTATTGAACCCAGTAACATCCAGGCAGGTTGAGGTCAGCATTAGTGGCCTACCTACATCTCTTCATAGAGGTTCTCTATATAACCTACCTGATCACCTCCCATGTCTGTCTTCACCCATCCTGGGTGTATAGCAATTGAGATGATACCATCTTGCTTGTACCCCACTGATTGGCATCTTGAGAGCATGTTTAGAGCTGCCTACATGGAAGATAAAAAAACACAAGTGTATTAAGAGTTAGGTCTTTTGTAGGAACCCAGCAAACAAACAAGTTAAACTGGCCATACATAAATAGTTTTTTTTTGTTAAACTAGCCGGTTGAATACAAAAAAAAAAAAAAAAAGAGAAAGAGGAGGAGGAAGAGGAAGAGGAGGAAGAACTGATTCCTGTGACGGTCGTGGCGTCAGACCCTAGCCCTTCTCACCAACTAGTGACCGAAGGACTAGCCAATCTAAAACCACGCTCTCACGTGTCAAAGATTTTCAAGCGCACTGGACCACAATCTTATGTACCGCAGCCTGAGAGCAATCATTACTGGATCAGGTAAATTACACAAGTAACCCTTCACACTGCCACCACCCCCTTTTGAATGGGGAAGGAGGAAACTCGCAATATTAGCAGTAACACTATGATGTTTGAATAATCGTCTGTATACACACTGTCACCGCAGGCAGATGTATATAGAGGTTTAAAACACACAGTAGCGCTCTTCAGAGACAGGGATTCTTAGTTTTCATTAAAGAGCTTTAGAAACAGTTCAACACTTTTCAGAAAATAAGATTTATTACTAAAAAGGTCAAAATGGTGCAATAAAAATATTTACAGAAAAAGATGTAGCCAATATATATACACAGCGAGGAACAGAAGTATTTTAACACCCTGCGATTTTGCAAGTTCTCCCACTTAGAAATCATGGAGGGGTCTGAAATTCACATTGTACGATTTTTAAAGAATTTATTTGTCTTGCACTGCTGAACATAAGTATTTGAACACCTGAGAAACAGCAAGAATTCTGGCTCTCAAAGACCTGTTACTGTCCCTTTAAAAAGTCCACCTCTACTCCACTCATTAATTTAACTTAGAAGTACCTGTCTGAGCTCTTTAAAGACACCTGTCCACCCCACAGTCAGTCAGACGCCAACTACTACCATGGGCAAGACCAAAGAGCTGTCAAAAGACACCAGAGACAAAATTGTGGACCTCCACAAGGCTGGAAAGGGTGACGGGGCAATTGCCAAGCAGCTTGGTGAAAATAGATCAACTGTTGGAACAATTGTTAGAAAATGGAAGAGGCTAAAGACAACTGTCAGTCTCCCTCGGACTGGGGCTCCATGCAAGACTCCTCTCCCTCATGGGGTATCACGGATGATAAGAAAGGTGAGGAATCAGCACAAAACTACAAGGGAGGAGCTTGTCAATGACATGAAGAGAGCTAGGACCACAGTTTCAAAGGTCACTGTCGGTAGAACACTATGCCGTCTTGGTTTCAAATCATGCATTGCACGGGAGGTTCCCCTGCTCAAGTCATCACATGTCCAGGCCCATCTGAAATTTGCCAATGACCATCTGGATGATCCAGAGGAGGCATGGGAGAAAGTCATGTGGTCAGATGAGACCAAAGTAGAACTTTTTGCTCAGCGACAGCCCCGAAACCTGACAGATCTAGAGGAGATCTGTGTGGAGGAGTGGACCAAAATTCCTGTTGCAGTGTGTGCAAACCTGGTCAAGAACTACAGGAAACGTTTGACCTCTGATTGCAAACAAAGGCTTCTGTACCAAATATTAACACTGATTTTCTCAGGTGTTCAAATACTTATGTTCAGCAGTGCAAGACAAATAAATTCTTTAAAAATTATACATATATATATGATTTCCTGAATTTTTTTTTTATTCTGTCTCTCAGAGTGGGAATGCACCTACAATGTGAATTTCAGACCCCTCCATGATTTCTAAGTGGGAGAACTTGCAAATCACAGGGTGTTCAAAGACTTCTGTTCCTCACTGTATATAAATACAGAAAGCAATACCATAACAAAGAGATAACAGAAAGAAGTTTGGAAAGGTAGAATATTTGCCGTCAGCCTTGGTTTAAGCAGCGTTCAAGTGTTAGAGCAAAAGGGTGCCTTTTCTCCCAAAGTTGGTTCTGATGTTAAAAAAAGGGAGGATTCTTCAACCTTTTTTCTCTCAGGCCTGACAACCTATTTTGTAGGCCTCCAGCAGGGGGTGTCTCTGAAGCCAAGGGCCAATCGCCTATTTGGGGAGGGGGGGGGGTCTAGGCGGAGACCCAAGCTAGAACCAAAATCCCTCACAAGTTGTACCCGGGTCAATAACCTTCCCTAGGTACGTCTAGCATCCTATACACAGGTAGGATAATCTGCAGAATGATATTCTGAATGTCCAGATATCACATATGACATATCTGCCTGTGACGGTTAAGGAGATATTACTTTCTGCTCTCGCGTAGACGTAGTCTAGGGGTGTAAGGTATCAGGTGACTTGTATTAAAATGACCAATCTGAATATATGTTTTGCTTTATGGTATGTATTACCTACGAGAAATTACGAATATGTATGAAAAATTGTGTTCTTATGGGATATATGTTTTACGGCTATCCCGGAATGCTTTTGAAGTCCAGTGACTGACGGGTTTATGGCTTTACGATCAGCTTCAGAGCAACAGGTTGCCAGACACCCTGGCCTCAGTTAATTGGGTTTACAACCATGAAGGATATCCAACTGTGTCCTGTGCACTCCTTAACCCAGCACACACGGACCATGTGTCACTCAACAGAGAGGGAGGGGGGAGCTGATTTGAGTGAGAAATGATACAAGATGGAGGGTCTTTGGCAAAATGGATGTTTGCATCCATATTTGTACATACAATTGCTACAATTCCCCCATCCACACACTTTCTGTGGATGGGGGAATCACACCCGCTGTGCTATTGTGTTGGACAGTAGGGAGACTTTCCTACAGTCAGAATACACTGATCACTGCTGCCTGCTATAGCCGGTGGCACTAATCATTCGGGGGGAAAATAAACCACAGGCTAGTTGCACAGAAGTCAATCAGTAGACTGACGTCTGTACAATCAGCCTGCCCATACATAGTTTGAGATTTGGCCAGTCCCTGCTGAATGTAGATCCATGTATGGCCATCCTTAGTCTGTTACATAGTTAATCTGGTTGAAAAAAGACACAAGTCTATCCAGTTCAACCAACAGAAGGGAAAAAAATTATATACAATCCCAAATACCCAAAAAAACAATAAAGCATGATTCCACTCTATTCAGCATACCTAAAGATAAGCTGCTTTGACATTTTGTTTAGATTTTTTCTGAAGCTTTCTAGCAGCACCTTCTGTACCTGGCTACTGACAAACTCAAGTCACTGCAAAATGGATGGGAATTCTAACTTGGCTCAGCTGGTCTTACAGATCCTGGGTGGGGTGCATAACTGAGTTAAACAAAAAGAAAATGGGGTTAGTTTACTGAAGGCAAATAGACTCTGCACTCTGTAAGTGCAGTTAATCTACTGTAGAGCATGGGTGCTCAACCTGTGGCCCTCCAGCTGTTGTGGAACTACAAGTCCCATGAGGCATTGCAAGGCTGACAAGGTTACAAGCATGATGGGACTTGTAGTAACAGCTGGAGGGCCACAGATTGAGCACACATGCTCTAGAGCTTAGTAAATGAAGGGAAGTTCTGCTGACGTCCATCCAATCATGTGCAAACAAAAATCCTGTTTTTTTATTTTTCCTTGCATGTCATTGGGTTTGCTTTGCAAAATGAAGCTTCACCTCATTTACTAAGCTCTGGAGCAATTGCACTGGCAAAGTGCACAGTCTATTTGCCTTTAGTAAATCAACCCTGGAAGTTCTCTGTGAATAACCCAGCTGACAAGTTTCACCAACACTGCTGAAAAAAACATGGAAGCTGTGGTTCAGACTTGGGAATGACAGCGATGTCATTGACCAGTGGTGGTCAATGTTCTTGATATATGGGGCCTCAAGTGCAGCCCCTGACATCACCAAAGGGCCACACATAAAATTCAGTAAATATTCATTATAAGAGGCAGCAGAAACACAACAGGATATCGTCAAAACATATGGGCATGATATAAGAGATGGGAAGAGATTGCAGACACGATATAAGAGAAGGGAAGAGATTGCAGACAGCATACAAGAGATGGGAAGAGATTGCAGACAGCATACAAGAGATGGGAAGAGACTGCAGACAGGATACAAGAGATGGGAAGAGACTGCGGACACGATACAAGAGATGGGAAGAGACTGCTGACACGATACAAGAGAAGGGCGGAGACTGCTGACACGATACAAGAGAAGGGCGGAGACTGCTGACACGATACAAGAGAAGGGCGGAGACTGCTGACACGATACAAGAGAAGGGCGGAGACTGCTGACAGGATACAAGAGAAGGGCGGAGACTGCTGACACGATACAAGAGAAGGGCGGAGACTGCTGACACGATACAAGAGAAGGGCGGAGACTGCTGACACGATACAAGAGAAGGGCGGAGACTGCTGACACGATACAAGAGAAGGGCGGAGACTGCTGACACGATACAAGAGAAGGGCGGAGACTGCTGACACGATACAAGAGAAGGGCGGAGACTGCTGACACGATACAAGAGAAGGGCGGAGACTGCTGACACGATACAAGAGAAGGGCGGAGACTGCTGACACGATACAAGAGAAGGGCGGAGACTGCTGACACGATACAAGAGAAGGGCGGAGACTGCTGACACGATACAAGAGAAGGGCGGAGACTGCTGACACGATACAAGAGAAGGGCGGAGACTGCTGACACGATACAAGAGAAGGGCGGAGACTGCTGACACGATACAAGAGAAGGGCAGATATTGCAGATATGATACAAGAGATGAGCAGATATTGCAGACACGCTGCAGGAGATGGACAGTGTTTGCAGACATGCTGCAGGAGATGGACAGAGATTGCAGACATGCTGCAGGAGATGGACAGAGATTGCAGACATGCTGCAGGAGATGGACAGAGATTGCAGACATGCTGCAGGAGATGGACAGAGATTGCAGACATGCTGCAGGAGATGGACAGAGATTGCAGACATGCTGCAGGAGATGGACAGAGATTGCAGACATGCTGCAGGAGATGGACAGAGATTGCGGACATGCTGCAGGAGATGGATAGAGATTGCGGACATGCTGCAGGAGATGGACAGAGATTGCAGACATGCTGCAGGAGATGGACAGAGATTGCAGACATGCTGCAGGAGATGGACAGAGATTGCAGACATGCTGCAGGAGATGGACAGAGACATGCTATTGGGGTTGTTGGAGACTGAACATGCTTCAACAGACATATAGACCGGGGACATAATACATAAGTCTTTACATATTACACATAGTTTTTGTGGATATGAGGGTTTTTTCCCCATTCACCCACTGGTTGAACAAAAAACCCCAAAATACACTATACATATATACACTGCTTTAATTTCAGAATATTAATATTTTCACCCCCCCCCCCACCCTCCATTTATAGGTATTTTTTTTATTCATAGAAGCTATAGTACAACTTCTATGAATGAAGGAGGTGGGTGGAAAGGGCGGGCATAGTCAGCCACATTTGATGAATGCCTGTGACAAGTTCGTTGGCTCCATAAACCCCCACCACACTGAAAGAGTTTGGCAGCTTGGGTCAGGGATTAATCCAGGAGCAAGTAGCACCAGTGACACATCCAATTAATAGTAAGTCGTGTCCCTGATGCTTTTTTTTTTTTCATATTTTTTTTAAATTTTGACTAAATTTAGGCTTTAACTTTTACACAAAAGTCAACATTTTTTATACAGAGTAATTTCTACTTTCTATATTTTGGGATTGACCCTTAAGGGGTGAGAGCATATATATTGAGAAGCCTGGGAAATTTCCAGGAAGGAAGTAGATGGTGATAGAGGCTGGATCGAGCCGCATCGCAGAGAAGAAAGAGGGACTGCAGACCGCTGGTGTTGCAGGACAGTCAATTCTACAGGCAGGAGGATCATAGTGCTGACATTGGCATTGCTTCTTTGACAGAGGGATCAAGAGAACAGGGGGCCCCCCAACAGAGAGACCACCATTCTCACTGCAAACACTACAGACCAGGTGAGAGGGTTTCATAACCCAGATCATCACGAGTTGCAAGTCACTGTTATTTCCAACTGTTCCAGTTCAGTGCACCTTACATCAGAGTTCATTGCATTGAGACACAGACTGCCTAGCCCATTCAGTACTGTGGCCTACTGCTATAATGTCTCCCTAATCTTCTGAAACTGCAGGACTCTTGCTACAGCACGTGTTCTATGCAGACAGGGCTACACTTAATATCTCATTTCTAGCCCCCTTCAGCTCCAAAGGAACTTGCTTAACCAGACTAGTTCACCATCTTTAGTGGACCCCTCAGAGGATCCGCTTGCTCAGCAGGGGATCTTTCTGCTGATGACAAGTATTGAGCAGATACAGACACAACCCACTGTCCTCTATGGGCAGTCAGATGGAAATGGACCGGCTGTTTGTTTCCATCCGACTGCCATCCAGTGCGTCAGACAAATGGAAGGGAATACCCATCCATCTCTTTTTGGTGGATTGGATTCAATGTTGACGGGTGTAAACGGACACATTTCTGTTTACACCTGCCATTCCATATAGGAAAATAGAGGTTCTGATCGGGTCAGCCTCAAAAAAGGGCAGGTCCAAACTCTGCTAAAGCTTGCTTTCACCCCTTTCCTCAACTTTAAGAAATTCTTGTATTCATCTGTTAAAGAGACCTTACCCAGTTTTCAACACCACTCCAAGGGGAATCTTTCTGTTGCTGTACCATACTAAGGAAATCTTGATCTTACACAAAAAAAAGAAAAAGATCTTAACCTTGATGTGCACCAACAAGGGCCCCATCAAGCGCGCAGAATATTTGTCACTATTTGTTGATGAGATATTAAAGGAGACATTATTGCTTATAAAAAAATCATTTCAGGAATTAAACCCAGTTCCCAGCTATTGAGAACCCAAAATTGGGTTAGTCCAGCATCTTGATAGTCCACTTCAGCTCACTTGGGGAGAGATATCTCAGAGCTGGAATTGATGTTTAAACTCTGATCCTGCAGGACACTTGGTTTTATTTAAAGAAATACTGTGCTTTATTTTCTGTTAAACCTTGTAGAGTGTTTAATTTGTATGCGCATCTATTGTCATTCCTTTAGTGCTTGCACTCTCTCAACACTCACCTCAATACAGTCAGAATATTTGTTCACCTTAAACTGTGTGTTATTCTGTGGTTCAAACCAGGGGGTCCTCCTGGTCAAGGTTTCACAGTGGTGTCAGCAGGGGTTGTACTTCCAGGGAACCCAAAATACTCAACAGCTCTTAAGAGGGTAGCGCTACATATGTAACAAATAATATATTGTCTTCTAGATCCATTATTTATCAGTTCTAACAGATAATACATGTTTTATTTAATAGGATGTAAATTATGCAAAATGCAGTTATTCATAACAACCAATCAGCGTTGCTCATTGTACTGATTTCTGCAAACTGTTAAAAAATTAAATTTGATTGCTATTGATCAAAGTTAATCAGAACTATAGGTTTCTCTACCCTACCTTACTACAGCGGTAAGAAATAACTGGAAAATGAGTGAATAGATTAGGAACATCTTCCAGAGATCCCAGCAATGCAGAGATGTGGACAATGGCTGTCTTCCCCGTGCCTTCTGTTCTTTTCATCAGTCGGTGATATGCCTGCACAAGTGAACAGGAGCAAAAATACATTTAAATGACACCTATCAAATTAGGGTCTTTTTATATAAATTGATCATTATTTCTGTAACCCTGTCATTAATAGAATAGCTTTAACCCAAGTTATATAGTAGTTAAGTTTTACAATAAGTCAAAATTGCACAGTGGCCAAGTGGTTAGCACTTCTGCCTGGCAGTACTAGGGTCACTGGTTCGTATCCCAGCCACGGCACCACCTGCGTGGGTTTCCTCCGGGTACTCCGGTTTCCTCCCACACTCCAAAGGCATGGTGGTAGGTGAATTGGCTTCTGTCTAAAATTGTCCTTCGTATGTGTATGTATGAATGTAAGTTAGGGACTTTAGATTGTATGCCCCTTGAGTGTTAGGGACCAATGTGAATGTACAATATATATGTAAAGGGCTGCGTAAATTGATGGTGCTATAGAAGTACCTGTAATAAATAAATAAAATAATAAAATTGCGTAGTTGCCTGTGACATCTCTTCTAAGTGTCATTTATGTCAGGTGTAATCCTGGACTCTGTCCTGTCCTTCCGGTCCAAAATCCAATCAATGTCAAAAGCTTGTAGACTTCACCTCAGTAACATCTCTAAAATTTGCCCTGATTTAACTAAGGAAACCACCAAACCACTCATTCACTCCCTTGTTACCTCTCGCCTTGACTATTGCAACTCCCTTCTCATAGGCCCACCTCTCTGTAGGCTATCCCCTCTTCAGTCTATCATGTATGCTGCTGCCAGACTCTACCTTACCAACCGCTCAGTGTTCGCTGCCCCTGTCTGCCAATCCCTACACTGGCTTCCGATTGTCCAGCGAATTAAATTCAAAATGCTAACAACAACATACGAATCTATTCACAACTCAGCCCTGAGCTACATCACCAATTTGGTCTCCAAATATCACCCAAACAGTCCTCTCTTGATCTCCTGCTCTCAAACTCCTTTGTCTCCTCCTCCCATGCTCATTTCCAGGACTTTGCCAAAGGCTCTCCCATCCTCTGGAACACTCTACCTTAATCTGGCCGGCTATCCCCTACTCTGGCTGCCTTTAGGCGACCCCTGAAAACTCATCTCTTCAGGGAAGCCTGCCAAACCTCCAATTAAACATTTATCACTTCCCCCACAGTTATAACCTTTTGTACCGCTGCCCCACCCTATTAGATTGTAAGCTCTTATGAGCAGGGTCCTCTTAATCCTCTTGTTTTTATTGTATTATAACTGTACTGTCTCCCTTTATATTATAAAGCGCTGCGCAAACTGTTGGCGCTATATAAATGGAGGAATCTCCCCTTCCAGCTATTTTATTCAGACCCACAGCTGTCCAGTGACTACCAAATCCAAGCTATGTATGGAAGGCTTAAGTCTTCCCAGCAGTTTCTGAAATGTGTTGAGGAATCTGAGGTCACAAGAGTCTCCCTCCCAGAACTGTCCACCTAAAAGAACAAATAAGAGCTTTCCTTGGGGAAAAACCACCAAACTCTGGTGTTTTGCCAACAAAGTTACCCAAAGATATGAGATGGTTGGGGTAGGGGGCATGCACACCCTACCTGCTCCGCTATTCGTGGCCTCGGCTGGCAATCACTCGCCAGCACCCAGAGATCACGAAGCATTACCGATGGAGGGAGAGAACTGTATGTACACAATACAGTTCTCTCCCGTCAGCTCCTGCACACTGCTTTGCATGGCTCTGCATAGCAGAGCCATGCAAAGCAGTGTGCTTACAGTTGGAGGTGCTTACAGAGGATTAACCACTTAGGTTCCACAGTGTGTTTAACAAGCATGCTTTACTGCATATACAGATTGATTTTACTGTTGTGGGTTTAGTAACACTAAGTAAAGTGGCAGCATTATACAAATGCCTGTAATAAATAAATAGTTCCTTAAAGTGGTTGTAATCCCTTACATATATCCTGTAAAGGGATTAGCCTAAGGTGATACCCAGAGATGAAATAAATCCTCCTACATAGGTTGTATCTGTTACCTGCAGTCTTCTCTTTTTTAACATCCGTTTAAAGTGCTGAATTTATAAAGGATATCTGAGAGTTCAGAAAAAAGGGGGCGGAGGAGCTGAAGTTACATTCTGCAGAGCTCAGTGAGGAGAGCTCTAAGAGCTGATTGGAGGGAAGGGACACACCCCATTCACACAGCTCACAGGAACAGAGCTGACTGTCAATTTGCTGGAGGTCCCGCCCTGTCACCATTTTTCTCTTGGTGTTAGGAAAAAACTTGTAAGAAGTGATTCATGCTCAGAGGAACAAAGCAGGGACATGTCACACAAATATGCGGCCTCACAGAACTGGGCTTTTTTCCATGGGGCCGCATATTTGCGTACCTGTCTTTGTGCTGGGAACACGTCACACAGTGCATTCCCAGCACAAAGAGCGTGGTATCACTGAGAGCCCCGGTCTAACGATCGGGACCCAGGACGCCCGATTCTGGGTCACATGATCGCTGTGATAGCCTCTGATTGGCTATCACAGTGATCAGTCACTGTGAAGCCCGCCCCCCTTGTTTTTTTTCCTTCTCTGAATGGAGGAAAGAGATACGTTGTATCTCTCTCTCCTTGCTTAGAGAAAAAAAAAAAAAAACACTGTAAAAAAAAAAAAAAAAAAAGAAAAAAAAAAAGATAAATAAATATTAAAAAATAAAATAAAGAAAAAAATACCTAGATCAAGGTTTGATCTAGTTCAATGCCAGGGTTAGTGTTTGGGTCAAGGTCAGGGTTTTATTTTATTTTTAAATAATTGGTATTAGTGTCAGTATGTTAGGTAAAAAAAAAAAAAACGGAAAACAAAATGCGCACTATTGTTTCTGAGCTGTAGTACAGGTACAAACATCAAATAACATACACATATATGGTATCACTGCGATCATCAAGAGCTGGAAAATTTATTTTGGGTTGTTCTTTGGTGGTAGGTTATGGTAGTAACAAGAAACACGCAGCTAAATTTTAAAAAAATTATTTTTTGTACTATTTTGGGCCAATTTTCCTTTAATAATAACAAAAAAAAAAAAATTAGGAGATATCCATTACCATTTACCACCAAATGAAAGTCAAATTTGTCCTGAAATAAACAAAGTATAATCCACCTGGATGTACCAAGTAGTTTTGATAATATGTACGGTTTTACTAACATGTCAAAGTTGTAAAAGTTTACTTCGGCTTTACGATTTGTTTTACCCTTAGGCGTGAAGGGGTTAAACTCTACCTGGGTCACCAACATTGGTCCCACTACATTGATGTTATAGACATTCATCATATCCTCAGAAGTCTGGGTCTCCAAGCTGTTTTGAGTCAGAACTCCAGCATTGTTGAGAAGCAGGTCCAGACGTTGTCCATTTAGATGTTTCTCCACTTCTTTTACAGATGTGTTAACACTTGAAGGATCAGTGACATCTACAGAGCAGCAGAAAGGTATAGGAGGTAAAATTGAACACTTGTAACCAGGGGTGGACTGACAACTCATGGGGCCCCCGGGCAAATGGGATCATGTGGCCCCAGTGCCCGGGTTTCCAAATGGTCAGTCCGCCCCTGCTTGTAACTCATAAAATGTAATTGCTCCTAAATATGAAAGCTGAAGGCACTTTCATACTAAGAACATGAATGAAGAATGGCCAAACACTTCACTCATAGAAAAATCTAAGCAATGCAACATTTCATACATGCAAAACCAAAATCTGCTATAAAGATGAGCCTCCTGATTCACCAGGGGCACATGAATCTGCTTGTTTCAACCAAATACAATAATAAATATTTGGAAGGTTACTACAGAAACATTTGTTTGGGTTGTGGCCACATTCCATGAGCTTCCCCATGCTGCTGCCCTTCCCTGCATTGTTCCATTGTCAATCATGATTTTTTTAAAAATGTATACATTTTCCTATATACCAATTGCAGTCAGTAATTGGAGCTCCAACAAGTCTCAGCAGCTATTGGGCTAAACAGAGACCTCTCACTGTTGGATCTTGTCAAATTTAAATTCGGTGTGGCTGTGTGTGGCTTCACCTGCAGAGAATCTCTTCACAGGAATTGTGAATAAAACGCAGCAGAGGGATTGTAGTTCTCAACAGAGTACAAGTTTGGTGATGTGACCACACGTGTAGTCCATTGACACTTCCTCCAGATCTGTAGCTTAGGTCTCATGCACACAGGGCATTTTTGCAGCCACTTTTAGACACATCAGGCATTTTTTTTTTACAGCTTCCAAACACCCCTCCATATTATCAGATGTGTCCATGCACACATAGATCTTTAGGCCTCATTCACACAGGACATTTTAAAAACACTCTTCCTCTTAGCAGCAGCGTTTAGGCAGAAAAAATGCCTGACATTTGGAAAAGTGTCTAATGCTTTTACAAGCGTTTAGGCTCGTTTACAAGTGTCAAGCACTTGGGTGTTAATTCATTTAATTGGCCAGAATAATAATTTAATCTGGTCATTGAAATTAATTAAATCTTAACCACTTGGCCTCCAGAGGATTTACCCCCCTTCCTGACCAGGCTATTTTTTGTGATACGGCGCTGCATTACTTTAACTGACAATTGCGCGGTAAGCATTTTTTCCCACAAATAGAGCTTTCTTTTAGTGGTATTTGATCACATCTGGGCTTTTTAATGTTTGCTCTATAAATGAAATAATACCAACTTTAAAAAAAAAAAATATATATATTTTTTATTATCTGCCATAAAACATATCCAATAAAATTTTTTTAAAAAAATCAAATTTCTTCATAAATTTAGGCCAAAATGTATTCTGCTACATATTTTTGGTAGAAAAAAAAACGCAATAAGCTTATATTGATTGGTTTGCGCAAAAGTTTTGAGGTCTATAAATGGCAGTGTGTATACTGGAATTTTTTAAAAAAAATTTATACAAGTAATGATGGCCATCAGCGACTTCTAGGAGGACTGCAAAATTGCGGTGGACAGACTGACACTGACACTTTGTGGGCGCAATACAGTGATCAGTGCTAAAAATATACACAGTGACACTGTACTAATAAGACTGGCTGGCAAAGGAGTTAAAAAACTAGCAAAATGAATCAAAACAACATACAATTAAACAAAACGTTATATCTTAGATTGTAAGCTCCAGGGAGCAGGGCCCTCCTAACCCTCTTGTATTGAAATGTATTGTTGCTGTATTGTCTCCCGTCATATTCTAAAGCGCTGAGAAAACTGTTGGCGCTATATAAATCCTGTATAATAATAATAACTAAATACATAGGAGTTGTATATTAGATATAACCACAAAACCCAGCAATTTGGCTTAGCCTTCGGAGACCACAAAATGATATAATAAAGCTCACCCATTTGAACAACTATGACATTTTGGTGTTTTTCAGACAAGGTCTTGAGTGCCTAGAGAAGGAAACATAAATGCAATCATCTGATAATACTGCACATACAAATACTCTTGATACAACATTGTGCAAAATCCGGGACAGCCCTGGAAAAAGACAATAAGCATGGTATATACGGTATATAGAGTTCTGGCTCCTTTTTCAGACAGCTACCAATTCTGATTGTATGGCATTTTGGCTATTGGTTTGGAATAGAATTGAGTAGGGGGTTTGTAAAGGGACAGCTGTGGTCATAAACAGTGCTAGTTGATAGTCGACTGAAGTATCTTTTCATCCCAACTTGTATTACCCTAGTGCCATTGGGAGACTTGCCAAGCAAAATGTGCAAATATTGACTTCTAAAGGTTGCTCTTTGCATATTTTTAGTAAACCCCCCTGCCTGCTAAGTGACAGTGGCCAGGCCTGCTCAGGACCGTGGATAAGGGGGTAACACCAGTCCTTCTGTAAGGGACCCAGGCCAGCAGGGGGGTGAATTAGATGCGGGCAGGGAGGGTGATCAGCAGAGCGGGGCAATTACTGGAACCAATCCCCTGTATTGCTCTCTCTGCAGCAGCTGAAAGCTTGCTTCTTCCCCTCCACTTCCTGCTGGCTTTCAGCTGCTGCAGAGAGCCATACAGGAGATCGGTTCCAATAATTCCCCCCCCCCTCCACTGTGCACCATACATTTTACCCCCTGCTGCCTGGGCCCCCTGTGTGCCCCCACCCCCACAGTGCTTTCCCATCTCTCCTTCCCACCTGCAGCTGCAAGCAGGGGTGTATTTACCACAAGGCAAACAAGGCATTTGCCTAGGGTGAAATTTTCAGGGGGGCACCGCCGTCTCCCGAAAGAAGGGATGGGAGAAGGGACACAAGCAGTATGGGGACCAGGTGGGATCTGAGAGAGGCTGCGAGTTACTTGAAGGTGTATGCAGAGCCTGACTTTTGTTCCTGGGGATGCCCAGAGCTGTGAAGGTCAGCTCTTGCGCCGGGAGAGGGGGGGTTGTCAGTGCATGGGGGGCAGTAGTAGTGGAAGGCTCTCTCGGGTGGGGGTGGGTGACTGGGGTGTTGTTGGTCAATGTCAGCCTCCCTTCGTGGGGGAGGGGGTATCGGTCAACGTCCGAGTCTCTCCGTGAGGGGGAGGGGGTTTGGCTCAGAGGTAAGTAATGCAGAGTGCAGAGCTCAGGAATATCATAGAGTGCAGGGGTCAGTAATATGTAATGCACAGTGCAAGGGTCAGTAGTAAGTAACACAGAACTCAGAGGTAAGTAGCATGTAATGCAGAGGTCAGGAGTAAGTAATGAAGAGTGCAGAGCTCAGGAATATTACAGAGTGCAGGGGTCAGTAGTATGTAATGCACAGTACAGGGGTCAGTAATATGTAATGCACAGTGCAGGGGTCAGTAATATGTAATGCACAGTGTAGGGGCCAGGAGTAACACAGAGTGCATTAAGTCAATAGTACATAACACATTGCAGAGGTCAGTTATGTATAACAAACAGTACAGAGGTAAGAAGTAACACACAGTGCAGGGGTCAGTAGTAAGTAATGCACAGTACAGGGGTCAGTAATATGTAATGCACAGTGCAGGGGTCAGTAATATGTAATGCACAGTGCAGGGGTCAGTAATATGTAATGCACAGTGCAGGGGTCAGGAGTAAGTAACACCGAGTGCATTAAGTCAATAGTACATAACACAGTGCAGAGGTCAGGTATGTATAACAAACAGTACAGAGGTAAGAAGTAACACACAGTGAAGGGGTCAGTAATATGTAATGCACAGTGCAGAGGTGAACAGTATACAACATACAGTGCAGAGATCAGGAGTTGCTAACTCACGTCTTCCCTCCACAAGCAAAAATATCGCCCTTCCAGTACATACATCTTCTTTATTTGAATCTGGTAATCCTGCCATTAACATACTTCCTCCCCTAGGGTGACAATTGCACCCTACTGGGGTATGACCAGTATATGTGTTACGTTTGGGGACAACGAGATAAACAAAAGTAGATTTATCTTTGATTTAAAATATTAATGAAAGACAGAGTTTGTTCATTTGTCAGCACTTTGCACTTTGTTGCAAAAATGTTTGCTTAGGTGATTGTAGCTGTATTAATGCAATAGCAACAGCACAGCTGAGTAAAAAGAAAAAAAATATTTGCGTTAGGACTGCATGGACAGCTGGGGGCGGTAAAACAGGTGGTTAAGCTGCGGTTTTGCTGCCCCTTAGACCACCCACCTAAATTTTATCATTGCAGCATACATGTTCTGTCCCCCTTTGTAATGTACAGCGCTAAGCGAACTATTGGCGCTTTATAAATACTGTATAATAATAATAATACGGAGCTGTACACATGCCTTGGATGCACCACCTGTCAAGCACACCCATTAATGTCAATGGAATGTTGTTGCATTTGCAAACAAAATACTAGGCTTACAGTTGCAACCAGGGGCGGACTGACAACTCATGGGGCCCCCAGGCAATAGGGGATCATGGGGCCCCTGTGTCCTTGCCCAAACTCAAAAAAGCCTATGAAAAAGGTACCAGGGGCATCTCATGGGGCCCCCTACTGACCCCGGGCCCTCGGGTAGTGCCCGAGTTTCCAAATGGTCAGTCCGCCCCTGGTTGCAACACTGTATACCAATACAAAAGCCCCCTTGGGATTATGAAAAAAATCCCCCCCCAAAAAAATAGATAGAGATTCAGGGAGGTGGCAAGATCGCCTTTTGAATGCCTGGCAGCCATTGCTCTAAGAAGCAATCCACTACAGATCTCTTTTCAGAGGACGGTAGACAATGCCATCCATGTTAAATTTTCAGGACAAGCTTTCGGGGGGGGGGGGGGGGGGGATTCCTGGTAGTACTGATACACAAAGACCCTTGAAAGGTTATCCTTTAACAGTTAGTGCAAATAAAAAAAGTATCACAGACAGTACTCGCTGCGTTGTTTAAACCATAGAGTGTTTGCAGAACGTCTGCGCTCAGTGGGATCTACCTGGCTTTGTGGTCCGTCTGGATTCCGGCAAGCAGCAAAGATCTTCTGTGGGGGATCTGGGCTCTTCAGGAATTGCTGCAAAAATTCTAGTCCTAGTCCCCTGCTGGATCCTGTGATGAGAACAGACTGGATCCTGAAGTCATTCATTGCTGGGCTCTGTCTTCTCCCCGTCTGGTGAATGCTGTCTTTTCTCCTGACTTGTTCACACAAGGCCCCCCAGCTGAACCCTGCGCTCTCTCTTTGTGCAGGAAGTAAATGTGACATGTGACCACACAGACCATTTCTAGAAGGTTAACACTTTCTTTCTCGCTAAGAATAATGAAAGAACTGATTTGCAAATCAGGCAATTGTATTTTATGAATTCAAAATATAGAGGATGAAACCAGCCTAAATCCCCGTGCTGAAGAAATGGTGAAAATATTGGTATACAAAAATAAAATAAAAATGATTAAACCAGTAATTAAATATTTAAACCAAGTTGCCGTTTTAAATAACAAAAAAATCTATAAATAGTGACTAAAAAAAGTACATATAAACAGCGCTATGTCAAAACACAATGTCCAATTGGTATAAAAGGATAAAAGAAAGAAAAAAAATTCCACCAAAAAAAATAATATAAAATAAAATAAAATTATAATGTGAAAAAGTTCAATTCATTCCAATGGTAAGTGTCTTTTTAAGATAAAGTGATCCACCATCCATGTGATCTTGCAGTGATTAACACCCCATTGGATTCAACACTCACCAGAAGCTGGTGAGTAACCAGCAGTGGAAAATTAATAGGAATTCAATCAATCTCCTTTAATAATGAATTTTTGTGAAATCTCAAATTTGATAATCAGCCAGCAACCCAAAAGGACCTCCAATGAATAGATTAGTATCTCATACTCCGATCTCCTCCTCATTCAGATTGGAAAATATCAATTCCATATGTGGGCAAAATAAAACAGCCACATAGCGTGATACCGTAAAAACAATCATTTATTGCCATAGAAAACCCCCCTAACCACTTCCAGTCCGGACACTTTTAGCCCCTTCCTGTCCAGGCCAATTTTCAGCGCTATCACACTTTGAATGACAATTGCGCAGTCATGCAACACTGTACCCATATGAATTTTTTAGCATTTTTTTGAGACAGATAAAGCTTTATTTTGGTGGTATTTATTCACCACTGGGATTTTTATTTTTTTTGCTATGTAAATGAAAATGTCCAAAAAAGTGAAAAAAAGTGTTTTTCTTATAAAATTTTGCAAATAAATAGTATTTCATCATAAATATTGGCCAAAATTTATTCTGTTATCTTTTTAGTAAAAAAAAATAACCCAAATTAGTTTATAACCAAAAATTATAATTTTTAAAAATTTTTTAACATTTTATTTTTGTATATTATTATTGATGGGTTTTTTTTTTTTTTTACATACTGTCACCCTAGCAATACAGTGTCACCATGGTGACACTGTACTACTTGTGGGGGGTGATGAAGATTTTTTTTTTTTTTTACACTGATTGCTTTTACACCCATAAAGGCTGTAAAAGCAATCTCTCTGGCTGCATTCTTGCAGCTATTGAGAACTACTGTTTGAGCTGTGATTGGTCACAGCTTGTCACATGGTACAAGGCTGTTGTGAATAGCCTTGTACCATGTGACCTATGTGATCATTCACAGATTTCACACGTAGTAAGTAATGATGTCAGAAGTGACGTCTTTCTTACTACTCTGCATGTGATCACTGATTGGCCACTCAGTGATCACATGATCGGGACCTCGTACAGAGGTCCTGTGCGACGATCGGTGTTCCACTGTGTCCCGGGGAGCGCGTACAAGCAGGGTGCGGGGAGGCTGTTTATAAACGGCCACCCGACCCTGCACTGCCACCGTCCGGCCGTTTATATACAACGGCCGGACGGGACGTGGTTAAGAAAAGCACTCACATTGAGTAACATGGTAATGCACATTGTATATATACTTCCAATAAAATGGCCACCGACCACAGCAGCTAGTGACAGTCTCACTGCGCACTGGTGTGCAACCCTCAGAGAAAGTCGTATATGACGAAACGCATCAGGTGTGACCATCTGTGACGTCAGCACGCACGCCGGGACCACGTGGTGAGAGCAAGTGATCATTTTTTTAAGATCTTTGTTACCAGTGTGCGGTGAGACTGTCACTAGCTGCTGTGGTCGGCGGCCATTTTATTGGAAGTATATATACAATGTGCATTACCATGTTACACAATGTGAGTTTTTTAAGGGGGGTTTTCTATGGCAATAAATGATTGTTTTTATGGTATCACACTATGTGGCAGTTTTATTTTGCCCACATATGAAATTAATATTTCCCAATCTGAATTAATCTGAATGAGTCACTGTTTATAAATTGTATTTTATGGATTCCCATAAACTGTTTGGGGGGGATTTACTAAAACTGGAGAATGAAAAATCTGGTGCAGCTCTGCACAGAAACCAATCAGCTTCCAGGTTTTATTGTCAAAGCCCAACTGAATAAGCTGGAGCTAGAAGCTGATTGGCTACTATACACAAGTGCACCAGATTCTAAGTGCTCAAGTTTCAGTAAATCCCCCCTATGTATATATATACAGTGGGGATCGAAAGTTTGGGCACCCCAGCTAAAAATTTGTATTAATGTGCATAAAGAAGCCAAGGAAAGATGGAAGAATCTCCAAAAGGCATCAAATTACAGATTAGACATTCTTTTAATATGTCAACAAAAGTTAGATTTTATTTCCATCATTTACGCTTTCAAAATAACAGAAAACAAAAAAATGGCGTCTGCAAAAGTTTGGGCACCCTGCAGAGTTAATATCTTGTACTGCCCCCTTTGGCAAGTATCACAGCTTGTAAACGCTTTTTGTAGCCAGCCAAGAGTCTTTCAATTCTTGTTTGAGGTATCTTTGCCCATTCTTCCTTACAAAGGTCTTCCAGTTCTTTGCCATTTCTGGGCTGTCTGTCACGCACTGCTCTTTTAAGGTCTGTCCATAGATTTTCAATTATGTTGAGGTCAGGAGATTGTGAAGGCCATGGCAAAACCTTCAGTTTACGCCTCTTGATGTAATCCCCCGTGGATTTCGAGGTGTGTTTAGGATCATTATCAATTTGTAGAAGCCATCCTCTCTTTAACTTCAGCTTTTTCACAGATGGCATCAAGTTACCATCCAAAATTTGCTGAAATTTTATTGAATCCATTTTTCCTTCTACTCGTGAGATGTTCCCTGTGCCACTGGCTGCAACACAACCCCAAAGCATGATTGATCCAATCCCATGCTTAACAGTTGGACAGAGGTTCTTTTCATTAAATTCTGTGCCCCTTCTTCTCCAAACGTACCTTTGCTCATTCCGGCCAAAAAGTTCAATTTTAACCTCATCGGTCCACAGAACTTGTTTCCAAAATGCATCAGGCTTGTCTATATGTTCATTTGCAAAGTTCAAACGATGATTTTTGTGGTGAGGACGTAGAAGAGGTTTTCTTCTGATGACTCTTCCATGAAGACCATATTTGTACAAGTATCTCTTTATAGTGGAATAGTGTACCACAACTCCAGTGTCTGCCAGATCTTTCTGGAGGGATCGTGCAGTCAAACGTGGGCTTTGAATTGTTTTTCTCACAATCCTGTGAGCTGTTCTGTCTGATATTTTTCTTGGTCTTCTTGATCTTGCTTTAACTTCCACTGTTCCTGATGACTGCCATTTCTTAATTACATTCCGAACAGAGGATATTGACATCTGAAAACGCTTTGCTATTTTCTTATAGCCTTCTCTAGCTTTGTGAGCGTCAACTATTTTCAGTTTCAGTTTTCTAGACAACTGCTTAGAAGAACCCATGGTGCTGATTGTTGGGGCAAGGTCAGATGAGTCTGGGCATTTAAAACCTTTGAGATTGACATAACGTGGTCTTCCCAGACGATGATTGAGAACAATCCATGACACTGGCAGGTCTCAGCTTTGCAAAGGGGGCAGTGCATGCTATAAATTCTGCAGGGTGCCCAAACTTTTGCAGACGCCATTTTTTTGTTTTCTGTTATTTTGAAAGTGTAAATGATGGACATAAAATCTGCCGGACCATTCACAATGCGCAGCGCTGCTCGTGCATGCGCAGTGGGCACGTGCCTGACACAGCCCACACTTAAGATGCTGGTGCCGGGGATGGAATGGCTTGTGAACACGTCTGCGGTGAGGACACTGATGTATCTTAGGATAGCTAAGTGGCTGTTTTTTAAAAGTCAGCAGCTACAGTTTTTGCTGCTATTTTTTTCACCAGAGACCTGAGCTCCTCTTTACGTACATGAACACCTGAACCGTTAACCCTGTGTGTGATTCTCGCCTCTTTTCCAGCACTGCGCCCCCCCCCCCCCAAAGTCTTGTCCCCCTGCGCTCTATTACTGGTTTTCTTCTGTGTTGAATGACGTCTGGTGTCACCTTACTCACTTCCTCTTGGTGCCATGGACCAGCACCCTGCGGGCATGTCATTAAATTACCTTACATGCACAGGACAATAGTACAATATGTAACACTCCTTTCATCATTGAGGGCCACTCCTTGCTTGATTCGATGATAGGACCCTGTATGCCACATGGCAGATTAATAAATGTTTGAAAAAAGGCAAATATTTAAGAAAAATAACTGTGTGGGTTACATTAGGTTTATCCTGACACCTGAAATTACCCTTGTGTCAGACACCGCCCGGCGGGATCTCTAGTGATCCGCAGAACGGGATTCCCCAAATCGCGGAGTCTAAGTCCCAGTCTGCCTTTTCACCAGAGCCCCTGATGGTGGGGACAGACTTGGTGCAAGACTGAAACCAGGTCGCGACCCCTGAGTGCACCCAACTATGGTAGAGGGGTCCCGCCGAGGGTATGTGCCGGGGGTGAGCCTGATGTGAAGAGGCTGACAAGTCCAGGTCCTGAGCGGGATGGATGACAGTCAGGAATGAGCGTAGTCAGACTAGCCGGGTCGGTAACAGTGGAGGCAGATAGGTACCAAGCAGTAGACAGAGAGCAGCCGGGTCACGAGCCAAGGTTCAGCAACGGGGGGTCCAATAGTAATATAACAACAGGCAGAAGAGTAGTCAGGGACGAGCCAGGAGTCAGAGCAGGAGAAGGTCAACACAAATCAGGACAAGCAGGATTGGCAACAGGAACACTTCAGAAACACAGGTACAGGAACTAGACCTTGTGGCGACCTGATCAGCGCCTGGCCAGTTTAAATAGTGCGCCCTGCACCGCCACTGGTGGCAGGCGCGCGCCCGCGTGCGCGAGTGCGCATGCGTGGCCGCAATTGCCGCCGCCGCCCAGGTCCTAGTGCCTGCGCATTAGTGCACCTAGGCAATCTGCGCATGCACAGACCTGTGCACCGCGGCGAGACCTGCAGTCCCTGACACCTTGTATCCCCTGAACCTAGGGTTAATTGTAAATAAATGTACGTCAATCTACCCTTAATGCTAGAGCAGGGGTGGTCTAACAACTCATGGGGCCCCCCGGGCAATAGGGGATTATGGGGCCCCTGTGTCCTCACCCACACTCAAACCACACCCAAAAAAGCCTATGAAAGGTACCAGGGGCATCTCATGGAGCCCCCTACTGACCCTGGGCCCTCGGGCAGTGCCCAAGTTCCCGTATGGTCAGTCCACCCCTGTGCTAGAGTAATGCATAATTCTTTCTATTTACATATACTATACCTGGCCAATATGCCCCTAAAAGCTGTAAATCACTGAAGTTGACACTGCTACTCCAGTGATCTCCACTTTCTTCCAGGTCTCATGCTGCGTGTCCGGCCTGATGCATTGTGATGTCACCACCCTGCCTCTTCGCCTCATCCAGTCAGCAAATGCTTTCCATTCAATCAGAAAATACAAAGCTTTCTCTGAATGGCATCCATGCCATGAGCCCAGCTTCCTGTGTTGAGTAAGCAGCAGTGCAGCCATTCGCTGTGAGACCACTGAATTAGCGGTGTCTACTTCAGTGATTTCCAGTTTTCAGGGGGATTGACCAGGTTTGCTATATGCCAGGGGTCCTCAAACATTTTAAACAGGGGGCCAGTTCACTGTCCCTCAGACCCTTGGAGGGCCGGACTATATCCGAACTATATATATAGGCCCATCAATGCAGTCTGATTAGTGCCCATCAATGCAGCCTCACTAGTGCCCAACAATGCAGCCTCACCAGTGCCCATCAATGCAGTCTTGTCAGTGCCCATCAATGCAGTCTGATCAGTGTCCATCAATGCAGCCTCACCAGTGTCCATCAATGCAGACTCACCAATGCCCAACAATGCAGCCTCACCAGTGCCCATCAATTCAGTCTGATCAGTGCCCATCTATGCAGTCTGATCAGTGCCCATCAATTCAGCCTCACCAGTGTCCAACAATGCAGCCTCACCAGTGCCCATCAATGCAGTCTGATCAGTGCCCATCTATGCAGTCTGATCAGTGCCCATCAATGCAACCTCACCAGTGTCCATCAATGCAGCCTCACCAGTGCCCAACAATGCTGGCTCACCAGTGCCAATCAATGCAGTCTGATCAGTGCCCATCAATGCAGTCTGATCAGTGCCCATCAATGCAGCCTCACCAGTGCCCATCAATGCAGCCTCACCAGTGCCCATCAATGCAGTCTGATCAGTGCCCATCAATGCAGCCTCATCAGTGCCCATCAATGCAGCCTCACCAGTGCCCAACAATGCAGCCTCACCATTGCCCATCAATGCAGTCTGATCAGTGCCCATCAATGCAGCCTCACCAGTGCACAACAATGCAGTCTGATCAGTGCCCAACAATGCAGTCTGATCAGTGCCCATCAATGCAGTCTGATCAGTGTCCATTAATGCAGCTTCACCAATGCCCATCAATGCAGTATGATCAGTGTCCATTAATGCAGCCTCACCAGTGTCCATCAATGCAGTCTGATCAGTGTCCTTCTCCTCGGCTGTCTGTCACTGCCCAGCACGGGAGAACTACAGGCAGCCCCTCAAGAGATCACAATCACCACCCCTCTATCATTTACTCACCGTGCCGGCCGGATCTACATCCCCAGCACACAGGAATATCACTGGGGGTGGAGCCGAGGCGGAGCCGCGGGGCAGGTGAGGGAGCTGAGGGAGGGAGAGGCAGAGCCAGTCAAGCACGGCGGTGCTGGTGGAATGAAAGTGAAAGTACGCAGGGGATGCCACCATGAAAGTATGCAGGGGGATGACAAATATTACAAAACACCCAGTGGGCCTGATAAATGTCCTTGGCGGGCCGCATGCAGCCCGCGGGCCGTAGTTTGAGGACCCCTGCTATATGCTGTATATTAATTAGGAATTATGGCGCAACTGAGTCCCTAGGGGAAAAAAAATAAAGTCATGCAGGGTGATGGCAACGGCTCCCCTGGATAGCTCCTGAGATAGCCCAATACACAAATGGAAAGAAAAGGAAGGAGAGGGGGCGCACCAACTAAGTGCAACCTGTATTAATAATTGGAATAAAATAGGATAAATACGCTCTTAGTCAGGATCAGAGTGTGAATGTAGCCCTCTGAGAAATGCAGGGGTCGGCAGGCAAGCTGCTGGTATCAGCAGAGCTTGTCTAGGAAGCACAAAAGAGGTAAGTAAACGCTAAAAATCAATACAGCCGCTAAAATACCAAAAGGTACCAAAAATGCCAAAATGTCAGTATAAAATTGGGTGTAGCGCTAAAATAACCACATTCATATATAAACCATAATGAATATAAATGTCAATAAAACTGTAAAATAACAATTGACAAGGTGCTGGCAACAATAAAGTGACTTAGTGGTACCATAAAATCGTGTCACTCTGATCAAATATGCACATATATATATATATATATATATGCTAAAGCAAACAAGTATAAAGGTAACACCAGTGGTAAAGTGCTAACAAATGAATAAAGTGACTGAGTGGTATTAAACTTTGTCACTATACAGTGACCAATGGTGTATTTGGTGCTACAAATTGATGATCAACAAATAGTCCAAATAAGGTGCATGGAAGATCGTGAAGATCTTCAATATCTGGTGGTCTTATCCGGTAAGGTGGTGATGTGGCCAAGATTATAAAGACTGTGCACTCACCAGATGCGCAATCAATGTGCGCATTTAGAGATAACACTCTCAGTAACCTGGAGGTCCCTTTAAGGTGGAAAAGGTCTGGTCTGATGTCCTTCACTGCTCAAACTCCGCTGTCAGCAATGGCTCAGCCGCTCCGTGGATGGTTAGAAACTTGTCCTCAGCACTCCCACAGATCTGTGCAGCCGAGTTGTACACATGACACCGAATGATCGTACTGCCCACATCCACAGCCAACATCAGCCGCTCTCGGTACCCGTTCCGGACCGAACTTTCAACTGTATACAGGCAACCCTGATCCTGCACTCAGAGTCCACACACACGTAGGTTAATTGGATCCTGTCTAAATTGGCCCTAGTATTCGTATGTATGTAGTATGTATGAATGTGAGTTAGAGACCTTAGCTTGTATGCTCCTTGAGTTAGAGACTGGTGTGAATGTACAATATATATATACATATACAGTATATATATATATATATGCAAGATACTGTATACAGGCAAAAGGATGATAACAATATAACTATCAATATATCCCAGAGCCTATATCATCGCGCATCATGAATGTAATAATCCTAATAAATGATTTATTAGAGCTGCTATTTTAAAACAAATTAAATTATATGTAACAAAATATGTGAAATCCCAGTGCTGTTTTTGTGGGATTTCACATATTTTGTTACATATATATATATATATATATATATACATATATATATATATTTCCTCCTTTCCCTCTTGTATTGAACTGTATTTTTGCTGTATTGTCTCCCATTATATTGTAAACTGTTGGCGCTATATAAATCCTGTATAATAACAATAATTTTATATATATATATATATATATATATATACAGTTGTGTTCAAAATAATAGCAGTCAGGCATCACTAACTGGATCAATCACTGTTTTTGGTAGAAATGATATTTCTACATGGCAAATAATTTACTAGCAGGTGTAGTAGAGTAATAGAAATCCAGCAGACCCAACAGTCATGACATGCATGCTGCTGATTCTGTGTAATTGAATCACTAATTGAAAGGGGCATGTTCAAAATAATAGCAGTGTGGAGTTCTATTAGTGAGGTCATTCTTTGAAAAACAGGTGGCAATTATTGCCCTTATTAAAGGAAGGAAGGCAGCAAATGTTGTACATGCTGGTTACAGTGCATTTCTCTCTGAAATTCTGAGGAAATGGGTTGTTCCAGATATTGTTCAGAAGAACAGCGTACCTTGATTAAAAAGTTGATTGGAGAGGGGAAAACATATAAAGAAGTGCAGAAAATGATAGGCTGCTCAGCTAAAATGATCGCAAATGCTTTAAAATGGCAACCAAAACCTGAAAGACGTGGAAGAAAGCGAAAAACTACCATTTGAATTGATAGAAGAATAGCCAAAATAGCAGGGACTCAGCCAACAATCAGCTCCAGGAAGATCAAAGAAGGTCTAAAGTTACCTGTGAGTACTGTTACAGTTAGAAGACGCCTATGTGAAGCCAAGCTATCTGCAAGAAGCCCCCGCAAAGTCCCACTGTTGAAAAAAAAAATGTGCTGAAGAGGTTACAATTTGCCAAAGAGCACATTGACTGGCCTAAAGAGAAATGGTGCAACATTTTGTGGACTGATGAAAGTAAGATTGTTCTTTTTGGGTCTAGTGGCTGGAGACAGTTTGTCAGACGACCCCCAAACACTGAATTCAAGCCACAGTACACTGTGAAGACAGTGAAGCATGGTTGTGAAAGCATCACGATATGGGGATGTTTCTCATACTATGGTGTTGGGCCTATTTATCGCATACCAGGGATCATGGATCAGTTTGAATACATCAGAATATTTGAAGAGGTCATGCTGCCTTATGCTGAAGAAGAAATGCCCTTGAAATGGGTGTTCCAACAAGACAATGACCCCAAACACACCAGTAAACGTGCAACATCTTGGTTCCAGACCAACAAGATTGACGTTATGGAGTGGCCAGCCCAATCCCCGGATCTGAATCCAATAGAAAACTTGTGGGGTGACATCAAAAATGCAGTTTCTGAGGCAAAACCAAGAAATAGAGAAGAACTGTGGAATGTAGTCCAATCATCCTGGGCTGGAATACCTGTTCACAGGTGCCAGAAGTTGGTTGACTACATGCAACACAGATGTACAGCAGTTCTCAGAAACAGTGCTTATACAACGAAATATTCATTAAGTGATTCAAAGGAAAGCAAAATCTTCAAACATTTTTTAGTTTATATAGTGAATGTTTGAGTTTGTAAAGAAGAATACAAACACTGCCATTTTTTTGAACAGTCTAATATTCACTTTGCTTCAATTTTTTTTAGAGGAACAACACAAATTTGATATATTTTTCTTCATGTTTTGATTTGGAATAGAATGTGTAGTGTTCCCAATGCATTTGTGTGTATGGAAATAAAAGCTATTAGAAGGATTTTGAGCTTTATTCACTTTTTTTCAACACACTGCTATTATTTTGAACACAGCTGTATATATGTAAAGTGCTGTGTAAATTGATGGCGCTGTATACGTACCTGTAAATAATAAATTATAACCAAATTGATACTGTATCTGAATTCATGGTCAAAAACAATGTCTATTGAAATTACTTTTTTTTTTTTACCTACAGAGGGTTCGCGGTACAGTTGCCAGCTAGCTCTCTGACATGACCCTTACCACACTTTGCTTTCTTGTCACTGTCAGACACACCTTTTCTAGTGCTCTTTCCAGGCAGACTGTGCACACAATGCAACAAGACAAACAGGTCTCCAACATCAACTTTGCACAACCCACTGCTCATCATTCTCCCATAAACCAGCCTTTTTGACCCTTCCCTAAGAACTTCTCACTGCCAAACGCAGTCTGGACAGATTTCCACAGCTATAGTCAGTGCCGGATTTAGACCTTAGGGGCCCAATGCAGGCCATAGACGGGTCAAAAATTGGCTGATTTTTCGGCTGAAAAAAAAAATCGGACAATTTTAGCACCATTAGTGGGTTAATTGGTCAGCTGTTTTTCGGGTTTTGGCACATTTTTTTTATCAGTAAGTTGGAAAAACAATTGGCTGATTTTGCCGTTCGGACGATTTTCCCGGCAATGATGGGCAAATCGGCCGATCTTTTTACCGATAAAAAATCTACGCATGAGCCGTGACCTGCAAGAAGAAGAAAAAGAAGAAGAAGAAAGAGAAAAAGAAGAAGAAGGAAATGAAGAATTCCAGTCCGCTATTATATTTGACATGAAAAAGTATTGTGGTTGCAACAATGTATCTATTGGTATCCAAATAAAACCATCTGTATCCAAAATGGATACAAATAGATACATTGTTGCAATCGCTATACTTTTTCATGTCAAATATAATAGCGGAGCTCTCTGCAGGGACAGAAGTAATTAAATACCAGCCATAGATGGGACGAAAATCAGCTGAATTTTTTTACCGTTTGTGGTAACGTCGGCCTATTGAATGACCGATTTTTCTTTTTTTTTTTTTTTTAAAACGGCCAGTTGTTGACCCATCTATGGCCTGCATTAGGTTTCGAAGAAGACACTTGTCTGATTTTTTTCTCAATTTTATTGACTGTAAGAATACACATTACACAGTTAATTGGAACTGGCAAGTCTTACATCACAGTTATGTATCACACTTCAGTATTTCCAAAAAAGTCTTTCTTTCTGCACTTAGCACTTACAATCATTAACCAACTCATCAAACTGTATCATCTTGAGGACACTGCTTTTGCCAGCCAGTAGGCATAGAGAAGAGAGTTACAGACTCTCAGTTTGTTGGCTCTGAGGAAGAGGCGGAGTCTTCGAAACGTGTTAGCCTGTTGAAAGTCCAGGGTTCTATTTTTGAACTTATATGTGTGGATTGGACACCGCTGTTTAGTGTGATGTGCCTTTGACCTGTATGTCAATTTTGAGTACCATACTTATTTTTTATCCTTCCAATAAATATTTTTTACTATAATGAACTAGGCCAGTGCGCCCTCTGTTAGTTTTTCTTTGTATCCAGTGACATTGGACTACCCCGGCCCATTGAGGGCAGCAAGGGGTGCATTTTCCAGGACATCTGAGTTGTTACCATAGCCCTGGCTGAGTCCATCCCCAAACACAGGAGTACAGAGTTTTCTGTGTTTTAGTAGGCATAGAGCACTTTGTCTTTCATGGGTCATCGTGGTTCAGGGATATTTCTTTATCATTTAGTGAATGACCTATCTGCCAAACAAATAGTGACCATCTGTCAGGGCTCCAGGTATGACCAGAGATGTGTGGACTGACACAGGGAAACAAAGGCTTCTGGTATAGTATAAACAATACAATGAATTAAAGACTAAACACTACATAAATGTAGTGCAAGACTAAACATAAACACAGTGCAAACAAACCAAACCTCCAACAGATAACAATAAGTACAATACTAAACGTAGTCGGGCACTCCGGGTCGGTAGCAAACGGGCAGGCAAGGTACGAGGAGCAGACGGAAGAGTAGTCAGGAATAGCCGAGGTCGGTACAGGCAGAGTTCATGCAGAGTCAGGATTCAAGCAGGCAGGATCAGGATACAGGGGCCAAAGGAAACAATACACCAAGGCACTGACTGCAGGCCTGGCCACTCCTTAAATACACCTCTGCAATCAGCCTCAGGTGATAACTTGATTGCAGGAGTGAGCTTCTGGCTGCTGAGAACACCCGCTGGCCAGCCCTGGTACTGCAGCCCACATGGCAGGTGAGTCCCACCACCAGTGGTGAGTCCATTCCTGACACCATCATGCTCAAATATATTCTAAGAGCTACAGTAACACCTGAAAAGGTATCCGCAAGCACTTCATTGTGTAATAAAACTGCCTGTTAAGGTGGATTGAGATATGACCGGAGCTTGGCAAAGGCTGCAAACTGGACCATTTCCTCAACAAACAGACTACTGAAGTCTCAATGGAAAGTACTAATACGTTTCTTAGCCTCGGATGTAAAACATTTGCCAGAAGCAGTGGCGTCACTACAGTTGGTGTCTCCTGGTGTGGTAAAACATGGGGTCATCCATCCAATAATTTCATAATTGCTTTTTTACAATTGCCCTACAATGCCCCCCATTATGATTACCTCTTCACCCAATTATTATTACACTGCAACCTCCCCCCTATTATAAATACCCTGGACCCCCCTCCCCAATTATAACTACCTCACATTACATCAAATTACTTCCCCCCATACACACATACACACACACTTCATTGTTCTAAATACTCCAAAATCCCCCCCCCATTATAATTACTCCAGAGTAGTTCCCCCATTACAATTATACATGTCTCCCATCATAAATCCCCCACTCCACTACTAAAATTACCCAATGATACGTCCCCCTGCCCTGTGTGTTAAATTGATCCTGTAGTTCCCCCTTTGCCCCATTATAATTACCCCACATTCCCCTGACCTATTATAATTACCCCACATTCCCCTGGCATGTTATAATTGCCCCACAACATTCCCCCCATTATAACACCTCACATATCCTCCTCTGTTACATACTTTATTTTGGGATGCCTGCCTTTACACACACATGAACTTTACCAGTCTTAGTCCGCGGGGTTCAATATTGAGTTGGCCCGCCCTTTGCAGCTATGACAGCTTCAACTCTTCTGGGAAGGCTGTCCACAAGGTTTAGTAGTGTGTCTATGGGAATGTTTGACCATTCTTCCAGAAGCAAATTTGTGAGGCTAGGCACGGATGTCGGACAAGAAGGCCTGGCTCACAGTCTCTGCTCTAATTCATCCCAAAAGTGTTCTATCATGTTGAGGTCAGGACTCTGTGCAGGCCAGTCAAGTTCCTCCACACCAACCTCGCTCATCCATGTCTTTATGGACCTTGTTTTGTGCACTGGTGTGCAGTCATGTTGGGACAGGAAGGGGCCATCCCTAAACTGTTCCCACAAAGTTGGGTGCACAAAATTGTCCAAAATGTCTTTGTATGATGAGTTAAAAGTTCCCTTCACTGGAAATAAAAGGCCAAGCCCAACCCCTGAAAAACAACTCCACACCATAATCCCCCCTCCACCAAACTTTACACTTGGCACAATGCAGTCAGGCAAGTACTTTTCTCCTGGCAACCACCAAACCATCGGATTGCCAGAGAAGCATGATTCGTCACTCCAGAGAACACATCTCCACTGCTCTGGAGGCCAGTGGGGGCGTGCTTTACACCACTGCATCTGACACTTTGCATTGCAGTCAGGCACTTGGTGATGTAAGGCTTTGATGCAGCTGCTTGGCCATGCAAGCCCAATCCATGAAGCTCTCTACGCTCTGTTGTTGCGTTAATCTGAAGGCCACACAAAGTTTGGAGGTCTTTAGCTATTGACTCTACAGACAGTTGGTGACTTCTGCGCACTGTGTGCTTCAGCATACGCTGACCCCACTCTGTCATTTTACGTGGCCTACCGCTTGGTGGCTGAGTTGCTGTTATTCCCAGTTGCTTCCATTTAGTTACAATACCACTAACAGTTGACTGTGAAATCTTTAGTGGCAAGCAAATTTCACTGATGCGCTTATTGCACAGGTGGCAACCTATCACGGTACCACCTTGAATTCACTGAGCTCCTGAGAGTGACCCATTCTTTCACAAATGTTTGTAGAAGCAGTCTGCATGCCTAGGTGCTTGATTTTATACACCTGTGGCCATGGAGGTGATTGGAACACCTGAATCTAATGGTTTGGAGGGGTGTCCCAATACTTTTGGCAATATAGTGTATAATTCCCATGCAGCACCCCTTCAATCATATTTACCCCCCCCCCCACACAATTATAATTCTCCTGCAGCCCCGCTTTAATTATTATTTGCCTTCAGCCCCCCCTTTTCAATTATAATTATATTATATTTAATTATATTTACCCATCCCCCACCATTATTATTTTCTTGCAGCCTACCCCATTCAATTATAATTACCCTCCCCTACACAATTATAATTCCCCTACAGCCCCCCTTCAATTTTAATTTCCCTGCACGGCTGCACCCCACAGTCTCACATTGCATACAATTCCCATGCACCCCCCTTCCCCAGGAGGCTCTTTCACCTCTCCCCCAGCCGCCATCACTCTGTCCAGCTCCGGCTATTAACCACCGCCCTTTACCAGGTCAACCGGGGAGTGCATGCCACATGATGATGTCTCTACGTCTAGGAGGAGCCGGGATTGTCCTGCAATGGGGGGAAGGAAGGCGGGGTGGACAGAGATACATACGGGGACACATATATACACACAATGGGCTCCTCACACACACACACACACATATATATATATATACCTACTTGATGGTGTCACCCCTCTGGCTGGTGTCACCCGGGTGCAGTCCGCACTCCCTACACCCCCATAGTGACGCCACTGGCCAAAAGTCCTCATCCCTTTCTTTGCTTCTGAAGTCAGGCTTAATTGTTCTGTATCTTGACACACACACACTTTGTTGAAGTTTTTAATGATATAGCTAATTTTATCATTATTACATTTTTTAATAAAGGATGTCTAGGGCCCCTTCTAGCAGGGAGACCCGGGGCAATTGTCCCTTTTGTCCCCGTGTAAATCTGGCACTGGCTACAGTAATACCTTTCTGGACACAACTATAACATGCTTTTTGCAAGTAAAAAAGCCTTGTTTACCCTTTGCAGGCATATAACTAAGTTCAGTTCCCTTACATCTTGAAATCTTGTGTGACTATGTTCCAATAAATGTTCATTATGATGCTGGATTAAGTGAATAAAATAATAAATGTTCTGTCTTGGGCATTAAAATTCATTAAGCCAGGACGAACTCAGATAATACTTTTATATTACACAATTATATATTCAATATGTAATTGGTGCTCTCCGTGCAAATATGTAGTTCTCAAGTGGAGACTGTCTGCTTCCACCAATAAATTCTACCATGATTGGCAATTCCAATTTTTTTTATTTAAAACCTTCTTTTATACTTTTGATTATTATGTTCATTGTGTGGATTAGAGATGAGCGAATCGAACATGGCGAAGTGGAATTCGTTTAGAATATTGGGAAATATTCGATTCGCGCCGAATCCGAAAATTAGCCAACTTCGGATGCACGAATCGAATTTTCCCAAAAATGGCGGCGACATGTGTGGCGACGGAGCGGGGATCTCTGGGAAGGCGCGCAGACAAGGCGCGCTGACCCATAATGCATTCATTCATGACATGTGATCGCATTAGCCAATCAGCAGCCAGCCAGCCAGCACTGTGTAATGGTGGAGCTATAAATTGCGGCCATCTTACAATTCTCCATTAGCCTCCGGTCATTCAAGAGAGACAGACCTGTCTGTATTAGGGACAGAGTTAGGGCCAGAGAGACTTTAGGGCCACAGAATCGTTATTTAGGGACACAGAATCGTTACTTAGGGACACAGAATCGTTACTCAGGGACACAGAATTGTTACTCAGGGACACAGAATTGTTACTCAGGGACAGACACAGAATTGTTACTGAGGGACACAGAATTGTTACTGAGGGACACAGAATTGTTACTCAGGGACACAGAATTGTTACTCAGGGACACAGAATTGTTACTCAGGGACAGACACAGAATTGTTACTGAGGGACACAGAATTGTTACTGAGGGACACAGAATTGTTACTCAGGGACACAGAATTGTTACTCAGGGACAGACACAGAATTGTTACTGAGGGACACAGAATTGTTACTGAGGGACACAGAATTGTTACTGAGGGACACAGAATTGTTACTCAGGGACACAGAATTGTTACTGAGGGACACAGAATTGTTACTCAGGGACACAGAATTGTTACTCAGGGACACAGAATTGTTACTCAGGGACAGACACAGAATTGTTACTCAGGGACACAGAATTGTTACTGAGGGACACAGAATTGTTACTCAGGGACAGACACAGAATTGTTACTCAGGGACACAGAATTGTTACTGAGGGACACAGAATTGTTACTCAGGGACACAGAATTGTTACTCAGGGACAGACACAGAATTGTTACTCAGGGACAGACACAGAATTGTTACTCAGGGACACAGAATTGTTACTGAGAGACACAGAATTGTTACTGAGGGACACAGAATTGTTACTCAGGGACACAGAATTGTTACTCAGGGACAGACACAGAATTGTTACTCGGGGACACAGAATTGTTACTCAGGGACAGACACAGAATTGTTACTCAGGGACACAGAATTGTTACTCAAGGACACAGAATTGTTACTGAGGGACACAGAATAGTTACTCAGGGACAGACACAGAATTGTTACTCAGGGACAGACACAGAATTGTTACTCAGGGACACAGAATTGTTACTCAGGGACACAGAATTGTTACTCAGGGACAGACACAAAATTGTTACTCAGGGACACAGAATTGTTACTCAGGGACACAGAATTGTTACTGAGGGACACAGAATTGTTACTCAGGGACAGACACAGAATTGTTACTCAGGGACACAGAATTGTTACTCAGGGACACAGAATTGTTACTGAGGGACACAGAATTGTTACTCAGGGACACAGAATTGTTACTCAGGGACACAGAATTGTTATTGAGGGACACAGAATTGTTACTCAGGGACAGACACAGAATTGTTACTCAGGGACACAGAATTGTTACTCAGGGACACAGAATTGTTACTGAGAGACACAGAATTGTTACTCAGGGACACAGAATTGTTACTCAGGGACAGACACAGAATTGTTACTCAGGGACACAGAATTGTTACTCAGGGACACAGAATTGTTACTGAGGGACACAGAAATGTTACTCAGGGACAGACACAGAATTGTTACTCAGGGACACAGAATTGTTACTCAGGGACACAGAATTGTTACTGAGGGACACAGAATTGTTACTCAGGGACAGACACAGAATTGTTACTCAGGGACAGACACAGAATTGTTACTCAGGGACACAGAATTGTTACTCAGGGACACAGAATTGTTACTCAGGGACAGACAGAATTGTTACTCAGGGACACAGAATTGTTACTCAGGGACACAGAATCGTTACTGAGGGACACAGAATCGTTACTGAGGGACACAGAATTGTTACTCAGGGACACAGAATTGTTACTCAGGGACACAGAATTGTTACTGAGGGACACAGAATTGTTACTCAGGGACACAGAATCGTTGAATTAAAGAGTATTTCAGACAACACGCAGAGGAGTGGCAGAGGAGGCAATGTTTCAGGAGCGAGCAGACGTGGCAGCAGAGGAAGGGGTCGAGGCAGCACTAGTCGCAGCCAGAGGCCAGTGCTCCCGGTGTCATCCAGCGGTCGTGTCTCCACCGTCAACCCTGCCGTCATCGATTGGTTGGCTCGGTCGTCTTCCTCTTCCCAGGTCACCTCTGACACCTACAGCCAACGGTCGGTGGGTACGTCAGACACAACCGTTAGTTGGCATGGCCCGGGAGCAAGCCCACTGAAATCACGTGTCCTCTACCTGCCCCTGTCCTTTGGTGTTCCCTCACCAAGCGAAGTATCGCATGCTGTGGGCTCAGCCCCACTGTACAGTGAGGAAGAGCTAACAGAGGGCGGTCAGGAACGGGGGGAGACATCCGCCTCTTCAGCAGCCAGGCGAAGAAGTACTGGCGAGGAGAGTGGCTCGGTAGCCGGTCTAGAGACAGGTCTGTCTCCTGACCCACACGCAGCCGAGGGGGCTAGTAGTGAGGCGGAGACCCTAATTGATGATGATGAGGCTGATCGCACTTGGCAGCCTCGTCGTCATCTGCCAGGCCCATAATCTGCCATGGGCCCCCGTACCGACTCCTCATGCTGCTGCCAGGCCCGTAATCTGTCATGGGCCCCTGTACCGCCTCCTCATGCTGCTGCCAGGTCCAGAGTGTGTCATGGGTCCCTGTACGGCCTCCCATTGCTGCTGTCTCCATCGCCACACTCTGCCATGTGCCACTTTCAGGTCTCCTCACACTGCTGGTGGGTTCCATTTTGTCATAGGGTGCTGGCAGATTACGGGCCTCCCATTGCTGCTGCCAGGCCCGTAATCTGTCATGGGCCCCTGTACCGCCTCCTCATGCTGCTGCCAGGTCCAGAGTGTGTCATGGGTCCCTGTACGGCCTCCCATTGCTGCTGTCTCCATCGCCACACTCTGCCATGTGCCACTTTCAGGTCTCCTCACACTGCTGGTGGGTTCCATTTTGTCATAGGGTGCTGGCAGATTACGGGCCTCCCATTGCTGCTGCCAGGCCCGTAATCTGCCATGGGCCCCCGTACCGCCTCCTCATGCTGCTGCCAGGTCCAGAGTGTCTCATGGGTCCCTGTACGGCCTCCCATTGCTGCTGTCTCCATCGCCACACTCTGCCATGTGCCACTTTCAGGTCTCCTCACACTGCTGGTGGGTTACATTTTGTCATAGGGTGCTGGCAGATTACGGGCCTCCCATTGCTGCTGCCAGGCCCGTAATCTGCCATGGGCCCCCGTACCGCCTCCTCATGCAGCTGCCAGGTCCAGAGTGTCTCATGGGTCCCTGTACGGCCTCCCATTGCTGCTGTCTCCATCGCCACACTCTGCCATGTGCCACTTTCAGGTCTCCTCACACACTGCTGGTGGGTTCCATTTTGTCATAGGGTGCTGTATGGCCTCCCATTGCTGCTGCCTCCACCGCCACACTGTGGCTCCACACTCTGGTTTTGGCCCCGTGACTGCCCAAATGAGTGAAGTGTGCGGTGATTCTAAGATCGACGGCACACATCTGCATGTCATACTGACTGACAGTATTATTTCTCTTCCCCAGCAGACTCCAAGGGCATTTAAATTAAAGGTACAGTGTTCTGCACTAATATAAAGGCTCTCTGAAGCCTAGAAACACCCTTTCTATAAGTTAAATTCGCAGCGAATATATTCGACTCGAATCGAATTTATTCCGCGAATTCGCCGAATCAGCCGAATCGAATTTTTGAATACTTCGCTCATCTCTAGTGTGGATGTATGTCATAACTCCGTTGTTTATGTATATTCTTTTTGATATATTGTAGACTGTATTGCGGTTGAAGCTTTCCTCTCTCCCTGAAGAAGTCCTTGTTGGGTGAGACATGTAGGGAATTACTGCAACAATACAGCCAAGCTTCAATTTTTGTTTTTACAGTATTGTAATTATTTATTCTTTTTCTTTTCCCTTTTTTTGTAAGATTAAATACAATTTATTGTGGTTTTTAAATCTGTTTATCATTCTAAATTTGCACCCTGAAAATCCCACACTATCTAGTTCAACATTTTCAAATTCCAGGGATGTGGTGCGATTTATATATCTTGTCACTCACTTGCCACTTCTTGACAATTTTTTATTTAAAACCTAGTTTTGTGATATACAGAAGCTCTAAATACTGTAGAACATAGGGTCATCCGCAAGGACTCCCTGGTCAAAATGTGAGTCTTCTACACACATTTCAAGGCACTTGGATAGGACATTCAGGGTGCCCCCTCCCACTGTCCTCCTCAGGGTTCCCAGGTCAGACCTTTGACAACGCAGTTTTGGATACTTCTGTTTTTAAATAATTGTGGCTGATTTGCAAATGCTAGCAGAGTCAGTTTCAGTTATGGGGGATGTTGAGAGCAGCAGCATAGATTACCTGTGAGATGACAGATAAGATGATCTGAAGATGCTGTGCTGAAGTGTGCTGATACTTGGACAAGATGGTATCTGCTAGTGTCAACCTCAGCCCGTGAGAAAGGCTATCTGAAATATACATTACTGTCAGGGAAGCCTATCTAACTTCTAAATAATAAACTGTACTTTTACTTTCTCCATCAGCCCAGAGTTCTTACCATTTGTATCCCTTGACCCTCCCCTTCAGACAGAGCTGCTGTTAGAAACCACGGGGCCCCATACAGCCAACCTGACAGCCCCCCCAAAAAAACAGTTTACTATGCTTCAGTTATGAATGTACACAGTTGGTGATTGGTATAGATCACTCATTGTGTTCATTCGGGAACAAAAGGGGCTGGTAAATGTGACATGTTTACCAGTCCCTTCCCGCACTCTACATCTTGCAGGATCTGATTGTGTGCTTGCAGCTGCCAACGGGAAGGAGAAGAGATAAGCTGGGAGCACTGCAGGGGTGGGAGCACACAGGGGGACCTAGGCATCAGGGGGAAACAAATGGTGAATATGGAGAGTGATGGGTGCAGGGAGAGGGGCAATTACGGGAACCAATCCTCTGTATGGCTCTCTCTTTCAGCTGCTGAAGATACAGCCATACAGGGGATTGGTTTCAGTAATTGCCCCCCCCCCTCCCCTGAGCTGATCACAATCCCTGCCCACATCCGGATAGGCCCCCCTGCTGGACTGGCCCCCGTAAAGGAGGACTGGTGGTACCCCCTTATCCACGGCCCTGCTTTCAGACTGTAAGCTCTAACGAGCAGGGTTCTCTGATTGTGTTGTAATTGTATCCAAAAAAGTTTCACGCTTCACTAAAACAAATCCATATTTTACACCATAACTTAAATGTAATAATATTGCATATCTATAATCTCCAGTATTATAAAAATAAACAGTGAATTGACATCAGTATAAATGTCTAGTCCAAAAACAGTCCCATGCCAATGCCAATATAGACAAACTTTAATGGATAACATTGCTTCTTTCATCACCACTTTGTGCCAAAATGTTTTCCTTCTAATATGGTGACAAACACCCTCCACTAGATGTGCTCTCACCTGGAATATATGACCAAACCAATTAGTCAGGTCATATATTGCTTTTGTCCCTCATATAGGTCTAGTATATGTATTCCCAGTTGGGTCAGATGAATCCTTACTTTTTATAGATTCCACCTCTCCACCTTCTCCTATTGATCCTCCTCAGCCATACATGTATAGGGAAAAATGATCAAAACATAGTGCTTTATCCTTTTAAAACGTTTATTAGCCTTACAAACAGCTTCCAATATTTATACCCGCATTCAAAAGGTTTCTAAGCACAGCACACTATTCCACACAGAGATGTACATCAAACTATATAGTATGCAGCCAGCTGATAGTTACCGCGTCGCAATAGACATCAAGCGTCATGTTGTCAAGCCCCTCCCCTACGTGTTACGCCACATGGCCACGTGGCTTCATCAGGGGGAAATGATTTGACGACACGGCGCTGCCTACTATATATAGGTAATCCAGGCGCCATATTCTATTTGTTCCCTATATTACAATTGGCGCTATTTTCTCGTGGCACACTAACCCTTACCCAGCGCCATTTTCTTGTGGCCATGGAATAGTGGGAATAGTGTGCTGCACTTAGACACCTTTTGAATGTGAGTGTAAATATTGGAAGCTGTAAGGCTAATAAACTTTTTAAAAGGATAAAGCAATATATTTTGATCATTTTTACTTATGCATGTACGGCTGAGGAGGATCAATGAGAGAAGGTGGAGAGATGGAATCTTTAAGAAGTGAGGATTCATCTGACCCAACTGGGATTACATATACTAGTCCTAAACAGGGGCGGACTGACCATGTGGAAACTTGGGTACTGCCCGAGGGCCCAGGGTCAGTAGGGGGCCCCATGAGATGCCCCTGGTACCTTTTTCATAGGCTTTTTTGAGTTTGGGCAAGGACACAGGGGCCCCATGATCCCCTATTGCTCGGGGGCCCCATGAGTTGTCAGTCCGCCCCTGGTCCTAAATGAGGGACACAAGCGTTATATGACCTGACTTAGCGGTTTGGTCATATAATCCAGGTGAGAGCACATCTGGTGGAGGGTGTTTGTCACCATATTGGAAGTAACATGTTTAGGCACAAAGTGGGGATGAAAGAAGCAATTAGAGATGAGCGAATTTCTCAAAAATTCGATTCGGCTGATTCGGCGAATTCCAGTGTGAAATTCGATTCGATGCGAATTTCTTCGCTACGAAGATGACTTATAAAAAGGGTTTCTAGGCTTCAGAGAGCCTTTAAATTAGTGCAGAACACTGTACCTTTAATTTAAATGCCCTTGGAGATGAGGAAAGAGAAGGAGAAGGAGAAGGATGAGAAGAAGGAGAAGGATGAGAAGAAGGAGAAGGAGAAGGATGAGAAGAAGGAGAAGGAGAAGGATGAGAAGAAGGAGAAGGAGAAGGATGAGAAGAAGGAGAAGGATGAGAAGAAGGAGAAGGATGAGAAGAAGGAGAAGGAGAAGGATGAGAAGAAGGAGAAGGATGAGAAGAAGGAGAAGGAGAAGGATGAGAAGATGGAGAAGGAGAAGGATGAGAAGAAGGAGAAGGAGAAGGATGAGAAGAAGGAGAAGGAGAAGGATGAGAAGAAGGAGAAGGATGAGGAGAAGGAGAAGGATGAGGAGAAGGAGAAGGATGAGAAGAAGGAGAAGGATGAGAAGAAGGAGAAGGATGAGAAGAAGGAGAAGGAGAAGGATGAGAAGAAGGAGAAGGATGAGAAGAAGGAGAAGGATGAGAAGAAGGAGAAGGAGAAGGAGAAGGAGAAGGATGAGAAGAAGGAAAAGGAGAAGGATGAGAAGATGGAGAAGGAGAAGGATGAGAAGAAGGAGAAGGAGAAGGATGAGAAGAAGGAGAAGGAGAAGGATGAGGAGAAGGAGAAGGATGAGAAGAAGGAGAAGGAGAAGGATGAGAAGAAGGAGAAGGAGAAGGATGAGAAGAAGGAGAAGGAGAAGGATGAGAAGAAGGAGAAGGAGAAGGATGAGAAGAAGGAGAAGGAGAAGGATGAGAAGAAGGAGAAGGATGAGAAGAAGGAGAAGGAGAAGGATGAGAAGAAGGAGAAGGAGAAGGATGAGAAGAAGGAGAAGGATGAGAAGAAGGAGAAGGATGAGAAGAAGGATGAGAAGAAGGATGAGAAGAAGAAGGATGAGAAGAAGGACAGTTCTGTGACAGTTTCTGTCTATTTCTGACAGTTCTGGGACATTCACTCCATACAGCTGTTTCAACCGCTGTATGGAGGGAATGTCATGGAACTGTCAGAAATAGACTATTAATGACAGTTCTGGGACTGTCCTTCCATGCAGCGGTTGAAACATTGTATGTATTTGTTTCCATAAATGGATCCATTTATGGAAACAAATAGATACAATGTTTCAACCGCTGTATGGAAGGACAGTCCCAGAACTGTCATTAATAGTCTATTTCTGACAGTTCTATGACATTCCCTCCATACAGCGGTTGAAACAGCTGTATGGAGTGAATGTCCCAGAACTGTCAGAAATAGACTATTTATGACAGTTCTGGGACATTCACTCCATACAGCGGTTGAAACATTGTATCTATTTTTTTCCATAAATGACATTCTGCAGATACACTTAGAGGAGCGCTGCAGATACACTTTTTGCCGGCTTGGAATTAATCTTATTTTCATCCTACTTCTTCTTCTTCATCCTCATCCTCATAAGAAGAAAAAGAAGAAGTAGGATGAAAATAAGATTAATTCCAAGCCGGCAAAAAGTGTATCTGCAGCGCTCCTCTAAGTGTATCTGCAGAATGTCATTTATGGAAAAAAATAGATACAATGTTTCAACCGCTGTATGGAGTGAATGTCCCAGAACTGTCATAAATAGTCTATTTCTGACAGTTCTGGGACATTCACTCCATACAGCTGTTTCAACCGCTGTATGGAGGGAATGTCATAGAACTGTCAGAAATAGACTATTTATGACAGTTCTGGGACTGTCCTTCCATACAGCGGTTGAAACATTGTATGTATTTGTTTCCATAAATGGATCCATTTATGGAAACAAATACATACAATGTTTCAACCGCTGTATGGAAGGACAGTCCCAGAACTGTCATAAATAGTCTATTTCTGACAGTTCTATGACATTCCCTCCATACAGCGGTTGAAACAGCTGTATGGAGTGAATGTCCCAGAACTGTCAGAAATAGACTATTTCTGACAGTTCTGGGACATTCACTCCATACAGCGGTTGAAACATTGTATCTATTTTTTTCCATAAATGACATTCTGCAGATACACTTAGAGGAGCGCTGCAGATACACTTTTTGCCGGCTTGGAATTAATCTTATTTTCATCCTACTTCTTCTTCTTCATCCTCATCCTCATAAGAAGAAAAAGAAGAAGTAGGATGAAAATAAGAATAATTCCAAGCCGGCAAAAAGTGTATCTGCAGCGCTCCTCTAAGTGTATCTGCAGAATGTCATTTATGGAAAAAAATAGATACAATGTTTCAACCGCTGTATGGAGTGAATGTCCCAGAACTGTCAGAAATAGTCTATTTCTGACAGTTCTGGGACATTCACTCCATACAGCTGTTTCAACCGCTGTATGGAGGGAATGTCATAGAACTGTCAGAAATAGACTATTTATGACAGTTCTGGGACTGTCCTTCCATACAGCGGTTGAAACATTGTATGTATTTGTTTCCATAAATGGATCCATTTATGGAAACAAATACATACAATGTTTCAACCGCTGTATGGAAGGACAGTCCCAGAACTGTCATAAATAGTCTATTTCTGACAGTTCTATGACATTCCCTCCATACAGCGGTTGAAACAGCTGTATGGAGTGAATGTCCCAGAACTGTCAGAAATAGACTATTTCTGACAGTTCTGGGACATTCACTCCATACAGCGGTTGAAACATTGTATCTATTTTTTTCCATAAATGACATTCTGCAGATACACTTAGAGGAGCGCTGCAGATACACTTTTTGCCGGCTTGGAATTAATCTTATTTTCATCCTACTTCTTCTTCTTCATCCTCATCCTCATAAGAAGAAAAAGAAGAAGTAGGATGAAAATAAGAATAATTCCAAGCCGGCAAAAAGTGTATCTGCAGCGCTCCTCTAAGTGTATCTGCAGAATGTCATTTATGGAAAAAAATAGATACAATGTTTCAACCGCTGTATGGAGTGAATGTCCCAGAACTGTCAGAAATAGTCTATTTCTGACAGTTCTGGGACATTCACTCCATACAGCTGTTTCAACCGCTGTATGGAGGGAATGTCATAGAACTGTCAGAAATAGACTATTTATGACAGTTCTGGGACTGTCCTTCCATACAGCGGTTGAAACATTGTATGTATTTGTTTCCATAAATGGATCCATTTATGGAAACAAATACATACAATGTTTCAACCGCTGTATGGAAGGACAGTCCCAGAACTGTCATTAATAGTCTATTTCTGACAGTTCCATGACATTCCCTCCATACAGCGGTTTCCGGCAAAAAGTGTATGTGCAGAGTTCCTCTATTCTGCAGATACACTTAGAGGAGCTCTGCAGATACACTTAGAGGAGCTCTGCACATACACTTTTTGCCGGCTTGGAATTATTCTTATTTTCATCCTACTTCTTCTTCTTCTTCTTCTTCTTCTTCATCCTCATCCTCATCCTCTTCTTCTTCTTCTGAGGATGAGGATGAGGATGAAGAAGAAGAAGAAGAAGAAGTAGGATGAAAATAAAATTAATTCCAAGCCGGCAAAAAGTGTATGTGCAGAGCTCCTCTAAGTGTATCTGCAGAATAGAGGAACTCTGCACATACACTTTTTGCCGGCTTGCAATTATTCTTATTTTCATCCTACTTCTTCTTCTTCTTCTTCATCCTCTTCTTCTTCTTCTGAGGATGAGGATAAAGAAGAAGAAGAAGAAGTAGGATGAAAATAAGATTAATTCCAAACAGGCAAAAAGTGTATGTGCAGAGCTCCTCTAAGTGTATCTGCAGAATAGAGGAACTCTGCACATACACTTTTTGCCGGCTTGGAATTATTCTTATTTTCATCCTACTGCTTCTTCTTCTTCTTCATCCTCATCCTCATCCTCAGAAGAAGAGGATGAGGATGAGGATGAAGAAGAAGAAGAAGAAGTAGGATGAAAATAAGATTAATTCCAAACAGGCAAAAAGTGTATGTGCAGAGCTCCTCTAAGTGTATCTGCAGAATAGAGGAACTCTGCACATACACTTTTTGCCGGCTTGGAATTATTCTTATTTTCATCCTACTGCTTCTTCTTCTTCTTCATCCTCATCCTCATCCTCAGAAGAAGAGGATGAGGATGAGGATGAAGAAGAAGAAGAAGAAGAAGAAGTAGGATGAAAAGAAGAATAATTCCAAGCCGGCAAAAAGTGTATGTGCAGAGTTCCTCTATTTCTGACAGTTCTCTCACAGCTTCTTCACATGTACAGCGGTTGAAACATCTGTATCCTAAATGGAAACTAATAGATACAAATTGTATCTATTAGTTTCCATTTAGGATACAGATGTTTCAACCGCTGTACATGTGAAGAAGCTGTGAGAGAACTGTCAGAAATAGAGGAACTCTGCACATACACTTTTTGCCGGCTTGGAATTATTCTTCTTTTCATCCTACTTCTTCTTCTTCTTCTTCATCCTCATCCTCTTCTTCTGAGGATGAAGATGAAGAAGAAGAAGAAGTAGGATGAAAAGAAGAATAATTCCAAGCCGGCAAAAAGTGTATGTGCAGAGTTCCTCTATTTCTGACAGTTCTCTCACAGCTTCTTCACATGAACAGTGGTTGAAACATCTGTATCCTAAATGTAAACTAATAGATACAATGTTTCAACCGCTAAACATGTGTTCCTTCTGTCAGAGAACTGTCAGAAATAGCGGAGCTCACTGCAGGGACACTTTTGCCGGCTGATCGGGAAATGTTCGATTCGCGCACCCGAAGTAGGCAAAATTTCGGTTTCGCCGCGAATCGAATATTTCCTGAAATTCGACTCGAATTCCGGTTCGCCTGGTTCGATTCGCTCATCTCTAGAAGCAATGTTATTTCATTGAAGTTTGTCTATATTTGAAGAAGCCAACTAGTTGGCGTGGGACTGTTTCGGGACTGGACTTTATACTGATACCTATTCACTGTTTACCTCTATGATATTGGTGATTATAGATATTTAATATTATTACATTTAGATTATGGTGTAAAGTATGGATTTATTTTAGTGAAGCAAGACACTTTTAAGGATATATATAGATATTAGCACATCTATATGAGAGTTTGATTTGTGTGAGTGATTCACGGTTTATCATTCACTTATAGCAGCTCACAAGATTTACTGTGTTTATAATTCTGTTTTGTGACTGTACTGTCACCTTCAGTTTTGTATAGTGCTGTGCAAACTGTTGGTGCTTAATTAATCCTGTATAGTAACAGTCATAATTTATACATCATTCCTCTTATACTCGAAGAAGTGGACTTTGGTTCACAAAACGTTTGGCAGACTTCAGCAAATAATCAATAATAATCTATATATTGATTATGGATTATCATATGACATTATTCAAGAACATACAGTACAATGTGATCAGCATCTAAATAGTTTTTAACTGTTTTAAGACACTGGGATGGATTTACTAAAGGCAAATAATCTGTGCACTCTGCAAATGCAGTTACTCCAGAGTTTAGTAAGAGGGGAAGCGTCAGTTTGCAAAGAATAAAAATGTAAAAATATTAATAAACAAATAAACAATAACAAAAAAAGTGTAAATATTAATAGTTAATAAAATAGAAAGGTACAAAAAAAAACATCAGCAGGAAAACAATAATTAAATGGAGAATAACAAGTTAATTAGAGCTGGTTAGAGTAAAGTTAATCCCTTTGATCTGCAGATGAATCATGTAAAATATCGTATTGTCTCGATATTTTATTAACTTGTATTGATGAGAAATGTTCAGATAGAAAGTCCTTCCACTTCTTGCATAAACTCAAAAAGATGATTTAATAATAATAATGTTGCATAAAATTAGAAATAAAATATTGGCATACAGAATGTTTAAATAATGTCCAAAAAATATAGTTATGTTCTTGATAATAAGATTGTATATATGTATATGTGTGTGTAGTGTGTAAGGCTTCTAGCAAAGTGTGTCCTTAAAAAGTCTTTGTTCTGCTCTTAAAAGAGCAATCCAGCCCCCACCATCTCCTAAAAGTGGGTTGGTATTCTCTTGTAGTCCCACTAAGATAATTGACACCAACAGGAGGTATTAAAACAAAACCTCCAATCTACTTCTCTCCAAGTCTGAGTGTAACTTTATCTCTTACATAGATGGGGGAGGATGGGGGAAGGTATAGCTAATTGCTCTCATATGTGGCTTGAATGTAAAGGAAAAACCCAAGATATATGTTCATATGTATATTCACAGACTCTGAAGTCTAATTACTCACTTTTCCCAATCTAGAACAAATATAAATATAATAACTCAATTATTCTATTAAGATCCAACTCATTCATACTTATGTTAGTACTGTTAATAAGAAGATATTAGATATTAGGTTAAGGAAAGCTTCTAACATTTCCCTCTCAAAATGATCGATTTTATCGAATCTTAATCATTTTCCTTATCTTAATCCATTTATACACATTCTCGTCACTTTCGTATCCATTCATGCGTTTTTGGATCTTAAGATAATTGATCTGAACATATCTTTAATTTGATTCTATAATGGGAAAACAAATTCTTTGATAAACCTTTTGTTATGTATCACATAAAAATATTTTTACCCTTATTATTTTCCTTTTACCAAATAATTCCTCCCCTTAATAAATGTATAACTGTAACATTATAGTACAATACTTTAAAATATGTCACTTAAAAAATAGATATTTCATATTTTCCCTCCAAAATGTGTGTAGCACATAGTTCTATAATCCACTACATCTTTTCAAAATACCTTATTAACATTTAAACATAACATATGTTCCGTAGCTTCAATCCATACATGTATATCAAATGATTTTTTTTTTTTAAAAACATACATATAACAATGTAAAGTTTGCCTAAGTTTTTCTATATGTACCTTAGAAAAACTTATCTCTAGCTTAATTACCAACAGATGTTCTGACTAATTAGAGTGACTCTGTTGTAACAAAAGTTTAACCCTTTCACTTCTGAAAATACAGAGTGTGTGATTGCAAATGTTCATGTGAAAACTGATCTCATCTTGATATGGTACACATATCATGTCAAAATAAAATGTACACACAAAAAAAACCAATATATCTGATGAATGAATTATTTCATCAGTAGTCAAAAGTCAATTGTTTTATAAGTTCTTCCTCTATGAGATGCCTTGAGATGTCTTGTCTTCTTCTAGCGCTCTGTAAAGTTAAAATAACTTTATTGAACATAAAAAGAACAACAAAAACTATGATGAATGAAATTCTTGTTGCAAAGCTTCTTCCAGAATAAATTTCCTTCTTGGAAAATGTATTATCATCTGAAAGGTTTAGAAATATTTGAGTTTTCTTCCTTTAACAGTTACTCTTAGGTCATTTCCTGTAACAGAAATGCAGTATCATTATTTTGGCATTGATAATTTTACATTGATTAATCCTCTTACATTTATCTGTTAATATTACATATCACAATCACAAACATTTCTAGTCATGACATGGAAGACATATTTTCATTATAACATTTCTTATTGACTTGTAGTGTTCTATTTTAGAATGCGGGCACTTCCACCTAACAGTACTAGGGTTGCTGGTTCAAATCCCAACCATGGCATCACCTGCCTGGAGTTTGTATGTTCTCCCTGTGCTTGCGTGGGTTTCCTCCGGGTACTCCGGTTTCCTCCTACACTCCAAAGACATGTTGGTAGGAGAATTGGCTCCTATCTAAATTGGCCCTAGTATGTATATGTATGACTGTGAGTTAGGGACCTCAGATTGTACACCTCTTGAGGGTTAGGGACTTATGTGAATGTACTATATATGTAAAAAGCACTAAATAAATTGACGACGCTATATAAGTACCTGAAATAAACAAAAATACATATAACAGGACGCTACATCTCCATTATTGGTCATGAGTCAAAACCTTGGTTTCAAAACCAAAGAAAGGTTTTGTATCAACCCAGAGATGACAAAGGATTATGCCTTTGATCTTATCTCTATAAAATTGGAAATATGCGTAGCTGTTTTTTGTGTTGGCTTACTTCTTGTAGTGTAAGACTGATCTGCAGTAATACATACTGGTTTCAAACTTTTCTCAGTTCCTATGTTGAAAACATGAGGTACAAACTTCTCACTTACAGCTGTACAAACATGTGTTGGTATGTTTTCCTGAAAATGTCTTTTTGTTACTTCTATCTGTATGTGTTTGGATGATAGTGTTTTGTACCATATAGGATAATTTTCTGTTGAACCATTTTCCTCTAGGAGTTTCAGTGATGAATCAGGTGTCTGTAATATGATATTACTGAATCTCACAATGTTTTCAGTTACCTTGACTGCAAAGAAAACACTTAACAATTTTTTCATATGTGCATCAAAGTTTTTCTCCATATTTGTCAAAGTTCTTGAGAAGAAACCTATTATTTTCTGATTACCTTCTTTTAATTGTGACAAAGTTGCTGAGATTGCATTATTGGAAACATTGGTTTCTAAAACAAAAGGAATTTTACTACAAAACTCAACGGTATTTAATGTAGTAGCATTCTGCAAATCCCATTTCAATAGTTCAAAAGCTTCTTTCTCAGTTTGATCCCATTGGTCAAACACACCATCTTTTTGTTTCAAACGATCAAATAATGATCTAGACTTCTCTGCAAAATTGGGTATAAAATCTTTACAATGATTTACTTCGCTCAAAAACTGATGCAAAGCCTTGTGATTTGTTGGAATTAGATAAGCAGAAATAGTTCTAACTTTTTCTTGCAACAACTGTCTCTGTCCATTACTAATTTGCATGTGAAGGAATTCCACCTGTCTTTTCATCAACTGAACTTTCTCTGTATTCAATTTCAATCCTGCTGTTTGTAACAACGTAAATATTTCAGACAAAAGAGTGATATGCTCAGTTATATTTTGTGTAGACAAGAGAAGCTTGGCTACATGCTGGACAATACATTCTGGCCTAGAGAATTTAGATAATATTTTTCCCAAATACTCATGAACAATTCCATCACTTAAATCTAAGCCTGGGGCTAATCTTGTGAATGTATACGTTTCTTTGTTGAAGCTAAAAGCAAGTTTATATTGACAACTCTTAGCTAAGGGTACTGACAAATGGCTATTGGCGATTTCAAGTACTGAGAATATTTTGGCCTTGGCATCCAGATGTGACATTATGTTACAATCAGGAAGAATAGATTTGTTATTTGTGATGCATTTGTTCAATGTCCTGAAATCAACTGATAAAGAATATGAATTATCAGCTTTGATAGGCCAAATACAATTATTCACCACTGATTGTACTTTCTTTAAAATTCCTTGCTGTAAAAACTCATCTACAATGGAAGAAATTGGATAAATTGATTCTAATGGCAATTTGTATTGAGGTTGAGGCTTAGGGTCTCTAATTCCAATGTCAACTTCAAAATTTGTAAACAAACCTGCATCATTTTTGCTTTGACTCCAAAGTTCTTTATGTGATCTAACCAATTGTCCCAATTCAAGATTGGTTCCTGTATGTGGCCATTTATGATCTGAAGACATGTCAGCAGTTGCTGTACAAATACTTCCAACATTACAGTACATGGAAGAATCAATTGATGTTGATTTGGGCCTTCCACTTTCATCCAATAAATGTGGAGCAACATATTCCAACGGTAAAGAAGAAGAATCTCGATTTGATCCTGATTTAAATTTCGGCAATGGCAATAAACCACTCCTATTAATGACAACAGCACTGTTTACCATATTGTTTAAGCTGTTGTTAACTCTCAGTGAACTGATCTTTTTAACTTCTAAGGCATAAGGCAACTCAGACAGACTATTGTTGGAACATGGAGGAGCAGATTGTTCAGAAATTATATTTTGGTCTTCTAATTCCAAAGCTTTTCTTTGTAAATCTAATTTATAATGAATACAATCTCTTTTCAAATGACCAAATCGTTTACAATAGAAACAAATAGTATTTCCTGTCTGCTCTGAGACTCTCGTCCTGCCTGTGACGTGTTCATCATCATAACTGGGTGTGGCTAAGCACATGGTCTCTCTCTGTTCTCCATTTTGAACAATTAAACTTTCCTTCTTCTGATTGTTTAATTTAAGCCTTCTAAATGTATCTATAACTTTGGCTGCGTGATCTAAATCATTTTTTCCAGTAGCAATAATAAAAGATGCTGGATCAAGATACTTGAATTTTTTAACAAAAGCATTTACCATAGAAGGAGTCTCATTGTCTAAATTAAATATCATTTTGTATACTTTCGAAAATCTATTTTTAAATTCAAAAGGATCATCATTAATCGTAGCTCTTAAGGAGTCTAAGATTTCCAAAGAAGGAGTTTCCTCTCCAGTAGTAAATATCAATAATTGACGTAGTCGGTCTGATGCATTGCTATGCATTTCCTCATCATCCTCAATATATGGCGTTTTGATTAATCTACGTGCCATAACGCTGGGGAGCCATAAACAGAATAGAAAATTTCTTTGCTCCTGATTTAAACAAAAATTATTACAAAAATTTTCATAAACCTCCATGTTATAGAAAGCATCAGATTCCATATCATAGGCTGGCATATCCTTCAAAATTTTCATGAGCTGATCAAGGATTTTAAGATTAAGTTTTGCAGCTTTATCCCTTAATTTTCTCTTAAACATTTCTTCCTGATCTATAGGGTCTCCTTCTACAGACTGGATCTCTGGTACAAAATATTTTTGTTTCTCTGCCTTAGTATTCACACAAATTCTTTTTACATCATTCTGCAGGTCAGATAACTGAATGTCTTTAGTTTGAATTACACTTTGCAGATCATCTATTTGCTGAGTCAAAATCTGGCAATTAGCACATACACTGCTCTGATCTTGCTTCATTACACAAGCAGCAGTCTTAGGAACATCAAAAATCATGGCATTAAAAACATTAACTAACTTCATTACATTTCTAACTTGTTTGCTCAGTTTCTTAAAGGAAAACTTAGATTTTTCTATCTTAATATTAGCCTGTAAGCACTCATTATACATGTACCGCCAAAGTTCATCATCTTTAACAAATGTAGACAGATTCTTGAACTCTAACTTACTCTCTCTAGATAATTCATCAATAAAATCCATTACTTACCAATTAAGAAGGTCTTTCTTTACATAACGCGTATTTTCTCTCTTGGCGGGAAATGACATCACCAAGGAACAGCGTTTCATGCAATTGCGCAAAATTCTCACCAATTCTGCATTTAGGTTCTCGATTATGCCGACGATTCATCTGTTGCAGACTTTTACTTCTCCTGAAAGCTTGATTTCATATTTTGTTGACTTACAAACATCTTCCCTCTCATCAAGGTGAAAGAGAAAAAAGTCAAAAATAATCGATTGTCGGAAACGAATCGAACTGGAGGCTCGCCACTGTAAAATATCGTATTGTCTCGATATTTTATTAACTTGTATTGATGAGAAATGTTCAGATAGAAAGTCCTTCCACTTCTTGCATAAACTCAAAAAGATGATTTAATAATAATGTTGCATAAAATTAGAAATAAAATATTGGCATACAGAATGTTTAAATAATGTCCAAAAAATATAGTTATGTTCTTGATAATAAGATTGTATATATGTATATGTGTGTGTAGTGTGTAAGGCTTCTAGCAAAGTGTGTCCTTAAAAAGTCTTTGTTCTGCTCTTAAAAGAGCAGTCCAGCCCCCACCATCTCCTAAAAGTGGGTTGGTATTCTCTTGTAGTCCCACTAAGATAATTGACACCAACAGGAGGTATTAAAACAAAACCTCCAATCTACTTCTCTCCAAGTCTGAGTGTAACTTTATCTCTTACATAGATGGGGGAGGATGGGGGAAGGTATAGCTAATTGCTCTCATATGTGGCTTGAATGTAAAGGAAAAACCCAAGATATATGTTCATATGTATATTCACAGACTCTGAAGTCTAATTACTCACTTTTCCCAATCTAGAACAAATATAAATATAATAACTCAATTATTCTATTAAGATCCAACTCATCCATACATGTTAGTACTGTTAATAAGAAGATATTAGATATTAGGTTAAGGAAAGCTTCTAACAAATCAACAGGAAGATACAAATACTGTATAACAATATTTCTATCTTTCTGTATTCCTGCCTGAGCAATGTTGATAAACATTGTCAGACTGCATGACAGCCCCAGTTTAGGACCTTCTCTGTGTACTCAGCAATGCCACTGAATTGCTATTTACTGGGACATGGGGTGGACTGGATGTGTTACACACATCCTGTGTACAATGATGATCTTTTTTGGGTGTATGTAGCATGCCCAAAGTCTGTAACTGGTTAATGCAGAGGAAACATAGTTATGTCTCTTGTGCAAAACTCCTACCTGTTAACAATGTTTCATCACAGGCACTGAAGTTCCATGTTACACAAATGTTTCTAACAATTCTGCGAATACATCAGGCAAATATTAATAATCAAAATGATAGAGGACATTTACAAGCATTTATTATTTCAGTGCAATTCCTCCACCAATGTCTTCCAGGCTTAAAAGATGTGCCCTATTAACACTGCTCAAAAAATTACAGTAAAGGAACACTTTTTAATCAGAGTATAGCATCAAGTCAATTCAATTCCTGGTGTATTGATCTGGTCAATTAAGTAGCAGAGGGGGTTGCTAATCAGTTTCAGCTGCTTTGGTGTTAATGAAATTAAAAACAGGTGCACTAGATGGGCAACAATGAGAAAACCCCCAAACAGTAATATTTTTACAAGTGGAGGCCACTGGCAAATTTTCCCCTAGTCATCTTTCCTGACTGTTTTTCACTAGTTTTGCATTTGGCTAGGTTCAGTGTCACTACTGGTAGCATGAGGCAATACCTGGACCCTACAGAGGTTGCTCAGGCAGTCCAACTCCTCCAAGATGGCACATCGATACGCACTATTGCCAGAAGGTGTGCTTCAGTTCTCCCAGCACAGTCTAAAGAGCATGGAGGAGATTCCAAGAGACAGGCAGTCTAAGAGAGCTGCACAGGGCCATAGATGGACCATAGATGGTCCTTAACCCATCAGCAGGACCGGTATCTGCTCCTTTGTGCAAGGAGGAACAGGATGAGCACTGCCAGAGCCATACAAAATGATCTTTAGCAGGCCACTGATGTGAATATCTCTGACCAAACAATCAGAAACAGACTTTATAAGGGTGGCCTGAGGGCCTAATGTCCTCTAGTGGGCCCTGTGCTCACTGCCCATTACAATAGAGCTCATTTGGCATTTGCCATTGAACACCAGAATTAGCAGGTCCACCACTGGCGCCCTGTGCTTTTCACAGATGAGAGTAGGTTCACCCTGAGCCCATGTGACAGACGTGAAAGGGTCTGGAGAAGCCACGGAGAATGTTCTGCTGCCTGTAACATCGTTCAGCATGACCATTTTGGTGGGGGGTCAGTGATAGTCTGTGGAGGCATATCTATGGAGGGACGCACAGACCTCTACAGGCTAGACAATGTCACCTTGACTGCCATTAGGTTTCAGGATGAAATGCTTGGACCCATTGTCAGACCCTATGCTGGTGCAATAGGTCCTGGGTTCCTCCTGGTGCACAACAATGCCCGACCTCATTTGGCGAGAGTATGCAGGAAGTTCCTGGAGGATGAAGGAATTGATACCATTGAATGGCCCCTACGCTCGCCTGAGCTAAATCCAATAGAACACCTCTGGGATGTCATGTTTTGGTCCATCCAACACCGCCAGGTTGCACCTCAGACTGTCCAGGAGCTCAGTGATGCCCTGGTCTGGATCTGGGAGGAAATACCCCAGGACACCATCTGTCATCTCATTAGGACCATGCCCCAACATTGTCACGCATGCATACAAGCACTTGGGGGCCATACAAACTGCTGACTACCATTATTAGTTGCTGCAATTAAATTTCAGCAAAATGGACTAGCCTGCTGCATCATTTTTTCACTTTGATTTTCGGGATGTCTTTGAATTCAGTCCTCTGTAGGTTAATAATTTTAATTTCCATCAAACAATGGGGCATCCTTACGTTCCTACCACATTACCCAGTCCATATCAGTATAGATATCCAGCATGATATTTTTCCCTATTGAGATCTGATGTGTTTTCAAAATGTTCCTTTAATTTTTTTGAGCAGTGTTTATGCTTCCTCTGACCACCAAATTACTTTAATCATACATTTTTCTGTCATTTTATCAGTTTGGCAGTCCTTTATTAATGTGGAATTTCAATGAGACAGCATCATGTAACTCCTTTAACACATGAATCTGCAGGATCAATAGTCCTGCATTGTACATGAGGAGAGTGAGGTCTGGACATAACCTGGATACAACCTGAATCGTCATAAGGAAGAGAAGAGCTCCAGCAGGCAGGGGAGTAAGGCATAAGGTAAGCATTACAGCCTTTTCATCTTTCCCCAAGAATTAAAGTGTTCCCACAGTTCATAGAACATGGAAATGCAATTATTTTAGTAAATATAAACTGCTAAATACCTTTTCTCATCAGCAGTTAGAGCAGTCTTGTGATTTATATGTGATGAATAAACACAGCAAAAAGTTCCTGTGGACTGAACACATGTGAAATATACACAAATAGCAGGAGCTTCAGATGTTCACTTGATCATAAATCCTGAAGAATCTAGTACAATAATGCGCTTACCACAGGAACATACAAACTGAACGTTGTATGTATGTCATCAGGTATACCATCAGCGAATGGAAAGGCCTGGACAGCAATGCGGACAGTAATCGGTCATCCACGGTAGACACTCGGGGGTATCAGCAAACACTTGGGGGTCACATCTGGTTCACCGGTGGGTCCAATGACGTCCAGCCTCCTGGTGAAAGCTGAAAATTGGCCTGGTAAAGAAGGGGGTATAAGTGCCCGGTAGGCAAGTGGTTAAATACCATGCCTCTGGGAAGGGGCAGGGGGTCCCCTTGAAGTATCTGCAAAGTTGCAGATCTGTACAGTGTATAGAACCTGGTACAGCAGGAATGACTTTTTTTTTTAATTAAATTTTTATTAAAGAAAAACTACAGCGTGGGGTCCCCCCCTAATCCATAGGTTAGGAGGGACCCCACAGTAAAAGATTTGAGAAAAAAAAAGTGCGTGGGGTTCCTCCTAAAAGCCATACCAGGCCTTTTAGGCCTCGTAGAACTTTTAAGGGGAACCCCACCTCCCAAAAATGGGGAGAAAAAGTGTGTGGGTTCCCCCTTAAAAGCCATACCTGATGCTGCCCTCCCCCTTGTGAATGAGTAAATTCAGTAAAAAATAAAAAGACCAGGCTTTTGAAAAATTTCTGTTTTAAACAAAAAACAAAACAACAGTTTTTTTCCTTTATTAAAAAAAAATCCAAAAAAATGGTTCCATCATTGTAATCCATCGTAAATCATGGCATCCAGTGTTGTCATGATGATTCTGATTCAGCAAAATGTAAAAAAAACGACACTTGTCGACTCATCCGCACCTGCAGAGCACTCCCCGCAATCTGCCATTTGCCATTCAGATGTAAACAATTGGGCAGCGCTAGCGGTGACAACACTGGTAGCTCCGCCCAATTGTGCTGTGATGTGATTGGCCAAAGCATTGCTTTGACCAAACACAATGCACTGTGAGAGCATAGTGCATTGTGGGGCATGGCGGAGTGAACAGCCAGCCGAATGCCCTTGTCGTTTGCGTGTTCAGCAAACACATGAATCAGCGATATTTGAGTTGAATTTACGTTTGACTTGAACATCAACATCAGAGCGTGCTCACACATACAGCAAAGGTAAAGACCCTTGAAAGGGCCAACGTGCAGAGTCTAAGGGATTGCCTTGTCTTCTCCGGAGCTCCTAAAGGTGGAGATTAGACATGTGCACAATGGAAAAATTCATTTTGTTTTGTTTCGGGTTTGTTTGTTAAGGTAATAATTTTGTTTATTCATATTCATTATGTTAGAATAATTTGTTTTTGGAATTCATTTTGTATATTCAGATTTGTTTTACATATTCATTATTTTCAAATCGATTAGAAATTCGAATTTCGGAATACGGCTATATTCTATTTTATTCTATTCTATACAAAATTACAATTTTGGAAGGCTATATTCTTTCTATTTAATTCTATTCAAAATTTTAATTTCGGAAACTGGCTATATTCTATTTTATTCTATGCTATTTGAATTTTGAAATTCAAATTTTGGAGGACGGCTATATTCATTTTTTTTTTATTCTATTCTATTCAGATTTCAGAAAATGGCTAAATTATATTTTATATTCAATTCTATTAAAAAATTGAATTTAGGAAGATGGCTATATTCTTTTTATTTTATTTTATTTGAATTATACATTCAAAAGACTGCTATATTCTATTCGAAATTTGAAAGACGGCTATATTCTATTTTATTCTATTCTAAATTCAAATTTCGAAAGACGGCTATATTCTATTTTATTCTATTCTAGTCTAAATTCGAATTTTATAAGACGGCTATATTCTTTTGCTTTTATTCTATTTCAGAAGATGCTGTAGACTGTTGCTACAACACCCATTTCTCCTAAAGCCTTATCGAGGAAGGTGTGTGATGGGAATATTGATACTACTCTTCTTCTATATGACTGGCAACAGGCCCACCAAGCTAATATAACTTGCTGCTCCTATTTTGAGGACAGTCTAGCCCAGTGATGGTGAACCTAGGGCACACGTGCCACAGCTGGCATGCAGAGCCCTCTCTGTGGGAATGCGAGCGGATCGCTACCTCCCGGCAGCCATTGCCAATGTGCATGATTGGAACTGAGTCGAGGTTAATCCGGTGATGTCATCGCGTCTGACGCCTGGTGCCTGAGCATTTCAGCCCTCTCTTCTGGATCCTTCACACTCACAGCCAGTTTCCAGACCCAGCAGAGCAGTATCACCTGCGGCACAGCAGTATCCATGAGGATTTCTTACCTGGGCACAGTGTGCCTTGTTCCACAGGACGTTGGACAATGGCTATGCCTATATCTGTCTACAAAAATGTAAGTTGCTCTTGTACAGACTTGTATATAGCCATATTTTGAGAACATTTACACACATATCATATGGGTGGGTTTAGTAAATAATTTTTTTTTAATAGTTGTGTTTTTCTAGACTCAAAGTGTTGAACACCAGAAAATGAGCACAGAAAAAAAGCAAAACTGAAAACAGATAGTGGAAGATCATTCCAAGAGGCCTGGACAGAGTCATTTGGGGTGATTGAGCACAATGGGAAAGCATTATGTATTCTATGTGATGAAAGTGTTGTGTTTCACACATCAAGTGTCAGATGGCACTTTGACACCAACCACAAAAGTTATTGTGGTTTTTTTTAAAGACAAAAGATGTTAATTATTTCAGACAACTATACGAGTTGTTTTTTTCTAAACAAAAACCTCAGTGTTAAGGTTTAATTGCAGTGTTGGCACTTTGAAATAAATACCTTGGATTTGTGTTGCAGTTTTGGCACTCAGGCTCAGAAAGGTTCGCCATCACTGGTCTAGCCCAAGTTTGACTGATGGTTTTGTGCCAAATATGTATATGCCTATATGAGAGCTAAAGAATGGTGGATACAATGTTTTCAATATAATGTTACAATCTGTTCATGACAAGCGTAAATTGAGGGCCAGACTTGTAAAGGAATGCATAGTAGCTAAAATGTGTTCACTAGTAACAGCAACTTTGTGCAAAACTCAGAAGTAAACAGTTCCTAGATATGAACATTATACACACAGATAAGCCCAACCAAAACTAATATTAGATGGTGTGGGAAAAGGTTAAACCACTCCAGCCTCCGGGGTTTTGACCCACATGGAAGAAAAATATATTTTAAAAATATTCTTTCCAAACATATTGACAAATATTTGAAATACTACAATTTTAGCCGTATTCAATATATTTCAAAATATATTTCAATAAATACTGTATATACAGTTGTGTTCAAAATAATAGCAGTGTGTTGAAAAAAGTGAATAAAACTCAAAAGTCCTTCTAATAGCTTTTATTTCCAAACACACAAATGCATTGGGAACACTACACATTCTATTCCAAATCAAAACATGAAGAAAAATATATCAAATTTGTGTTGTTCCTCTAAAAAAATTGAAGAAAAGTGAATATTAGACTGTTCAAAAAAATAGCAGTGTTTGTATTATTCTTTACAAACTCAAACATTCACTATATAAACTGAGAAATGTTTGAAGATTTTGCTTTCCTTTGAATCACTTAATGAATATTTCGTTGTATAAGCACTGTTTCTGAGAACTGCTGTACATCTGTGTTGCATGGAGTCAACCAACTTCTGGCCCCTGTGAACAGGTATTCCAGCCCAGGATGATTGTACTACATTCCACAGTTCTCTATTTCTTGGTTTTGCCTCAGAAACTGCATTTTTGATGTCACCCCACAAGTTTTCTATTGGATTAAGATCCGGGGATTGGGCTGGCCACTCCATAACGTCTATCGTGTTGGTCTGGAACCAAGATGTTGCACGTTTACTGGTGTGTTTGGGGTCGTTGTCTTGTTGGAACACCCATTTCAAGGGCAATTTCTCTTCAGCATAACCTCTTCAAGTATTCTGATGTATTCAAACTGATCCATGATCCCTGGTATGCGATAAATAGGCCCAACACCGTAGTATGAGAAACATCCCCATATCATGATGCTTGCACCACCATGCTTCACTGTCTTCACAGTGTACTGTAGCTTGAATTCAGTGTTTGGGGGTCGTCTGACAAACTGTCTCCAGCCATTGGACCCAAAAAGAACAATCTTACTTTCATCAGTCCACAAAATGTTGCGCCATTTCTCTTTAGGCCAGTCAATGTGCTCTTTGGCAAATTGTAACCTCTTCAGCACGTCTTTTTTTCAACAGTGGGACTTTGCGGGGGCTTCTTGCAGATAGCTTGGCTTCACATAGGCGTCTTCTAATTGTAACAATACTCACAGGTAACTTTAGACCTTCTTTGATCTTCCTGGAGCTGATTGTTGGCTGAGTCCACGCCATTTTGGCTATTCTTCTATCCATTCGAATGGTAGTTTTTCACTTTCTTCCACGTCTTTCAGGTTTTAGTTGCCATTTTAAAGCATTTGCGATCATTTTAGCTGAGCAGCCTATCATTTTCTGCACCTCTTTATATGTTTTCCCCTCTCCAATCAACTTTTTAATCAAGGTACGCTGTTCTTCTGAACAATGTCTGGAACAACCTATTTTCCTCAGAATTTCAGAGAGAAATGCACTGTAACCAGCATGTACAACATTTGCTGCCTTCCTTCCTTAAATAAGGGCAATAATTGCCACCTGTTTTTCAAAGAATGAATGACCTCGCTAATAGAACTCCACACTGCTATTATTTTGAACATGCCCCTTTCAATTAGTGATTCAATTACACAGAATCAGCAGCATGCATGTCATGACTGTTGGGTCTGTTGGATTTCTATTACTCTACTACACCTGCTAGTAAATTATTTGCCATGTAGAAATATCATTTCTACCAAAAACAGTGATTGATCAGGTTAGTGATGTCTGACTGCTATTATTTTGAACACAACTGTATATATTGAAATTAGTTTTTTATATATTACAAAATATCTGAAAATTATTTTTAAAAATACATTTTCAAATATACTGTATGTCTTTAACCACCTCTCGTCCGGCCGTTGTATATAAACGGCCGGACGGTGGCAGTGCAGGGTCGGGTGCCCGCTGTGTCCTCCGGACACAGTTGAACACCGATAATTGGACGGGACCTGCGAGGTCCCGATCATGTGATCACTGATTGGCCAATCAGTGATCACATGCAGAGTAGTAAGGAAGATGTCACTTGTGACATCATTGCTTACTACGTGTGAAATCTGTGAATGATCAAAGAGGTCACATGGTACAAGGCTATTCACAACAGCCTTGTACCATGTGACAGGTTGTGACCAATCACAGCTCACTCAGTAGTTCTCAATGGCTGCAAGGATGCAGCTAGAGAGAAGGAAAAATTATTGCTTTTACAGCCTTTATGGGTGTAAAAGCAATCAGTGTAAAAAAAAGTAGTTTTTTTACCCCCCCCACAAGTAGTACAGTGTCTGTACTGCTAGGGTGACAGTATGTAAAAAAAACAAATAAACAAAAAAAATGTAAAAAAAAAGTTGCAAAATTATAATTTTTGGTTATAAACTAATTTGGGATATTTTTTTTCACTAATAAGATAACGGAATAAATTTTGGCCAAGATTTATGATGAAATACTATTTATTTGCAAAATGTTATAAGTAAAACACTTTTTTTCAAAATGTTTGGACATTTTAATTTACATAGCAAAAAAAATAAAAATCCCAGCGGTGAATAAATACCACCAAAATAAAGCTTTATCGGTCTCAAAAAAATGCTGAAAAATTCATATGGGTACAGTGTTGCATGACCGCGCAATTGTCATTCAAAGTGTGATAGCGCTGAAAGCTGAAAATTGGCCTGGACGGGAAGGGGGTAAAAGTGTCCGGACTGGAAGTGATTAAAAATACATTTACTCTACATTTTTGGAATGCATTTACAAATATATGTAAAAATATATGTTAAAATGACTTTTTTGTACGTTAAAAAAATCTGAAGAATATATTTAAAAAAATATATTTTGAAAAATATTTTTCATATATTTTGTAATATATAAAAATTGCATTTCAGCACACAGTATATATATATTGAAATATATTTTGAAACACATTGAATATGGCCAAAATTGTAGTATTTCAAATATATGTCAATATATTTGTGGAGAATATTTTTAAAATATATTTAAAATATATTTTTCTTCCATGTGGGATACATCAGTCCATTGGTAACATATGCCTCCACATACGCCAATTAAAATTTTGTCTCAGCTTCCAATGTTTATAGATCCCTCGGTGATACATTTCTATTCACTGTAACATTTGATTAATTCATTGTAGATATGAGGATTCTGTATCAGGTAACACTACAAGATCATTTAAAATCCATGTTTGGCTTTTACCATCTGGGATTGAGATCGAGATGAGATGACCTTCTCAAGTATTAGCTAAGACTTTAAAAGGGATTAGATTTTTTCCTGTTTCTCCCAACAGTAGAAAATCTATTTTGGGCACAGTTTTTCCATAAACCCACATCCATTGTGTCAACAGAAAAAACATCAACTATGTAAATAGTATCCATTTTCTTACATTTTCATATTCTTGCATATCCTTTCCTGATGGTTACATTTTTCTTGTTACCATAGTGCAACTCTTGCTGTTTGGAATGTTGGATGAGCATTTGTAGACAACTGATGGTTGTTGCATTTCTCCTGTTACAGTTTTTTATTTCCTTTTGGTCTTGTACCAGACAATTGAGCAATATGGAACATCCTAAATTCTCCATGTATTTGTATAAAGAATGCAGCATAAATCTCAGTTTTCTTTCTGATAGATCTTCTTTCCCCATAAAAGATATAAAGTCACAACAGATAACTCTTAGATTGTAAGCTCAAAAGAGCAGGGCCCTTGACCCCCTCGTGTATTGTTTTGTTACTGTATTGTCTCATGTTCTGTCCCCCACTATAATGTACAGCGCTGAGCAAACCTTTTGGCGCTATATAAATACTGTATAATAATAATAATAATAATAATAGATAACATACAACTAAAATTAAACATTTATTTTTTTAGAATTCAAAAGCCTCATTATATTCTTAAAAAAATAAGAATTAGTTTTAGATAGGGATATTCCATTAAGGCTATTGTAGCTCTGGAAATAATCCTTGAGCCTTTACAACCACTTTAAAGTTAGAAAAGGTAAACGAAGTCTTGAAATACTAACCATGGCTGCAGAAATTGCTGCCATAGAATTCTACAGTGGCAAAGCATGTGAGAAGATGCATATGCACTTTTGCAACTTAGGGCTCATGTACACTGCAGCTGATAAACTCACATTCAGGAGCTGTTCAGCAGCCCCTCAACTCTCCCTAATGTTTTCCTATGTGTCCATGTACACTATGTCGTTTACAGGCAGTTGAGTTTACAGTCGTTTTTTTGAACGCAGAAAACGTGCATTCAGCAGTAGATTTTATCAGCGTTTCAAATGCAAAACGCTTGTAAATGCGGCTAAAAGCGGAAAGTTTATAAGCGTTTGCATTTGAAATTTTTTTTTAACTCTTACATTTCCAGATGCTGTCCAGATCCTTTTTTCATCATGAAAAATGCATGCAAAGCGTTTTTCCGGTACTCAAATGGACCTGGCACACCATACTTTGCATGAAAAAGCAGCATGTTTTGCATGAAAAAAAATATGTTAGACACTGCTGCAATAATTTCTGCACAGAAATGATCTGGAACACATCCAAACACCACGAAAAAAAAAAGACAGCTAATCTCAACAAATACTGCTCTCTCTGCTTCTGCTCTCAAAATGTCTGAAATAGTTATTTTTTTACTGTTTTTTAGTGCATTTTGAGCATTTTGGAAGGTCTCCTGAAGTTATCTTATAAAAACGCTTAACGCAAACGCTCATAAACAAGCATAAACGCGGTATGCAAACGCAACTAAACAGACATTTTTTAATCTACGTTTCCAGCAGTCAGTTTCCATCATTCAGAAGTGTCCCGTGTACATGGGGCCTTATGCTGATGAGGAATATCAGAATTTAGATTGGCTGATCCTCCTTTTTATAAGAGATCATGTGACAAAAATTCTAGACATCTTGTCACATGTGATTCAGGGCTATTGTTTCCTTTTCTTTCTTTTTTTTTTTTTTACGTTTAAGGACTAGTACAGGACGGTTTATCGTTCGGTCTTCTCTAAAGTTGATTAATGTTTATGGATGAAGTTAGATCATGCTTAATTATGTTTGTAATTTTGGTATTGTAGATTTCCCATTGACTAAGGTGCCTTTCACTAGTCAACCAGATAAAGCCATCATGCTAAATGTTCCATACTGTAACTGAACAAAAATGCATAGCAGGTACATTCCCTACGTCTGCCATGATAGTTGGTTCTTATGACTGTTCCTCCAGGTCACCATGGTACAGTCTGTCCTTTCCAATTCAGAAACATTCCATTATGTTTTTCCGTTAGGGTGTCGAATACTTTCATCATACCACCCACACTATCATGAAGCTTCAGGGGAGCCTGTGAGAAAGATACATGTTAATGCAAGAACAAAAATATCTTTTTTAGGAGGAAAGGGGAAAGACATTTTTAAAAAATAAAAACAGCCTTTTGAGAGCTCTGCATCCATAGTCCATGCACAGATGACATGCAACACTTGTAGATAATGTTCTGCAGTCAAACGTACTATATTCTTTTAGCTATAGCTACAGGCCACATTACCTGTTGATAGCAATGGTATGTTCTAGGTTGGTTTGGTTATTAATGACCCTGGTGCGTGATGGCCAGTGAGTAACCTGCCACCAGATGATGAAGAAGACATCTGCCACTCTAAGCCTGGGTTTACATCAGTGTGGTGCAGTCAATCTCGTTGTGATTCGCACAGAAACCGCAAATCCTGTGATTTGTATGTGGTGCGATTGGAGCCATACATTTTGTATGGCTCTATTCGCACCGCACCCACACCAGAAACGTGCAGGACCCTTTCTTGGGTCCGCACTAGAATCAGATCGCATAGGTATTCACACCTATGCGATCTGATTCTGCAGATCGCACCATGTTTGCAGACCGCTTTCGGGGTGTTGTTAACGTAGCCTCCCTAGTGGTCTGATTATGTCAGTATTTCTGTGCTCAAAGCGGTATAAATTTTTGCATGGAAATATGTATTTTTTTTATTGTAGGCCTGTAATTTTTAGGAATAACTCACTGAAATCTGTCCGAACAAGAATTTAGTAATCATCCCGGGTATGATAAAATTTGAAACACGAAATCATAAATTATAATTTAATAAAAAATAATAATATAATAATAAATTTAATTCAATAATATAATCAAACCAAAAACACTGAAATTTGAAATATAGCGCCAAGTTCGCACATCACTGAGCAAAGTCGCAAATCGTTTTCAGTGTCTGATGACGAATTTCCCCACAAATCATTACACTGTTCAACAAATTTTTATTTTTTGCCAGTTTTGGAAACAAAAGGATCCATTTCTTAATGAATTTCACATTCTGAGTTCAAATATAACAATGAAATTTGTCAATTGGCTCTAGTTTTTCTGTAAACGGAAAGTTTTCTACTATAGGCGTAATGACTACATAATGCACAATAATTATATAGATAGATGTCTTTCCACAAATATAAAGCAAGTGATATTGACTGCATAACAAAGCCTAAATGGCATAATATATTGCATAGGATTACCAAGAAAAATTATAGCCATAAGCTACGTTGAATCATTTTAATACTTAGGATTCTCACTAGTTTTGTCTTCAGTTTGTGTCGGTTTTGCTTCTCTTGGCTTTTCTCTTGTATTCGAGGAAAGGGCTATCTCTTACAACTGCACGTGACTACACGCTTCAGGTTCTTCCTCACTTGACTCAACCACGAAGGATTCTGGTGCTTTAGGAATTGGTAGCCCCTCTCCATGAGGAACTGGACGTATTGCCGATGGAATATTTGGATAGTGCACAGATAACTTTTTCTTCTTATTTAGCCCTTTTACAATTGGAGGCACCATACAAAAGTAACAATTACTAACATGATCTGTTGGCTCTCTCCAAATCATTGGCACAGCGAAAGGCATAGATGCCTTTTTTCCATTCAACCATTGCTCCAGTGCCGTCCCACAAGAATTGCAGCATATATGTGGTGCCCAGCTCTTGTCCTGGTCTCCTATCTTGCAGCCAAAATACAAGTTGTAGGCTTTCTTAATCATTCCTGTTATCCTCCTTTTTTGTGAGATAAAAGTTATTTCACCGCAGATATAGCAGAAATTATCTGCTTTATTCACACAAGTTCGAGGCATTACTGAGTAGCCTATATAAGCATAAAACGAAATGTAAAGACGCTGTCGAACTACAATCAGCTACAGATACTGCAGCTTTTATGCAGTGAAGTGATGCAATTAAAGGCTAATATTGCATCATCTCAGTATACATGCAATTTTCTATTGGTCACCAGTATCAATTGCGCAATATGCAGCTGAAGTTGCATCATAATTTTGAATGGCTTACGTCATTAGATGGGTGAATATATCATGGAAACTAGAGCCAATCAACATTTTTTAGGGTCATTTTCGTTTTCAGCACCCCAAAATTATGTAAGATTAGCTAATTTTATGCCCAAAACTTTTTACCTGTTGAACAGTGTTATCACTCAATTCTGCAAGTGGTTCTGATTTACTATCGCTGTTCTCACGCCGGTCTAAAACCTCTTTTGACCTAAAGGGACACTTTTTGGACACCATGGACATTTCTCAGTTTCCAGTCAGAAAGAACAGTAAAAATGCAGGCAGGGCACAGGACAAAGCACTCGGGCCAAAATGTATGTGAAATGGTTTTATACAGTAATGTTTTACTATGTGATTTTAGTGTATTTAATGAATGTCACTTTTTCACATTTTTGAATTTCCCGCCAGTTTCGTCCCCCGTACGTCCTGACGTCGCAGGGAACAAAACCCAGAAGACAGATGCCGGCATCGGCCGGAGGACATTGCTGGGGACACTGCAGGAGGGACATCGCGGGAGCGCAGGACAAGATAAGTTCAGAAGAGATCCCGGAGCAATGCTGCAAGGTATTCTCGAGTGTAGCTCGGGGTTACCGCTTGTGGTGCTGAACCTTTACCCCGAGCTACACTCGGGAATACCTCCAGGGAGGTTAACATACACACCCACAGCGGTTCACATGAACGGGGTGCGATCCTGATGTGGTGCAGAATTCGCACTGAAAACGCTGCAAATTCCGCACCGCATGAGTGTGAACAAAGGGCTAAGGGGTGCTCTCCGAAATTGAAGGGATATCCTTTATTTACTGTATGGGCATCTCTTGCCCCAGAGCAATAGATAGTACAGTTAACTGGGGCTACAACTAACTATTATCTTCATAATCGATTAGTTAGCCAATTATTGTTTCGATTAATCGTTTAAAAACCTCAAAAAGCACGGTGTATAATTTAGTTAATATGTAAAGTTTTAAAAAAACGACAAGTTATTCTTGAATATCTTTCTTTTGTATCACCTGTCATGATGGGGTTAAAAAACAAAAATTAGTATAAAAAAGCAGATACTCACTGCTATAAGAGATTCATTTATATTGTGAAACAGTGAAAGCAATAATATAAAACTTATATCAAATAATAAATACACCCAGAAGTAGCATATGCAGGGTATTTTAACTGAGAGTCAGACGTGAGGCTATATGAGGGAAGGAGAGGGAATATAAATCTTTTTTATATTAAAGTACTGAAGGCGGAGACTTTTTGTTATGGATATATTCATTTGAAATATATTGCACAATACTGGTAAACGTTTACTTTAAAAGGAAAGTTCACCTTTGGAACATGTTACATGTTCCACCAATTTTAGGGTGGAACATGCAACATGCTTCCACTGCTGCAGCCGCTGCCTGATACGCCCTCTGAAAGCAGTACGAGGAGAAGTTCCATGTACTAGCTGTCACTTTTTGAAAACAGTATGGCCGTGTCAGGCCCTGCCCACACAGCCACGTCATTCATTTGTGGAATTCTGTGAATGAATGAACTACAAGTCCCGGCAGCCTTTGCAGCTGTCAGCTTGTACTTCTCAATGAACTACCACGGCACTGTTGAGTGCTATGGTAGTTCACGGAGTCTTCCTGTCAGACTATATCTGCTTGCTCGGGATGTACAGGCACACAGATACACTGACAGTTTGCAGGAGTCCTGCATTGCACCAGCAATCTGATGATTGCTCCTGAAATGCTTTCCAGACTCAAAAAAAAAAAAAAAAAAAAAGGAAATGCATGTTTGTTTACCTGCAAAAAAAATGGGCATTTATTTAGTTATTTATTTATTTATTTTATTTTTTAATGTGAACTTATACTTTAATTATAATTGTAATGTCTTATATTGCCTTCTGTCTATCAGTCTCCAGCTTCTCTGGGTTCAGATGCTGATCTTCCCTGCACAGAACCGCTAAAGAAATTGTAAACATTGGATTTTTTTAAATTAACAAACTTGTCATACTTACCTGCTCTGTACAATGGTTTTGCATAGAGCAGCCCTAATTCTCTTCTGGCGCTTTTGGCTCCTCCTGCCTTCACAGTGCCTCCATAGCAAGCCACTTGCTATGGAGGCACTCAAGCAGGCTCAATCCCTAGCTGCACTGTGTGCTTCTGTTGACACACACAGTGCAGCTTGGTCCCACCCCCTGCTTCCTGCTCATAGGCTGTGATTGACTGCAGCAGGAGCCAAAGACTTCTGCTGCTGCATCTGAGGTCTGTGAGGAGGAAGAGGTTAATGCTGCTGCTCATGTGTACAGCTCTGGATCAAGGTTGGGATCTGGTAAGTATACGGGGGGGGGGGGGGTTGTCAAGGATTTTAAACCTTGATGCATAGAATTAATTAAGGTTATCAAATCTTCTGCCTTTAGAATCACTTTAAATCATTTCCTTCTCTTGCCCAAGACTACATGTCCCATTAGGCACTGCTCCTCACAGATTCAAAAGTTCTCAGGCACTTACTGACATGTATGGATGTTGTACTGAGCTGTATGTGTGCTGCACTGTGTTACATGTAAACAAATAATACATTCTGTATGCAGGTAATCAGCTGAACAACTAACTGATTATGAAAATAGTTGACAACTATTTTTTATTATTGATTATACAGATTATCTGTTTCAGCCCTACGATTAACTGGAGAACCACTAAAAGCAGGGCTGGGACAAGGGGTGGGCAGGAGGGGCAGCTGCCCAGTGCTCCGCAATAGAGCAGTGCATGCATCCTCACCGCATGCAAGCTCCAGATCAGTGGCTAGTAGCCAGCGGGCCACAGGTTCATGTTTACTCTGACAGCTACTGCTGTCACTCTGTGCTCCAACGTTCCCGTGAAAGCAAGCGACTGACCATTCCCATGACAGAACACACTCCACATCAACCATGGACAGCCAAAGCAAGTGGGGCCAAGAGTGGGCACAAGTTGGTACACCCATTCTATGATATGTATTAGAAGGGGGGGGGCACAATTCTGTATCCTTGCCCTGGGCACTGGGCAAACCTGTCCCAGTACTGACTACATGGCTACCATTTACCACATTTGGTACCACTGCGATGTCTAATTTAACCTACCTTTGGTCCTCCCATATCTGTTTGAACCCAGCCAGGAGCAACTGCCACAACAGTAATCCCATCTGTTTTGTAGGTCTCAGCCTGACAACGTGTTAACATGTTCAGTGCAACCTAAGGGAATGATAATATTCATACTATGAGCAATGCATAAACAGGATAAATCCACAAAATAATTAAACCATCATTATAGATAATGTTTCAAAAGAGAAATAAGTAGTAAAATTGCATATTTTTGTAAAATGCTTTCCTTCTTCAAATAATAGCAATAAAAACATATCAAGTTTTTATCACTGTGTCTTTACTGTGAAGGTTATCTCGCATTTTTTGATATTCATCTTTAGGACAGGAAGTATGGAAAGCATTACCCAGTGGGGGCATAGAGAGCAAAAAAAACTTACGTGCAGAAAAACTGCTGTAAACTGACTCGCAGATTTCTCTTGCAAAGACATAATTTTTCATTCACGCTTCAATGGGTTTTATGCATGTTGCAGATTCCTGCGCAGAAAAAATCTGCACGAGGTACTAGTGTTGTGGTGTGAACAGGGCACAATGGATTTCGTTGTGTCCTTGCAGAACGCGTGCAGAAAAACTGACGTCTCTGCACCATGGTGAGAACGAGCCCTTATCCATTACATCCAAAACAAAAAAAAAAAAGACAATTTTGGCTGAAATTGAATGTTGAACAGTTGTCTTCTATAAATATTTAAATCGGAACGCCAGCTAAAAACAATTAGATGACAATGAATAGACCATTAAAGATAGAATAACAAAACCAGCTTTTGCTGCAATATTGAGCTTCAATCTAGGGCAGACATTTCAACAAGGGTGTGTGAAATTCTAGGGTTTCTCAAAAGGTTGTTAAAGGTTTCCTAAGCTGTGGCTGGTTAACCTCCTATTTGATGGTGCCCAGGGTAAGTGCTAGACTATTTTGTGCCCTAGGCAAGACCAGCTACTTGCTGTCCCCTCCGCTCCCCCCAAAAAATAAACTAAATAAATACAATTTCACCTTTAGTTCTACTTCACCCCCTCCTACCACACATCCTCTTTCCCCACAAATCCTTTCCCTCAAATCCCCCTCCTAGCATAAATCCTCCCAATCCTGCCTCTTAGCAAAAATCCCCTTAAATCCCCCCTCCTAGCACAACCCCCTCCAAATCACCCATCCCAGCACAAACCCCCTCCCCCCCAACACAAATGCCCCAACCCAATCCCCTCTAGAACAAATTTCCCCAATTCCACCTCCTAGCACAAATCCACACAATCCTCTTTCTTCTATCCCCCCACCTAGGACACATTCCCCCAAATCCCTCCTCTAGCTAAAACCCTCCAAAACTATCCTTCCTCCCACCTTACACAAATTCCCCCCCCCCCCCCTTTAGCACAAATCTTCCCCACCCCACCTCCTCCCACTTCTCCCTCCTACTCCTAGCTCATATCCTCCATTCCTTCTCCTAGCACAAATCCCCTCCCCCAATCATCTCCATTACCCATCCGGACACAAATAGCCCCCATCCCCCCTCCTGCACAAACCTCTCAGCTCAGCACAAATGATTGTAACCCCCCTCATTTCATTGTGTACAGTTCCGCCAGCATGTAAGCCCCCCCCCCCCAAACTTACATGCGGGAAACCAGGTAGAATTGCAGTGAACATGCCGAGCGATCCAGTGTCATCTGGTTTATGGAAGATCGCTCTACTGACAGGAGAGGAGAGCACAGACCGCATCTCCCAGCTCTTGCCTGTCATTTCTCCTTTCTAGGCTCCACTGCTCCAGGCTGTTCTCCCCTTGTCCCAGCTGTAAGTGCAGGGATAAGAGAGGGCACTTAGCAGCCAGGCATAGCATTCATTGGAAAGACCAACCTTGGGGGATACAACTGAAACCTGGGGAGGCATAGTCCACTCCAGCACCCCCCTAGATCTGGCCATGGTGGAAAGTAGGGAAACCGTTGGCCATGGCTGTGCCCTAGGTGGCTGCCAAGTTCGCTTAGTGGTAGTGCCAGCACTGTGACACCATCTGAATGAGCCCCCCTGCGCCTCTCTGCTACTCCCCGAGCCCTGGACACCACTGGAGTGGCGGGGATACCCCTGGAGTGCGGCCTAGTACATTCTGCTCCACCGGACCTCCATTCCTTATGACATGCCTACTTACTACCTACTCTTGTGAGTGCATTTACCATTAAATTTGCCTGTTTTGAAACCTTCTGCACTTAGAGTGGCACCACTGTCTCTCTTCTCTACCTGCATAAAGGAGTATCTACAAGCTCTTACAGCCGGCTGCCTCCTTTCACAAGCCCACATACTCACAAGCCTTCCATTAAAGATGGACTTGGACGATATTTTCACATGGACATTTCACTAACTTTAACCAGCCATGGTCCACCCCCTACAAGGTAGATAATCCAGCGATCCCTATCCTCATTTGTTTTAGTAGTACAGAGACTGGTGAACCATTAGAATAAAAACTTTGGAATTCGGGAATGATTAATATGTCATGTCCTCCACTTTGTTGAACACCAAAAGATGTTGTCCTTCCATTTTTTTTCACTGGTATAAAGACAAATATTTCCAGATTTACTCTGGGTGCAACTGATATCTAGTTGATTTTTATGGTCCTGATGAAGATGGAGTGCTGAGCCCCAAAACGTGTTGGCTGCCTTGTGTAAAAAGACAATTGGTCTATGTTCATAATTAGATATATATCCTCCTTATACCCTCAAAAAGTTAATACTTTCCACCCTAGAAAGTGTTAAATATATAAAAAACCCTTTTGTGATGCAAAAAATCCCAAATTAAATTCAAAATCCTAAATATACCAAATAATAAAATACACCAAATCAAAAATAGTCCAATGTGAAATCCAAAAATATGTCCAAAATACGTCCAAAATAAATCCAATACAGTGTCCAAATTTCAATCTTTTTTTCTCCAATCTGTGAGAATTATTCCTCCAAACAAGTACCTCGAGAAATAAAAATAAACAATCTAGTGCAATTCAATTAATAAAAGAAAATCACCCCGTGAAACTCCACACTTCACTGCAAAAATTTATCAATTTGTGAAAAAAAAAAAAATATATATATATATATTTAAATTAAATTATACCAATCTTATTTTGTAATAGTGCAAAACCACATCAATCCAAAGTGTACACACTCTGTGATCTGTGACTTATGTTCATAAGTTGTAGTAGGGCATTCTGAGGGATCAAATCTCATTATCAGGATTTATTACGGAGACTGAATGTATTCAACATGAGTGGTTGTCAACACCATATACGATATTCAGACAAGTACACTTTAAAAGTTGTTTCTCAGTAGGTTTATACTGCAGCTGACAAGCATGAATGTTTCAGAAGATGATAAACAAGACTGTTTAGTTACCTTACTGCAGCGGTATTCAAAAATAGGTTGTACAGAGAATTCAAGTGGTGTTCTCTCTATAGATGCAGCACCACTGGATATGTTTACCACAGCAGCCTTGCTGCAGCTCTTGACTTCATTAGGATTTTCCTGTGCAGCTTTCTTCAACAAAGGAAAGAATGTCTAAAGAGGGAAAGATTAATAATATACCAAGGATGACTTGTCAACCAAAGCAAACATTTGTGAAAATCTGAACATACATATGCAATGCTATATAAATGTAAAGTAGATATATAAACAAACTTCCTGTCCTCATTGGACGATTTCAACTTTATTTTGTAAAAAATATATGTATTACTTTATGCAGGACTATAGGGGAACCCAAAATTCAGCAATTCCTAAGGGGGCAGTGCTACAGACAAGCAACATGCATTTTCTTCAGACCTTGTACACTGGAGACAGTAAACAGTCCTTGGTTTTATATTTTATTAAGAAGTATTAAATTTGGATGGGGTTGAGGGATACATGGGATGCCCAAGGAAACTGTTAAATGGAGGACAACTTCCTGAAAGGCCATAGAAGGGTTCCTTTTCTTGGAGAACTCTCCAACCTCTCCTGACAAACAAACCCAAACCCCAGATAGTTCTCCTCTATCCAGCTATCTGGAGGAATCCCTGGACAAAAGGGATCTAGAGCCTGCAACTCTGAAGCACAGTCCAACTGGGGGCTAGTTAGGTTTCCCACCCAAATGCCCTCTCCCCTACCCTGGTTCAGGGGGTGTAGAAGTACTCACTGCCCGTCTTCTGCAAGCTGCAGGTTGGTTGCTGCCTTCAGGCCTTCTGCTGGGCTGGCTCTTTTCTTAGCTCCACAGATGGTCCTCTCTCAGGGGGCTGGTGGGGTTCAGCTTTCCCTCTGTCCTACTCCTTCCTAGAGGCAGGCCCATTCCCTGGGCCCCCTCCCAGGCTCCACACTCCAGCTCCTGCTCTCACATCTGCCACCTGAACTGCCATGCTGCTGAGTAGGCTCAGTCACTCTTAAGGGATGTGCTGACTGACTCCATGCCAAACCTCCCGCTTAGTGATTGGTCAGGATCCCTTAAGAGTGCAGACCAGCTCCTCCTCACAACCGCCCACTGAGTTATAGAGACTTCTCCAAGTCTCTAGATCGGGGGAGTTATCAGAGAGCTGATCTGCAGAGCCTCTCAGCCCTAACCCAAATTTGACTATCACCCAGGCTGCTACTCAGCCCTCTATCAAAAAAAAAATAATCAACTAGTTCCCCCTAGCTAACTAGGAGGGTGCTACACTTTATTATCTTAAAGCGTTATTCCACCTTTGGTGAGAAAAATACAATGCCCTCTGGGTGATCCATGTACATTGCAAGGATTTTAACAGCCTTTTCAGTCCAACCTTTTCCTGTTCAGAAGAAAAAAAGTACTTTGTTACACTATGTCTTTGCAAGACTGATTCCTGAATAAGAGGGTTTGCACTCATAACCATCTCGTGCACTTTCAGTGTTTTAATCAGCAAACATAGCAACGAGAAGTAATTAACTGTCAGCGAGTATCTCACCAAAATCAAGTTCCTATTACAGATGATGGCCAAATTGTACTCGTATCTTAGTGCAGACACCTGAAAAAATGACTAAGCCTGTCAAACAAGCAGGAAATGACATTTCCTGGGGGTGTTTTGTACACTATCTTTGTACAGACCAAACTATTGATTGCCAGCACACCATGGATCCTTGAGATATTTTCCAAATGTTTTATATGGGTTTCTTGTCTTCCCCCCAGCCCGGACACCACCCCCCATTGACTTCTCCATCACATCCAACAACGCCACCATCAAACCCGCCCCGCAGGCCAGAGTACTTGGTGTCATTCTGGACTCCAACCTATCCTTCCAGCCCCAAGTCCAATCTTTAACAAACTCGTGCAGACTCCACCTCCGCAACATCGCGCGTTCCTAACTCCAGAAACCACTAAACAGCTCATCCACTCCCTCATCATATCACGACTCGACTACTGCAACTCCCTCCTCACTGGCCTGCCTCACCGCTGGCTATCCCCGCTTCAGTCGATCCTGAATACGGCTGCCAGACTCATTCACCTTTCCAACTGCTCCGTTTCCGCCACCCCCCTCTGCCAATCCCTCCACTGGCTTCCGATTCCGCAACAGATCAAATTCAAAATCCTAACACTGACGTACAAAGCCGTCCACCACACTGCCCCGAACTACATCACTGACCTAATAACCAAGTACCGCCCAGCACGCACACTCCGCTCCTCACAAGACCTCCTTCTCTCTAGTTCACTGGTCTCCTCCTCCCATGCCCGCCTCCAGGACTTCTCCAGGGTGTCACCCATCCTCTGGAACTCCCTGCCCCAACCCATCAGATTATCACCTACTCTCCTCTCCTTTAGGCACACCCTGAAAACCCATCTCTTCAGGGAAGCCTACCCCCTGCTAACTTGCCGACCTCCTCCACTCTTCCTACAACTCCATCCCCCACAGCTATCTCCTCCTGTGCCACCATCCCCTCCCTCCTAGATTGTATGCTGGAAAGAGCAGGGCCCTCGATCCCCTCATGTTTTGCATTGTATTGGTATTGTTCTGTCACATGTTCTGTCCCCCTTTGTAATGTACAGCGCTGAGCGAACTATTGGTGCTTTATAAATACTGTATTATAATAATAATAATAATAATAATAATAATATGATCACGTCTAATTACAAGTCAACAATCCTCATTTGAACAGTGAAAGTGCACCAGGTGGCTATAGTCAGTGCAGACCCTCCAAATCAGGAATCAGTCTTGCAAGGACATAGTGGAATAAAATGCTGATGAACGGGGTTCTTTGTGGCCCTGAAAGTCACACCTTACTTATGTGTTGTGATCATCTAAATAAACATTTGGGCATTTTCTCAAGGATTCATGGTGTGCTGGTGATATATACTTTGGTTACCAGTATCCAGCTGGTAGTAGCTAAAGCACCCATTTACTTTTGGTCACTCCCAGGAACGTGCGCAATGGAAATATTATACACGGTCATCTTTGTACAGAACTTCTCCAGGATGCCATATGGCATTGAATATTTTTACAGTTTTTGAAAATTGCTTGCACCCTTCAGACTAAACTGAAAAGGTAATTTTTAATACCATGAAATGACAAAATGGCTTGTGTGGCAATGTTAATATTACTTTTTGTCTGAAAGTGGAAGTAGTTGCAAAGGTATTGTCAAATCAATAGGCCCATAGCGGAAATGTAAAAATTGCTCTCGTCTATAAGGGATATCAAGATTAAATATTGAAACAGAATACTCTGTTCTAGACCTACTTATTGTCCCATGTCGTAATTGTCCCATGTATTGCATGATAACCTAGCAGTTTCTTGGGGTAACACCCTGGGTGCCTCCCCAATCCACCTTCCCAATGTGGGACACATCACCTATGTGTACATAAAGCACAACTACAACTAAAAATAACAAAATAAAAATGAATAGCTAAGAAAAAGATTAAATAAAAAAAACAGCTTTTGCTTCCATTTTCTGCTTCAGGGATTTCTCTGGCCATACAAATTTTCTTTTTGTAGATGTTCTTAGTTTGATGGGTACAAGGAATTGTCAAGAACGGCACACGGATACAGGTGAGCTACACCATAATCATACCCGTGTAACCCACCATAATCATACATACATGTGCTGTGGGGGTGTAGGCAGGGCTGCTGTTGGAAACCACGGGGCCCCATACAGCCAACCTGACAGGGCCCCCCCAATAAACACAGTTTACGATGTTTCAGTTATGAAGTAACACAGTGAGTGATTGGTGCCAATGTCTCATTGTGGTCATTCAGGTAAATGTGACATATTTACAGGACCCTGCCCCCGCTCTCCATCCTGAAGGATCCTATTGTGTGTTTGAAGCTGTCAGTGGGAAGAAGAGGAGGGAAGCCAGCAGCACTGCGGGGGTAGGGGACACACACAGGGGAAAATGTATGGTGCACAGCGATGGTGATTAGTGTGACATTTTGGAGCCGATTCCCTGTATGGCTCTCTGCAGCAGCTGAAAGCTGGTGGGAAGGGAAGGAGAAGATGCCAGCTTTCAGCTGCTGCAGAGAGAGCCATACAGGGGATTGGTTCCAGTAATTGCCCCCCTGCTGTGTCGATCACCCTCCCTGCCCACATACAATTCACCCAGACCCCCTGCTGGCTTGGGCCCCGTACAGGAGGACCAGTGGTACCCCCACTTATCCACAGCCCTGGGTGTAGGATTATACTAAAAATGTCCTTAAGTCCCAAAATATCCATGGTAGCGCCTCAATGAGACTGAAGAAATCTCTGCAATATGTAAAGTAAAGAGCAGAGGGCGCCTACTAAGTACAGTGTATAAGAAAAGACTTGACACCCCTTGACACTGATTGCACGCAAATATGCGGCCTCTCGGCATCTGGGCCTTGACGCTGAGCGGCCGTATATTTGCATGCAATTAAAAATACATATGTGCACGCTCCCAGCACATATGTCCACTACTCGCCGGAAAGGTCCCAATCTCCCCTTTCAATCGGGACCTTTTCCGTTCATGTGACCGCCGTGACGGCAAATCACAGCGGTCACATGACACTAAAACCCCGCCCCACCTCCCGCCTTCTGAAACTCTTAAAGGGCCCCAAGGCGCCGCTGCCAAGAGGTTAAAAAAAACAAGTGGCAACTCACAAAGTGCATAAGGACAAGATCATGTCATCCACCCAGTGCAATTAGCTGTTGAGTCCCAGTGTTTCTTCAACAGGCAGGAAGCAGATGCCGCTGTCTGGAGCTGTGTAGGACACCAGAAACAAAATCGGAAATCCTGGAGCCATCCAGGAGTGTGTGGACTGCACAAGACTGGAAAAGTCTTTACACCTGGGAGGGCCACAACATGGGAATCAAAGCTACAGTACGTGTTTCAGAACAAAATGCACTTTTACTGCACTTAGTTGTTGCCCTCTGCCATTTTCCTTTAGTTTACAGGGCTACATCAGGTCATCCTGTAACCTCACCTAGCTTGTGACAGTAACAGGAGAAACATCACAGGGATGAGCTCGTCTCTCATCACTCTACATTCCCTGAGCAGCATAGGAGTTGATTGGTTCCTTGTGCTGCTTCTTCCTCCCTGATCTCCCACCGAACAATCCATGTTGAGTCAACAATGCTGCGGTTACAAAGCATTGCAACTGCGGTGTGAAAACGCCCCTGTCTGTTGCCTATTGCAGCTTAAGGGGGTGGTATTGCAGCTTAAGGGGGGGGGGGTGAAAAACATGGCTCAATAGCACACTTTTGCTGCCCTCCTAAATGAGACCTCAAGCTTTATCAAGAAAATACTTTACCTGAGTAACAAGCATTGGCCCAATTGTATTGGTTTTATACATTTTCATCATGTCTTCCGCTGTGGCTTCATACAATGAATGAAAGACTGCGATTCCAGCATTGTTTATCAGCAAATTCAATCCCTGTCCATTCAGTCTTTCTGTAATATCCCCGTAGGCTTCTTCAATGCTTGTTGAATTGGTTACATCTATCAATAGAAATACAACTCTAAATCAAATGTTGCCAGGGGCTTTATTTTCACCATTGTTATTAAAGATTTATATGGCACCATATGTCACCATTTCTGTTGAAGCGGTAGTAAACCCCAAACCAAAAATGTGGTATATTGCAGCTTACCAATCATTAGATGTCATGGCTGCATTGGTTTTCTTTTTTTAGACTTTTTCTTTTATTTTCACCTGGTGACTTGGTCAGTAACACCCCTCCGGTATTAGGGTGTCCCCACTCTGGATGAAGGAGCACAGGGGACACCTTTGGACAGCAGCATTGTCAGTCTGGGGGGAGGGGAGTGTTAGATGTAGTAGCAAATTTAGATACACTAACAAATTGGTTGGGACCAAACTCCAGCTCATACTGCAGTTATAGGCACATTTTTCACTTTTAGGATAAAGGTTTTACATAAATAAACAAAAGCTGATCATTTTAAGCGTCCCTGTCAGTGGTAAACGCTTTGTCTCAACCTTCTAACTACAGGAGAGCTTATTCTGTTGAAAAACAGCAGTCTTACTAGCTAGATCACCAGGTGAAAATAGAAGAAAGAAAGCCTAAAAAAGAACACTAATGCAGCCATCACATACTAGGCAAGCTGCAATATGATACAGGTTTGCTTTTGGGTTTAATACTGCTTTAAATACTTATAAAAAAGAGCAAATAAAAAAATACGTAGCAAATAATCAGGAAAGTGTTGGTAGGGTGTACTCCTTCCCTTTGGATATCAGCACATGGCAAAGGGAGAATCATTTCACATTTGTGATCTCAGGGAACCTGCAGTGAAATGCATACATACTTGCACATTATGGCAAGTGCTCCTAAGGACTTGCGGCAGCTCAGATCTTTTTTTACTTACAGTTAGATTATTATACAGGATCAGGGGCAGACTGACAACTCATGGGGCCCCCAGGCAATAGGGGATCATGGGGCCCCTGTGTCCTTGCCCAAACTCAAAAAAACCTATGAAAAAGGTACCAGGGGCATCTCATGGGGCCCCCTACGGGCCCTCGGGCAGTGCCCGAGTTTTCAAATGGTCAGTCCGCCCCTGTCTCTGTGTATCACCCAAGACCAGTCACTTCACCTTTGGGGAGTGCGTATCTGATTTTGACAGGCACCTGCTCCCACTTACGCTCCAACCACCTAGGTGATCAGGAGCAGAAATTCTCCTCTCCCCTCAGTCTTCTGGGACAAGTGACATATCCCAGAAGACTGCATGCGCAGTGGACACCCGGCTGTGAAGCCGCAAGCTGTCACATATTTGTAGATACTCCCCAAAGGTGCCAATTTTTAACAGGGAGCGGGGAATGAGTCCTTAAAGTGAAACTTCCCCTTTTGGGTGGAGCTCCACTTTAAGTGTTAAAGGACCAGTGTCTAAAATAACTTATTGTGAATACTATGTGTGCGATTAAATACAATATTTTTTTTCACAGTAGTCGAAGTGACTTTTTAACCACTTGCCCATGTATATAAACGGCCAGACGGGAGCAGTGCAGGGGCAGGTGGCCGTTTATAAATGTCCACCCCGCTTCCCTGCCTCTGCGCGCTCAGGACACCGCGGAACACCAATCGCTGTACGGGACCTCTGTGTCAGGTCCCGATCATATGATCACTGATTGGCCAATCAGTGATCACATGAATAGTAGTAAGCAAGATGTCACTTCTGACATCATTGCTTACTACTTGTGAAATCTGTGAATGATCACAGAGGTCACATGGTACAAGGCTATTCACAACTGCCTTGTACCATGTGACAAGCTGTGACCAATCACAGCTCTCACAGTATTTCTCAATGGCTGCAAGAATGCAGCCAGAGAGAAATAGAAATGATTGCTTTTACAGCCTTTATGGGTGTAAAAGCAATCCGTGTAAAAAAAAAAAAATCTTCATCACCCCTCACAAGTAGTACAGTATTACTATGGTGATGCTATACTGCTAGGGTGACAGTATGTTAAAAAAAAAATTATATATATATATATATATATATATATATATATATATATATATAAAATAAAATAAAAATGTAAAAAAAAATTTAGAAAAATAATAATTTTGGTTATAAGCCAATTTGTTTTTCGGTTTTTTTTTCCACTAAAAAAATAGCTGAATACATTTTGGCCAAGATTTATGAAGCAAGTTTATTTATTTACAAAATGTTATAAGAAAAACACTTTCTTTTCAAAATGTTTGCATTTTTTCATTTATATAGCAAGGAGATACAGTAAAATTCCCAGTGGTGAATAAATACCACCAAAATAAAGTTTTATCGCTCTCAAAACAATGCTAAAAAATTCATATGGGTACAGTGTTACATGACCACGCAATTGTCATTCAAAGTGTGATAGCACTGAAAGCTGAAAATTGGCCTGGACAGGAAGGGGGTGAAAGTGTCCGGACTTGAAGTGGTTAAAAGAGACTTAACCCGTGCGAATACATGGTAACATATGTGTAAGCACCCCGGCAGTGTTATCATTTGTGGCAACCCTTTTTACTTTTTTGTGACAGATTGGTCAGCATGTAAATGTGAACAACATTAAAAGTTGATCATCCCTTTTTCAATAATATAATAGGAAATACCACTTTTATTTGCAAATGAGTATTGATTTTTCGGCTATACAACTACAGTGTTTTTAACTGAAAGGATCCTGTTGCAATCCAGAAAAATAAGGCGTGAAATTTTTCACCATAATCTGGCTTATTTTGAGTATAATAAAGACTTACCCAATCTGACAGCAGCAAGGTTTGAGTGTTTTGAGGAGAGAGATTTTAGTTCCTGTTAAAAAAAATCAAAAAGACATTGGGTACCGTAAAGCATATACTGTATTATCATGGTGTCATAAAATATGTAAACTTTTATTCATTTCAGTTGCTTATATAGTGCCGTCAATGTACGCAGCCCTTTACATACAGTGCATCCAGAAAGTATTCACAGCGCTTAACTTTTGCCACATTTTGTTATGTTACAGCCTTATTCCAAACTGGATTAAATTCATTTTTTTCCTTAACATTCTGAAAACAATACCCCATAATGACGTGAAAAAAGTTTTTAAATCTTTACAATTTATTAAAAATAAAAAACGAAAAAAACCACATGTACATAAGTATTCACAGCCTTTGCTCAATACTTTGTTGAAGCACCTTTAGCACCAATTACAGCCTCAAGTCATATTGAGTATGAAGCTACAAGCTTGGCACACCTATTTTTGGCCAATTTCTCCCATTCTTCTTTGCAGTACCTCTCAAGCTCCATCAGGTTGGATGGGGAGTGTTGGTGCACAGCCAAATTCAGATCTCTGCAGAGATGTTCAATCGGGTTCAAGTCTGGGCTCTGGCTGGGCCACTCCAGGACATTCAGAGTTGGCCCGTAGCCACTCCTTTGCTATGTGGGCTGTGTGCGTAGGGTCATTGTCCTGTTGAAAGAAAAACCATCACCCTAGTTTAAGGTCCAGAGCACTCTGGAGCGGGTTTTCATCAAGGATGTCTCTGTGCATTGCTGCATTCATCTTTCGTTTGATCCTGACTAGTCTCCCAGTTCCTGCCACTGAAAAACATCCTCACAGCATGATGCTGCCACCACCATTCTTCACTGTAGGGATAGTATTGACAGGTGGTGAGCGGTGCCTGGTTTCCTCCAGACATGACGCTTGGCATTCAGGCCAAAGAGTTCAATCTTTGCTTCTTCAGACCAGAGAGTTTTGTTTCTCATGGTCTGAGAGTCCCTCAGGTGCCTTGTGGCAAACTCCAGGCGGGTTGCCATTTGCCTTTTACTGGCTTCCATCTGGCCAGTCTACCATACAGGCCTGATTGGTGGAGTGCTGCAGAGATGGTTGTTCTTCTGGAAGGTTCTCCTCTCTCCTCAGAGAAACGCTGGGGCTCTTTCAGAGTGACCATCGGTGCTTGGTTACCTCCCTGGCTAAGGCCCTTCTCTCTCGATAGCTCATTTTAGCCCCACTCTAGGAAGATTCCAGGCGGTTCCAAACTTTTTCCATTTATGGATGATGGAGGCCACTGTGCTCATTGGGACCTCCAATGCTGCAGAAATGTTTATGTACCCTTCCCCAGATCTGTGCCTTGATACAATTCGAAGGTCTATGGACAATTCCTTGGACTTCATGGCTTGGTTTGTGCTCTGACATGCACTGTTAACTGTGGAACCTTATATAGACAGGTTTATGCAAACTCCAAGCAAGTAGAGCCATGGTTGGGAATTGAACCGACAGCCCTAGTGCTGCTAGGCAAAAGTGGTAACCACTCTTTACCATGTCTATATGCCAAAATGCATTGAGTTGTTGCCATGTGATTGGCTGATTAGCAATTTGTGTTACCAAGCAATTGAACAGGTGTACCTAATAAAGTGGCCAGTGAGTGAACATATATATATATATATATATATATATACACATATATATACATATCTTCCACCTTTGTGTTCGCTACAGCCCCCATAACAATTCTTTACAATTGATATTTTTCTCAGCAGGATTCATCATAAAGGCCTAGAGAGATAAAAATAAGGGCAATAGAAAAAAGGGATGGACTACACAAGAAAAAAAGCAGATAATGTGAAATACTCCCAAATTATTCAACTACTAAGACCCAATCTAAAGAATATTTTTCCTACTCCAGCTCCTAGGCTACATAATCAGTACCACAGGGCCACCTGCAGCCTCCAGGTTGGACATCAGGGCTGTAGACAATATACTCTTTTAGATACTTCATATAAGCTACATTAATAGTTGATGAAGGGTAGCCCATGAAGACTACCTGGACTGCCTGAAGACATTGCTAACCAGCATCCCTAGATTACTCTGAAATTATTTGCTGAGGAAATCTGACAAGATCCATGTCCTCTAAGGATACCAGGGCAGACTATAGTCCGATGATGGACCTCTAATCAAAGGATGGACGAGTCCCTGGATTTTCCAAAATCTTTGTGCCATTAAAGGACCTTCCACATTTAGTATAAAAGTAAGGTTCTATATGCAGGAAAATGTTCACATACCGGAGCCGAATCTGGATTTCGGCATGCTGCGAAGATGTGCATTGGTGGGCCCTGTTTGTTAAGAAACGCCTTTACCAGTTCCAAGCCAATTCCCCTGCTGGAGCCATTTACAAGGACACTGCGGATAATGAGGTTTGCCATCTTCTGTCACCGCTTCACGAGTTCTGTGTCTTTGCTGTGAACACACAAGATTTTGCTCTTAGCACATTTCTGGTAATAAGATGCTAACAAATGTTCATGTAAAACAACACACACAGAAACCCCATGTAAGTCTTAAAGTGGAACACCAGCAAAAACATTTTTTTGATTCAGTTTTGGACAGAGTGGAGAAGGATTAGTAGTAGGATTAATGATCACATCACAGTCCCCTTTTTTTTTATATCAGAAGTCCCCCTTTTCACATAAGAAGCTCCCAATCACATCAGAGCCCCCCCTTCATTTCAGAGCCCAATTTTACATTAGAGCCCCCCTTCACATGAGAAGCCCCCTCTCTTTCCCATCAGAGTTTCTATGGGCCTGGTAAAATCTTGTAGTGGGCCGTATGTGGCCCACAGAATTTAGTTTGGAAACCCCACAGTGCAGCGCGTTTTTAATTATAATTATTTTTGATAAATCCCTGTATTAGAATTTTGTGCAAGCTGCTCAGTCACATTAGGCATTGTAACTAGTGCAGATACTTTTACACATGTAATGCATAGTGCAGGGATCAGGACTAAGTAACACAGAGTGCAAGGGTCAGGAGCAAATACTGCAGAGTGCAGTGATCATTAGTAGTAAGTAATACAGTGTTCAGAAGTCAGGAGTAAGTAACACAGAGTTTAGGGGTCAGAAGTAACACAGAGGTTAGTAGGAGGTAACAAAGAGTACAAAGGTCAGTAAAACAGAGTACAGGGGTCACTAGTGAGTAATACGGAGTGAAGTCATTAGGAGTAAGTAACGCAAAGTTCAGATGAGGAGGAGGTAACGCAGAGTGCAGAGGTCAGAAACGTGTAATGCAGAGTGCAGGGGTCAGGAATATGTAACACAGAGTCATTAGGATGTAACGCACACTGTAGAGGTCATTATTATGTAATGCACTGTACAGGTTTTAGGAGTAAGCAACAGAGTACGGGGTAAGTAGTGAAAAATGCAGCATTCAGAGGTATGGAGTGAGTAGCACAAAGTGCAGAACCCAGTAGTAAGTAATACATAATGCAGGGGTCAGTATTAAACAACAGTGTTCAGAGGTGAGTAGAGGTCAGTAGTGCACATTGCAGGGTAAGGACTAAGTAACACAGAGTGCAAGGATCAGGAGTAAGTAGCGCAGAGGTCAGTAGTAACACAGAGTTCAGATATCAGGGTAAGTAATGCAGAGTTTGTATGGCAAAAGTGCAAGAGTCATTAATGCAGAGTACAGGTCAGTTGTAAGTAGTACAGAGAGCAAGCATCAGGAATCTGTAGAGTAAGTAATGAAAAGTTTAGAGGTCAGGAAAAAGTAACACAAAGTGCAAGGTTCTATAGCAGTGTTTCTCAACCAGGATTTGCGAGGAACCCTAGGGTTCCTTCAAAGGTTGCCAGGTGTTCCTTGAGCAATTTTTGCCTCCCAGGTACGTTCTGTGGCAGTACGGTATCCTGCCACGGTGGAAATCATGATGGAGACCCAGGATTCTCAACCATGCAGGCTGAGGGGCTCCAGGCAGATCTCATAATGCAGAGGAAACTGGTTTATCAGTTTCCTCTTTGGTTTGTAAAGCCTGTTTTGGGACCTGTAGCCTGGAGATTTCTAAGAGATTTGGGAGGGATAAAATCTCCAATCCTGGGCCCATATTTTGGGAGCAGCCAGCGTGCTGATTGCACAGGTGTGTGCAGGCCTTTTTGTGGAGGCCAGGCCATGATTCTGAGCTCCACCCCGGCAGACGGAGTCAGGAGGGCTCCTCCCCGGCAGACAGGAGGTCTCTGCTGTGGAATCAGGTGGGCTTCACCTAGTAGAGGTGGGAGCCAGAATAGCTGTGTGCTAAAGGTTTGCTGTGTGCAAAAACAACCTTGTGGAAGGAGTCTGTAGGAGACAGATATAAAGTTGTGTAGCTGAAAGAGCCAGAAGGCTGAATTGGTTTGATGGTGGATACCCCTGTGTGGGAAGCATTTTATGTTTCTGGAACTGTTTCCTTTAAATAAAATTGGGCAAAAAAGGCCCTTAAAAAGAAGCGAGTTGCTGTGTGCTTTGAAGAAGCTCTACCACTGGAAGCGAGTTTTCACAGTTCCCACTGACACCATTGATCTTTTTAGCAATATGTATGGAGGTAATTCTTCCCAATGACCGCAAGTGTAAGGAGCATTCTTTCCTCTGATTATCACACTAATGTATCATGAATTGTAGATAAATTCATTTTTAGCAGGGGTTCCCTGAGACCAGAAAGTTATGTCAAGGGTTCCTCTACGTTGAAAAGGTTGAGAAAGGCTGTTCTATAGAATGCAACGCAGAGGACAGAGGTCAGTCATGTAATGCAGAGTGCAGAGGTCAGGAGTAGTCAACGTATAGCACATCTCCCCTTACAAGCAAAATTGCCCTCCTGCCTGTGTGAACCTCCCCCTCCTAAGCTAAAATAGCCCCTAGCAGAAATTTCCCTCTCCCTTCCTGAAAAGTACTCACCAGACCTCACATGCTTCGGTTCCTGGCAGAGCCAGGCAAGTCCTCCCACGTCTCCCCTCCGCTGTATATAATAACCTATGACATCCCTTGGCTCTGCAATGCACCTCTGATCTGAGAACCAGTAAGGGGGTCAGGAACTGGTGGCATGGTCATGATCTACCTGTTACATGCCTGTGATCTATGAGTAGATTGGGATTTATGGGCAAATTTTAAATCTGAGCTTACACAGGGCTGGATTTCTTTACTTCTGGGTGAAAGGTAAACATGCATTGCTGAACAGCATTAGATGAACTGGTTTTGCTCCATTCTGGCAAAGCAGTTTCACTTTAAGACAGCACAATAATACAATAGTAACCTACAAACTCCAAAAAGACACTATTTAGACATATGGACAAATTACGAGTTCCGACACAGAGCTGTAACCATTCTATATCTGCAGTTTGAGGAAAACAAGGCACACATTTATTTTTAATTAATTTCTACTAGTCAACAGGTGATACTTTTTTTTATACATTTATAAAACACATTCACTGCAAACCGAACATTCTGTAAATACATTTATTTACCGTCTATCTTGTCTTCTTGCTGTGCATCAACATAGCTGTCTTGCTTTAGTTTTCAAAAAGTAAATGTTTACATCACCATGTAAATCTATCTACACACACAGAGCCATGTCTGCATACAGTATATAGATCTACTCTACTGTCCCTGCGTACAGCCACAGTTACCATTGGTTCTTCTCTGTTCCTGCCCCTTCACAGACTCGCTCCCCCTCCCTTTTCAGACTTTTCACGTCACCACTGAATACTTCTCTCTCCTCTGACATTGTAGTCAGTCCTACTGAAAGCGGAAATACAATTTAAAAACTGAAGAGATGTCTTGGTAATTGAGTTCTTTGTTAGAAACAAACAGGCGGTTCTTCTGAAGGAGAGAAAACTAATATTTATATACAAAAAAAAAAAAAAAAAGCTGCTATTGCTGTTTTCCAGAACGTACATATACATAATTTCCACTTTGCCACAGTTCAGTAATTTGTGGACATAGGACAAAATAATAAACCAAAGCGCTTGGGGGTTCCAAATAGCATTGACTTGGGATTAGCCAGCCTATATGCCAACCATTGTGAAGAAAATGGCAGTCGCTATAAGCAGAGTGATATAGACAAAGTTTTTATTATGCATCTATCACAGCCAAAGATCATATTAAAAAACACTAAAAATCCATGAACGCATGGGATACAAGAACCCTGCAGGTATAGTTAGGGGGATATAGTTAGTTTTTAGGCAAAGACTAAGAAGTAAGGATGGGCTGTATGTTCGAGTCGAACATTAGTTCAACTCGAACATTGGCCATTCGTGTGTTCGGTGAATACATGAACGGTAAAGGCGTTTGGCGGGCTACTCGCCTGCCACATATCACAATACACTGCACCCTGGCAGTGCATTGTGATTGGCCAAAGAAATGCACCTGAACATTTTGCCAATCATAGCACATGTGACGTCATCACACTATTTAAGAACTGTCATCCTGGCGCAGCTGTCAGACGTCGGGAGCCAACATCGAGAGCTGAGCATTTTTTTTCTTTTTTCGGGTTGGCGGTGGTGGCTGCGGGCATCAGGATTGACATTGGATCTACTTTGGAGGACAGAGTGTCTCCTGTTGTTTTTACACTACACCTTTTTTTTGTGAATGGGTAGCGGTACCATGTACCCCCCCACTTCACATGGGGGGGGGGGCAGACACAAGCGATCTTTACTTTCACTTTCCATTGTTTACTATGTGAATGCTCTGATTGGTCACAGCAGTCACATGGTAAAACACCATGTAATCACCCGGACACAGCGGTAACGTGATCCGCTGTGTCCAGGGGACACACCGATTGTCAGGCTCCGAGGTGCACACTCTGTGAGCTGCCCAGGAGCCATCGATGTGGACTTGACTTACAGGTATGTTAGACTACATCAGCAAAGCTTCCCATCCACCGCCTATGTACAGTGGGCAGAGGTTAAATATGGTTGAGCCTGATCAGCAGGGTGTAGTGTGTCAAGTGGAAGATGAAGTGAAGGCTGGAGTGTGGAGTCTGGGAGGGGGCCAAGGGGATGAGCCTACCTACAGGCAGGAGCTGACAGGAGGATCCCTCTGCCTCATTATCCCAGAGAGAGGACATCCTGTGGGGCAGCGAAGGAGCCAGCCCAGCGTGAGGCCTGAAGGCAGCTACTAACCCACCAAGCTCACAGGAGAGACAGCGTGAGTAATCCTACACACCCTGGGTCAGATAAGGGGAGAGGGCAGTCATGTGGAAAACCCAACTAGCTTCTCATCTGGGGCTGCTTTACTAAGTGACAGTTTCTGGGTCCCCTTACCCAGGGATAGCTTCATGCAGCTGGGTGAAGAGGAGGATTCATCTGGGGGTCTGAGGTGGTAAACCAGGTGGGCTGGAGAGCTCTTCAAAGGAGAGACTTCTTGTCCATGGATTTGTACGTAGTTGCTAAGGAGTTTGTCCTCAAAGTTCACAGTTCCATTAGGCATCCCGTGCATCCCTCAACCCTTTCCAAGTTCAAAACTCCCTTAATAAAACATCAAAACCAAGCTCAAGGACTATTTTCTGACTTCAGTGTGCAGGTGTAGAAGAAAAGGTGTGTTACTTGGCTGGGTAGAGCTTTAGGGGGACCCAAAACTCAGTGACTCCTAAGGGGATAGTGCTACGTGTATATATATTACGCAAAGTCTGTGGGAGGATGGACATCACCAGCAACCATCTATGCATGCAACCAGATGGCTGGGTAGAGCTTTAGGGGGACCCAAAACTCAGCGACTCCCAAGGGGGTAGTGCTACATGTATATATATTACACAAAGTCTATGTTAGGATGGACATCACCAGCAACCATCTATGCATGCAACCAGATGGCTGGGTAGAGCTTTAGGGGGACCCAAAACTCAGCGACTCCCAAGGGGGTAGTGCTACATGTATATATATTACACAAAGTCTATGTTAGGATGGACATCACCAGCAACCATCTATGCATGCAACCAGATGGCTGGGTAGAGCTTTAGGGGGACCCAAAACTCAGCGACTCCCAAGGGGGTAGTGCTACATGTATATATGTTACACAAAGTCTATGGATGGACATCACCAGCAACCATCTATGCATGCAACCAGATGTGCTCCCACACAAAACACCCATATAAATAAAATACAAGGGGATTACAGCACAGTGAGCATATTTTACATCAAAGAATACAGTAACTTCAGGCATCCCTGCCCTTTTTCATTACTAACCTGCACTATGCAGTGGAAGTGGAGATGTGTGTTCAGGTCCTAAAGAGCTTCTATATTACCGTATATAAAACACTTGAGATAAATAGGTGTAGCCACTTTTTAACCCATTCATAGTAAACTCTTTCTTATAAAACGTGGGATTCTTATTTGGTATATATTGCAATACATGTTCAAGCTCGCCAACTCTCTCCCTACTCTATCTTGCAAACTGGCAATGTTTTATTTGCCAATATAGCATACTCTAGTGTGCTGTTCGCCTTCCTAGACTTTGTGTATTTTCCCATTTGGTACTCTGCTACAGTGGATATAAAAAGTCTACACACCCCTGTTAAAATGTCAGGTTTCTGTGATGTTAAAAAATGAGACAAAGATAAATCATTTCAGATTTTTTTCACTTTTAATGTGACCTATAAACTGTACAACTCAATTGAAAAAATAAACTGAAATATTTTAGGGGGGAAGTAAACATAAAAAACTAAAATAATGTGGTTGCATAAGTGTGCACACCCTCTTATAACTGGGGATGTAGCTGTGTTCAGAATTAAGCAATCACATTCAAAATCATGTTAAATATGAGTCAGTACACACTGTCATCATTTAAAGTGCCTCTGATTAACCCCAAATAAAGTTCAGCTGTTCTAGTCGGTCTTTCCAGACATTTTCTTAGTCACATACTACAGCAAAAGCCATGGTCTGCAGAGAGCTTCCAAAGCATCAGAGGGATCTCATTGTTAAAAGGTATTAGTCAGGAGAAGGGTACAAAAGAATTTCCGAGGCATTAGATATACCATGGAACACAGTGAAGACACTCATCATCAAGTGGAGAAAATATGGCGGAACAATGACATTCCCAAGAACTGGATTTCCCTCCAAAATTGATAAAAAAGACGAGAAGAAAACTGGGAGGCTGCTAAGAGGTCTACAGCAACATTAAAGGAGCTGCAGGAATATCTGGCAAGTACTGGCTGTGTGGTATATGTGACAACAATCTCCCGTATTGTTGTTATGGTGCAAAAAACAACACTGCGCACCACCAAAAGAACACCATACCCACAGTGAAGCATGGTGGTGGCAGCATCATGCTTTGGGGCTGTTTTTCTTCAGCTGGAACTGGGGTCTTAGTCAAGGTAGAGGGAATTATGAACAGTTCCAAATACCAGTCAATATTGGTACAACACCTTCAGACTTCTGCTAGAAAGCTGAACATGAAGAGGAACTTCATCTTTCAGCATGACAACGACCCAAAGCATACATCCAAATCAACAAAGGAATGGCTTCACTAGAAGAAGATTAAGGTTTTGGAATGGCCCAGCCAGAGTCCAAACCTGAATCCGATCGAAAATCTGTGGGGTGGTCTGAAGGGGGCTGTGCACAAGAGATGCCCTCGCAATCTGACAGATTTGGAGTGTTTTTGCAAGGAAAAGTGGGCAAATATTGCCAAGTCAAGATGTGCTATGCTGATAGACTCATACCCAAAAAGACTGAGTGCTGGAATAAAATCAAAAGGTGCTTCAACAAAGTATTAGTTTAAGGGTGTGCACACTTATGCAACCATATTATCTTAGTTTGTTATTTTTTCTTCCCTCCACCTAAAAGATTTCAGTTTGTTGCTCAACTGAGTTGTACAGTTTACAGGTTACATTGAAGGTGGAAAAAGTTCTGAAATGATTTATCTTTGTCTAATTTTTTTACATCACAGAAACCTGACATTTTAACTGGGGTGTGTAGACTTTTTATATCCACTGTATCTATTCTCTAATGCTGCCTTCCTGTTACTTTTTAGGTTTAGTTCAATCTTAGCCATTTAGTTATTCAACCCTTTTTCATCTTTCTTATATATTATGCTGGTACTATATGTGGTGCCTGACTCCATAGAATTAATCCAATATTTATTTTTCAGTATGTTGGGTAAATTTTCTTCAATATTTTGAACAGATATCACTTTTTACCCAAAAATTTTTCATGCTGACAAGTCAAAAAAATTTATTTGATCCTGCTGTATATGGAGTACGTTTTATTTCAGTTATCTATATTTTTCTTAGACTATCTCATTCCCTAAATGGTGATCCTATACCTATAACTGATTTTTTTTCTTTTCATCAAATATAGCATTACCTTGCGGTATGTCCTACTGATGAGTGCATTAACTCATGATGCAGACTATTATCATGTTTTGCATTTTTTGATCATAGGGCGGTAATAGTGCCCTACAGCAGAAAGTAGTAACAATCTGTAGACACAGCGCCATCTACAGACACAAAGTTGGTGGTGCATGAATAGTAATGCTTGGGCATGTTGAAGTGACAGTAAACTCTGGTTTAAAAAATAATAGTCTATTTAAGTATGTATTCCAGGGTGGTTTAAATCACGATTCAAATCACGATTTAAATCACTAGTCAGTAAGGCTTGATTTAAATCCTAGTTTTCTACATAGACTAATTCTTGCTGGTATAACTTTAATATGCAAGTAGATGAAGATTTTTAGAATAACAACTTTTCATATTAGTTTTTTTATCCCCAGTTTAATAGGTTAATCATTCATATTTGGACAACTTTTCTGTTGTACTTAGGAAGGAGAAAAATAATCATTACCTTAATAATAACAATTTAAACAGATTTATTCAACTGAAACAATAACATTCCAGCATATGTTATTTGCTTAAACAAACATCCATGTTTGTTAACTAATTTGGCTAAACAAAATATATATATTTTAAGAAACTTAGACTGTCAGCCCCTTCCTCCTCACACTTAGTTTCACTTTCTTCTTGTGCAGATCTATTCCACTCCAAACAATCAGAAAAATATTGTTTCTATTCTATTCACTGAACTTCTTGAAACTTAGCACTGAAGGGGTTGATTCTGTATTCATAGGTTTGTAGAAGTTAGGATTAAGGTCTTTTTCTTAACTCTGTTCATGTTATAACATTTTTGCTGTGAAGAAGAGGCATGTGATCTCCGCTGAGTCAAATTCAGTTTTGAGAACTGCAAAAGTAAACCAACATCTGTGATAATATCTTGTAGGCAGAGAAACTGCCCAATAATCTTACAAAAACCTCTGGAAGAGCATGACATTGTGAATGGATGAATGGAATTTATTTACCAAAACAATTAAACATATACAGCCTTATTCTACATAATTAAAAAACTAATCTTTATTTCATGATGGAATAACCTTTGGATGGTAATATATTTTCCTCAAAAAGCATTTTATTTAAAAAATCTGATTTAAATAAAACAAATCCGATTTAAATAAAAAAAATCAGATTTTTTTTGATTTTTTTTAAAAAAATCATTGATTTTTATCCACCCTGATGTATTCTTAATTTTAAAAAGTCCCTTCTATTGCTCTCAGCCTCCTCCAAATCTATAAATTCCTTTTTTTATCTGACTTCCTGTTAGAGGTGGCTATGTTAGGTCTCCATGGTTTAAGTGTAAGTAAGAGTGTAGCTACCCTCTTTCCCACACCCAGGATGGATTAGGGACAATGAACTATGAGATTTGTAGTGTGCATAGAGCAGTGCACATGACTGCAACTAATGTGCACAGCTCCTTTCAAACTAACAGGAGTGAGAGGGAAACGGAGACGTTCGGGAGCTCATGGAGGAGAAACACAGAAAGAAACTATTTCATGAAAAATAGATTAAAAGACCACTAACCACTTGACCACCGGAAGGTTTTACACCCTTTGTGACAACATTTTCTGCTATTCAGCACTGCACTACTTTAACTGGCAATTGTGTGGTCATTCAACAATGTAAGCAAATGAAATTTATATATACTATACTATTTTCACACAAATAAAGCTTTCTTTTGGTGGTATTTGTTCACCACTGTTTTTTTTTATTATATGAACAAAAAAAGATTGCAAATTTGGAAAAACAAATTACCGTATATTTTCTTTCTGTTCTAAAACATATCCAATATAATTTCTTCATAAATTTAGGCCAAAATGTATTCTGTTACATGTCTTTGTTAAAAAAAAAATCTCAAGTGTATATTAACAGTTTTGTGTCAAAGTTATATACATTCTATGTTTGAAAATTGATCAATTCTGATGTACTGACAGTCTATCTCATTTCTTGAGGCCCTTAAAACACCAGGACAGTATAAATACTCCCCAAATGAACCCTTTTTGGAAAGTAGACAGTATTTAGTAAGAACCATAGTGAGGTTTTTAAAATTTTTTATTTTTTTCACACTTTTTTTCATACCGTCACCAGCGCAGTACAGTATCATCATATGACTGGTGTGGCAGTGATCAGGAACACCGACTAGTGACAGTATATTAAAAAATAAGAATTTTATTCAACGTTTTAAAAATTATTTAAACTTTTTTTCCTTTTATTAACTTTTCTTTTTCTTTTTTTTTTACTTTTTTTTTTAATATACTTTCATCAGAATACTTCAGTGTCACCATAGTAACACTGTACTACTCTGGGTGGGTGATCAGGGATTTTTTTTTTTACACTTTGCTGTTACATTGATGATTACTGTAACATCATTATTTGAACTGTCATGAATGGGTTACATTTTGTATTTAGTAAGTTACTGTAGCAAGCATCACTACTACAGTGATTGCTGCTGGCTTCCAGGTCCCATGTTCAGAGAACACTTTGCACTTTCTCAGTGAATTCTTTGGTGTTCTCTGACTGGATGAGGTGAAGATTGTGATGTCACTACCCCACCTTTCTATCTCATCCAATCAGAGAATGCCTTGCATTCACTGAAAGAATGTAGAGTGTTCCCTAAATGGTGCCCATGCTGTTCAAGTGTTCATAATGCAGCAGGGCATTATTATTTGCTTTGGGTCAAGGACTCGAAGTATGGAAGCTGAAATATCAGCATTATAGACAGGGAACCAACATTCTCAAAAGGAAAGTACAGCAATGGCAGGAGAGCGCTTACAGTATAACTAAAGGCAAATGTTTTCTTCTCATTTTGGATAGAGTGGAGATGGATTAGAACCCCTGTCAAGTTTTTATTGTTGTCTGTGCCCTTGTTAGAGAGATTCACCCTTTCTATTTGTCCTTTTTACTGTTATCACCCAGAGTGAGAGTAATTCCCACTCTGTCACCATTACAGGAATAGAGAGGAAATCTTCCAATGGAGACAGAAGTTCTGGGATTCCTTGGCTTTGGAGGGATTTCCTATCACTTACCGTTATGACTATGGGACAGGAAATGAAGGGAAATCTTCCCAATGGAAATATGATGGCAGAAAAACTGGCAGGGGTTATAACCCGCCTTTACTCCTAATTTTACCCAAAATTGAGTTTAATTTTAAATTATGAAGAAGCCCCTTTGGGTACTGGTAGTTTATTTTTTTCTTTAAAGTGTTACTTTATCCACAACAGTAATATCAGTCCATATATGCAGTAAAGCATGCTTGTTAGACTCACTGTGGAACCTAAGGGGTTAATCCTCTGTATTGTGTAAAAAGACTATTTGATCCTGACTTCTCTGATCCTCCCCTTCTTCCAGCATTCCCCTCTTATCTCCTGATAAGACATATTGTGGAGACACTCTGCACATGCTCGTATTGGTATGTATTGCTAGAGAGGTTTTTTTTTTAATCTTGGGAGAGTGCATGTGATCAGCACAGGGCCAATCAGCACTGTCCAGACAGAGGGTCAGGGGTTTTACATCCTCCTAGAGCAGAAAGAAAACTCTTCCTACAAGCTTTAACCAGTGCTTGGCTGGACACAAGTCCAGAAGTCACAAAACTGCTCTAGCTGCTGATGAGAAAAGGTATTTAGCAGTTTATATTTACTAAAATAACTGCATTTCCATGTTCTGTGTACTGAAGGAGACCAGATATAGTGAATGCAGGGTCCTGGGTTTAACCACTTCAAGCCCGGACACTTTCACCCCCTTCCAGTCCAGGCCAATTTTCAGCTTTCAGTGCTATCACACTTTGAGTGACAATTGAGCGGTCAAGCAACACTGTACCCATTTTAGCATTTTTTGAGACATAAAACTTTATTTTGGTGGTATTTATTCACCACTGGGATTTCTTTTTTGCTATATAAATGAAATAGTCCAAACAGTGTTTTTCTTATAAAATTTAGCAAATAAATAATCTTTCTTCATAAATCTTGGCCAAAATGTTTTCATCTATTTTTTTTGTAAAGAAAAAAATAACCAAAATTAGTTTATAACCATAAATTATAATTTTTCAAAAAAAATTTTCCATTTTAATTTTTTTTTTAATATTATTATCTATGTTTTGTTTAACATACTGTCACCCTAGCAGTACAGTGTCACCATAGTGACACTGTACTACTTGTGGGGGGTGACGAAGATTGTTTTTCTTTTTTTTACACTGATTGCTTTTACACCCATAAAGGCTGTGAAAGCACTCATTTGTCCTTCTCTCTGGCTGCATTCCTGCAGCCATTGAGAAATACTGCGAGAGCTGTGATTGGTCACAGCTTGTCACATGGTACAAGGCTGTTGTGAATAGCCTTGTACCATGTGATCTCTGTGATCATTCACAGATTTCACAAGTAGTAAGCAATGATGTCAGGAAGAGACATCTTGCTTACTACTATTCATGTGATCACTGATTGGCCAATCAGTGATCACATGAAGCGGGACCTCACACAGAGGTCCTGTACAACGATCTGTGTTCCTCCGGACACAGCGGGCACCAATCGTGGTGCCGGCCGCTCCCAGGGAGCGCGCACAGGAAATGGATGCAGGGGGATGTTTAGAAACGTCCACCCACATCAGCAGCACTCCCATCTGGACGTTTATTTACATGGACCGGACAGGAGGTGGTTAATAACACTTTAATTCTTTATCAAAAATTATATATATAACCTAAAAATATATAGCCTTTATCACCGCGCAAATGTGAAATAATTTATATCAAATAGGACTCAAACTGTGAGTGGCTAAGGATATATCCATATGCTAGTTTAAATAAATAAAAAAACATAAATATATAAAAAATACCATAAACAGCACTTTAATTCTTTAACTTAGGATTTATGAAGCTTTAAAGGATAAGTTCACCTTTTGGACAAAAATAATAAATGCACATTTTTTTCCAGGTAAAAAAATGTGCATTTATTATTTTTGTCCAATGGAGCCTGGAAAGCATTGCACCAGTGAGCAGTCGATCGCTGATGCAATGCAGATCTCCTGCAGACCTGTCAGTATATCTGCTTGCTATACGGGATGTACGAGCAAGCAGATATATGGACAGGAAGCTTCAATGAACTACCACGGCGCATTGAAAACTACAAGTCCACAGCCGCTAAGGCTGTTGGGACTTGCAGTTCATTCATTCGTGGAAGTCTGTGAATGAATGACGCAGCCGTGTGGGCGGGACCCCGCACGGCAGCGCTGTTTTCAAATCTAACAATTAGTACGGGGAAACTTCTCCCTGTATTATCTGTCAGAGGGAGGGGGGCGGCATGGGCGGCTGCAGCTATGGGAACATGTTACAAGTTCCACCCTAAAAACGGGTGAAATGTGTAACATGTTCCAAAGGTGGACTTATCCTTTAATAATTTATCTATAGCAATGACTGCCATTTGGCAAATCAAACAGAACAAACAAATGTAATCTGCACAGCACTTAAAGCAAACCTCAAGGCCTTTTACAAATAGGAAAAAAAGAAAAACTTGGAAAGACGTGTATGAGCACATGCATCTTCCCAGTTGCTAATGCTACTGTATGAGCTTGGCAGTTCCAATGGGCTCTTTGATCCTCCCCTTCATGGAAACACCAATTGTGCTGCATAATAGAAAACATCATAAAGTACACAAATCTACAAGTCTTGTATCTGTTTAGATATGCTGTCTTGTGGCCTGTGCTTCTTTTACATTTTAACCGCCATTTACCATGAAGATAAATACAGGCTGTGAATCGGTCTGGAAGATATCACATATACTTGGTGATCTGTCCCAATTATTTGTCTAAATGTGTATCTAAACCCAAAACAGAAAAAAAATATATTGCAGTTTACCAGTTAGCTGTCCCAGTGTGCCAATGCTCACCCACTGCACTGTATCTGCGGAGAAGCAGCACGGTCACCTTAGGACTACAATAAACTCCACATTTTCTCTTCTCCATGACATAGAGGGGAGGGGTTCTGTAGTCCACAGAGAAAGCTGGGAACAATGTAACTGATAACCGGCAGCAAAGGCATGGAGTACAGGGAGTTTTTGCACATTCAAAAAAGACAGAATACTTTCAATAATATATATAACAGACCAGAAGGGAGCAGTTCATTGTTAGGGCTTACATACACTTTAAAGCCCCCCAAAATGTATTTTATTGCAGCTTAACAATTCATAAATGTGGTGGCTGCAATCATATTCTTTTTTAGTCTTTTTTCCTATTTTCACCTGGTGATCCAGCCAGTAATTCTGTTATTTTTCAACTTATTTTAACAGACCAAGCTGTCCACAAAAAGTGGCAGTTAGAGGAATGAGACAGTTTACCACTGACAGGTGTGCTGACAGTTATCAGCTTTTATTTGTTTACGTAAAAACCTTTATCCCAAAAGGAAAAAAACTGTCAAAGTAACTACTTATAAAGTATTTTCTGGAGTTCAGCTTTAATTTGTTAGTCAAGGCCATCTAAATCTGCTAGTCCATTTAAAGTTGTTCTAAACCTCAGACATGAAATATGAACAAAGCATATCCCTCCATAGTATGCACTTGTCTCAATCCAGAGCACTAAGTGCCATGTCTCTGCTATCAGCATAAATCACTTATGACAAGTTTTCTTGACACCAAAAAAGATGGCAGGGGAGGGAGCTCCAACATACAGCCTGTGATTTACAGCCTCAGCTCTGTTCCTTTGAGCTGTGTGGAAGGGGTGTGTGTCTCTTCCCTCCAATCATCTCTCAGAGCTCTCCTCACTGAGCTCTGCAGTGTGTAATTTGAGCTCCCCGTCCCCTTTTTTCTGAACCCTTAACAAGCTTTATATAGCACTTTGAACAGATATAGAAAAGAGAAGACTGCAGATAATCAAGTCAGATAATCAGGTAGGAGACTCTGTCCACTACCCTACTGTCCGACACCTTCCACTACCCTACTGCCCCACACTGTCCACTGCCCTACTGCCCGACATCGTCCACTACCCCCGACACTGTCCACTGCCCTACTGCCCGACATCGTCCACTGCCCAACATCGTCCACTACCCTACTGACTGACATTGTCCACTGCCCGACACTGTCCACTACCCTACTGACTGACATCGTCCACTGCCCGACACTGTCTACTACCCTAATGACTGACATCGTCCACTGCCCGACACTGTCCACTACCCTAATGACTGACATCGTCCACTGCCCGACACTGTCCACTACCCTACTGACTGACATCGTCCACTGCCCGACACTGTCCACTACCCTACTGACTGACATCGTCCACTGCCCGACACTGTCCACTACCCTACTGACTGACATCGTCCACTGCCCGACACTGTCCACTACCCTACTGACATCGTCCACTGCCCGACATCGTCCACTACCCTACTGACTGACATCGTCCACTGCCCGACATCGTCCACTACCCTACTGACTGACATTGTCCACTGCCCGACACTGTCCACTACCCTACTGACTGACATCGTCCACTGCCCGACATCGTCCACTACCCTACTGACTGACATCGTCCACTGCCTGACAATGTCTACTGCCCTACTGACTGACATCGTCCACTGCCTGACACTGTCCACTACCCTACTGACTGACATCGTCCACTGCCTGACAACATCTACTGCCCTACTGACTGACATTGTCCACTGCCTGACACTGTCTACTACCCTACAGACTGACATCATCCACTGCTCTACTGCCCAACATCGTCCACTACGCTACTGACTGACATCGTCCAGTCAGTAGGGTAGTGGACAATGTCAGTCAGTAGGGTAATGGACTGTGTCGGTTAGTAGGGCAGTGGATTATGTTGGTCAGTAGGGCAGTGGACGATGTCAGTCAGTAGGGTAATGGACTGTGTTGGTCAGTAGGGCAGTGGACAGTATCGGTCAGTAGGGCAGTGGATTATGTTGGTCAGTAGGGCAGTGGACAGTATCGGTCAGTATGGCAGTGAATTATGTTGGTCAGTAGGGCAGTGGACAGTATCGGTCAGTATGGCAGTGGATTATGTTGGTCAGTAGGGCAGTGGACGGTATCGGTCAGTAGGGCAGTGGATGATGTTGGCCAGTAGGGCAATGGACAGAGTTGGTCAGTGGATGAGGTCAGTAGTTTTTTATTTCTTTAATTTTTTTAGTATTTTTTACCATTTCATTTTTTTTTGCAATTGTATTTTTTAATTATGTTGGGGGGGCTTTGGTGAAATATCAGCTCCCTATGTCTCACTTTTGAGACAGAGAAAGAAGACTAGGACTATGTCCTCAACCTCAGATGCACAGAATGAATGAACAGGAAGAGCTCTGTACTGTCTTCTTGGTCATTCATAAACCAAAGCATAATAAACGCTCTTTTACTACTTTTCTAGTTTGCTATACTTTGGTTTATAAAGCAGCAGAAATAAGAGCAACCTGGATAGGAGGGGTGGCGGAAGTGGTATATAGAGGAACTGATCCCCTTCATTTTCTTCCTGCCACCACTGAATACCAGTGGGAGGGAGAGGAAGAGAAGCCGGCATTCAGTGGCAGCAGAGGAAAATTAAGGGGATCAGTTCCTCTACATGCCGCCCCCACCACCCCTGCTGTTCAGCTGTGACGGAGGCCGCAGAGGTGACCCCTGACACTATGCCAGTGTTGGGGTCCCTGCAAGTCATACAGGGGTTCCCCTGCTGCACTACAAGTCCCAGCATGACCAGGACTCACCTCTCACCCTCCACAGCTCCTGTTGCTCCCCCACACATGGGATATCCCAGTACAAGGGGAAACCGGAGAAGTCTTAGCCCCCCTCAATGTATAGAAGTTCCCCAGCCCTGTATCTTGGACTGTAAAATGTTCTCACATCCCCTCCTTCTCCCCCCATTCTCCACTCTCACCTTGTCCCACTTGATGAACTTGATGCCCATTGTAGCATCTGTGACAACTGGACTAGCTCTCAGTATGACTGAGGACAGGTCAGAGGCAATAACAGAAGAGGGAGGTGAAGAGAGACCAGCAGAGACAGTCTTGGAGGGGGAGGTGAGGGGAGGAGACAAAGGAGGAGGAGGGAACAGAGTGGCTTAGCCAAAAAGGACACGGAGCAGCGAAGGGAAGTCGGGTCTGCGCACCAGAAGGGAGGAAAGTTCCCTGATCACCGCAGTCCTTCCTATCATTGCCCTGAGCTCGTTACCTGCCTCCTTCACTCAGCAGCCCCATCTGGCCTGGCACCTATGTGAAGGAGTGATTTGCCCATTGCATACCAGAGACCCCGCTGCCCACACCGGCACAATGACATAAAATGTAAAGTAAGAGGTAGGCCGCATGGGCCCCCCTGGAGCAGGGGTGGGGGTCGCAATTGTGACCCCTGTGACCCCTGACGCTACCCCAATGCCAAAAGATATGGCTATTCTATACTATCAAATCTGATAGTAAGGCCATTATACCCAGATTATCCGTGGATGTCTGCTTGTTAACAAATACCTTATGAAGGTTAATAGTTGTGGCTTTCTGGGGTATTAAGCTGGCTGGATCTGTAAATCACTGAGTCAATGATCATTTATTGTCACATTTTTTTAGACACCAGTTTATTATACGCTAGCTGTTGGGAGCTGTATAGGTACAAAGATTTGTGGTCACAGTAAAGGTGCTGTACTGCATGAAATTATCATTTTTATGTGGCAGCAGCAGTTCTGGCCAGTACAACTTGTATGGCATCTTCCTCTGTCCTCCCATCCTGTTTAGTGCTAGTTTGTTTAATCCTAGATAGACCCTCCCCATTTCATCTTTGTTTCCTCAGTTAGTGTTAGTTACAGACTCAGAAAAGTCATTGTCTTCTAACAATTCAAAAGATTGGACAAACATTCATTGTACTGAAATTAGCTGAAGTAAAATTGCATTGAATTCAACTTCTGTGTCTTATTGAAGAGTTAAGCTGCCTGTGGATGGTGCTAAGGAGGTATATCAATGCATAAAGCAACATTTGAAAAAGAACAAAATACTTCCTAAAAGTTACCCAAGTGGAACTTTACTGATATCTGGCCTTTTGTGATGCATGAAGGTACAACAATATTTATTTTACTAAGGGAATATGATGCATAGACTAGTTGAAAATATTCACATCTATAGCATTGTTTCAGTAACCTAGAAGGTCTGTCTCTTTAGCATGGGATATAATGACATCTGTGTAACTCTCACATCTTCTTATAAAATCTGAATTAATTAATTGGTCATCTTGCCACAAGCCTGTCTTGATTATGATTTAATACACCATGTAGGTGCCAAATGTACTTCTCAAGGTTCCATTGATAACCAAATGTTACTTTCCCTGAATGATTCCCAGCCCTCGGATAACTAGTCACTATTTCATTGGTCTGCCATGTGTATAAAAGGATTGCTAACAAATCAGAGGGTCCCAAATCCTCATTGTAAGAAAATGGCACTATTTGCCCTCTTCTCATTTATAGCACTTGTAAGTGCTACTTATGGTAAGTATTGTTTTAAGACTTTCATTAATTAGAATTGACCTGTTACTTTATGATAAACAATTATTTTGGGACAAGCTTTTCTTTTTATACTGAAATGTACTAATGTATCTAAGGCAGTATATCATGACAGTTGTGTTGGTTATATGGTAAGGTCCATATAACATTTATACAGATGAATTGCTTTTGTCATTTAAATAGTTGTGTTTCTGTATATTTCTATCTGCTGTGGATAAGCCATTGGAAGTGGAATACATAGGCATCATAAGGGCTGCTATTAAAAATCATGGAGTCCCGTACAGCCTATAACAAATTATATTTCTGCTGAAATGCCACAGCCATAATGCTGTGCCTTGCAGTCATGGCAAAAATTATATCTGTAATGGAACCAACCCAGACTGCGCTTGAGTACTTCCGTTAGAATACCGCTTCCCTGTCCAAACACTGACAACAGACACCACAGCTGACCATACAAGACTAGACGGCACCAGTCTGGAAGTAAACCAGGAGGTAGACTAGTTTATTTGAACAAAGATGCAAGATATATACACTCCGGAGATAATCCCCCCTCCCTGCAGAATGACACAGGATGGGGCAATCTACATTTAGTAATAACAGACACACGGGTATTCAAACTTCACACCAGCAGACAGTCCCATCAGGAGGGAGGGCTGCTGGAGAAACCCCCTACTAAGCTAATACACATAAACACATACATCCCATAATAGTTTGCTCCCAAGCAAGACACACAATAGAAAAACGGGATGCAACCACATGACATTAAACAATCAACAACCCCCACACAAAATTGGGACAGATCACCCTGTACCCCTAACAGGCACAGGGTGATTTACACATAAGAGGGATATGGGGAGATGAGACAGGGGTCTCCCAACCTCTCCAAAGTGAGCTGGGTTCCATGGGCCCCCCACCCAAAGTGACTCCCGTCACAATATCCTTATCAAACAAGATCTATTCAAGTGAATAGAACTAATGTGGGGTTGAAGCAGGTGGTGAGGAGGCAATATACCACCTCAATATCTGTTGAATGCTCTCTGAAGAGCGATCCAAATGCTAATTGCTCTTCAGAGAACATAGCACACATTACCAAGTCCTTCATTTTTTTTACTGTTTTTTTTTTATTTTAATTTTTAAATTTTTTTTTAGAATTGTATTATTTATTTTTAAAATGTTTTAAACTGTCCTGTTGGGGGGGGGCTTTCGTGAAATATCAGGAGTCTAAACATACTCCTGTTTTGCATTTGAGACTGAGAAACGGAGTAAGGACATAGATACATCAGTCTCTTTCTCTGCAGCCTCAGCTGCACAAATTAATGAATAGGAAGCGCTTTGAGGCTTCCTGTTTATTCACAAACTGAATCATAGTAAATACAGTTTACTATGCTTCAGTGATGCATGGACACAGTGAGTGATCAGTATTGATCACTCACTGTGTGCACTCAGAAAAGGAAGGGGTCGGTAAATAGGACATATTTACCGCCCCCTTCTCCCCGCTCTCTATCTTGAAATGACACCCCTGTGTTCCCTCAGCAGCTGCTGCCGGGAGAAGAGAGGAGGGAAGTCATTATCACTGCAGGGGAGGGGGGGGGCACACAGGGGTGCCCAGCAGTGCTGCAGAGGAAGAAGCGCACATGGGGTAACTGGACAGCGGGGGGGGGGTTGATCAGAGTGGTGGGGGCACAGATGCTAGAACTGAACGAGGAAAGAGGAATAAAAGCTGGCAACACCAGGTTAACAGGTGCATTGGCCCCCCTTTTGAACTGATGGGGACTGGGCCCAGTACAGGAGGGATGGTTGTACTGCCTTACCAGTGACCATAAGTGAAGAGTGTAAGAGTAATAGAACGCTTGATCCCTCATGTCACCTAAAGTCTAAGCATACATTGCATGGTCAATGGCAATGAGAAGCATTGTGGGTATTTCATGTCATTGGGGGATAGAAGTTCAGATAAATGTAATCTATGGCTTTCATTAGAATAATACCTGGTGATCCTACCATGAATGTTTTGCTCAGATTCTTCCACATCACTTTGTCCCTGCCTCCCAACTGTGCTTGTGCCTTGTCACCCGGTCACACACCATTTCAATGGTGACTACAAGTGGATATTTGAACGCACTGTATGCAGGCTTGATCCACTGTTGGCATCATCAGGAAACTCGCCCTAAGAAAAGCCATGCACCTATTGCTTGAAGAAACGTGTCATAACTAGGAAAGATTGCAGCATATATAGCAGATAAGAGATAAAACAAATTTGCAAAGAGAAAATATATTGTTTCCCAATCCTAGGAAAGCTGACAGAGGTAGGTACATACTAAAGAAGATCAAACATAGTCTTTGAAAAAAAATCTTGAAATCATTAATTATACCCATATACCTATTTTTCTAGCTGTAGAACATCTTATATTATGGAAATAACCATGTGCGACATATCAGCATCGATGTCACTCCACTTCCTCAAACTTAATATTTCTAAAACAGATCTCATACTATTCCCTCCAGCCCGTGCCCCCCCCCCCCGACTTCTCCATCAAGATCAATAATTTAACCATCAGTCCCTCCCGTCATGCCAAGGTACTAAGTGTAACGCTTGACTCCCATCTGTCCTTCCAGCCCCAAATCCAATCACTGTCCAAATCTTGTAGACTTCACCTCTGCAACATCTCTAAGATACGACCGTTCTTAACCTCTAAAACCACTAAGCAACTTATTCAATCCCTTGTTATATCTCGACTTGACCAGTGTAACTCCCTCCTCATTGGCCTACCTCATCACAGGCTATCCCCTCTTCAGTCTATCATGAATGCTGCTGCCAGACTCATCCACCTTACTAACCGTTCCATATCTGCCTTCCCTCTGTGCCACTGGCTTCCCATTGCCCAACTAATAAAATTCAAATCATTAACAATAACATATAAAACCCTTTATAACTCTGCCCCAAATTACATCACCAATCTTGTCTCCAAATATCACCCAAACCGTCCTCTCTGCTCCTCCCAGGACCTTCTGCTTTCTAGCTCCTTTGTCTCCTCCTCCCATGCTCGTTTCCAGGACTTTTTCAGAACCTTCCCCATCCTCCGGAACTCTCTACCCCAATCTATCAGACTACTCTGCCCACTTTTAGTTGATCTCTGAAAACCTGTCTCTTCAGGGAAGCCTATCCTGCCTTCAGCTAATAATGGAATCTTCTATTCCTCCTATCAGTCCATCCTCCACAGTTATTACCTTTTGTGCCACCAGCCCCTCCTTCTTAGATTGTAAGCTCCAAGGAGCAGGGCCCTCCTAACCCTCTTGTATTGAACTGTATTGTTGCTGTATTGTCTCCCTTTATATTGTAAAGCGCTGAGCAAACTGTTGGTGCTATATAAATCCTGTATAATAATAATAATAATGTCTAGAAATACTCAAGCCTGTTGACCATTCCTGTGGTTTTCCAATAATTCAAAGATTCATTAAAGTTCACCTATACCCGAACCGCTCCTTCTTCCTTTTAAACACAAAATTCCCATTATACATATGTACCTTTCTTACTGCAGTCTTCTGATAACCCTGCTGACTTCATGGGTCCTTCCTTCTCCTTGGCAGTGGCAGGGGGCAGTCTTTCTTTCTAGACAACCTGGCACTCACACATCATTACGTGAACTCCAGGCTGTCCAGGAGTACTGTGAGCCCGGGCAATAATGCATGTCCATGACGGCCTGGGCTCACAGGAAGAGGCCTGAATGATGCTGGATATCATATATTCCAGTAGACTGGTGGTATCTTGTGGTAGAAAGTACTGCAGTGGACAGTTCTGGATTAAAGGTGAACATTGCAGCTAAAGCTGCTTTTTTTTTTTTTATCCTTGCTCAGCCTCACTATAAAAAAAACTTGAAAGGTGGGTTTGGTCCAAGCTCTACATGCACATTTGTGAAACACTTATTCAAAAGGACTGGGCAAAAGGCAATGGAGATGTGCATAGAGTGACCAATCAGAAGTAATCTTTCACTGCAATAAGTAGTAAAATGAATTGGTTGTCCTGGGTTATTGTACTTCGTCACCTTTGCTCTATACACACATTTCAGCATTTCTGTTTACATAATTATTTGATTCTTTCATACCAATCTATAAACTTTATACTGTGACATTTTCATGTTTCGTAATGTAGGTTGTGGTAGGCCATCCATCCATCCTGTCCTCACTGGATATTCCAGAATTGTGAATGGTGAGGAGGCCGTTCCAGGATCCTGGCCATGGCAAGTCTCTCTGCAGGTAAGATTGCTTTCCATTGTAATTTATACCATGGCCATTTCAAGGCACAAAACAGCCAAGGCAGAGGTTAAAACAGGGTATTTTATAATCCACATTTGCATTTAAAGTACAGAAAAAACGAGTATCAAAATTCAGAATAACGCAAACACTGAATTTTCACTTAATGCATGTTACGTTGTATATGTTTAATTTACAAAAATGTTTATAAATATGTGTAGCATCCTCCTAGGTAGCTAGGGGGAGCTAGCTCAGGTTTTTCAGCTAGGAAGGCTGAGTCATATTTTTTTTAGATCAGAGCTGAGAGGCTCTGCAGTTCAGTTCCTTGATAGCTCTACCTGCTCTAGAATTTTGGAGAAGATTCTAGAAGCAGTGGGTGGAGGTGAGGAGGGGCTAGCCTGAACACTTTCGGGACCTTGGCCAATCCCCAAGCAGGAGGCTTGGCATGGGGCCAGGGCAGCCTTTAAATGTGCTAGAGCCTGCTCAGTAGCAGGAGAGTTTGGGTGGAAGATGGAGTGAGAAGGCTGAGGTGAAGAAGCCTAGGAGGGGGCCTAGTTGGGTAGGGGCCTACCTCCAGGCAGTGTTGCTGGAAAGGACGATCGCTCAGACCTCATTGGCCCCCAGAGCACGGACCACCTGTGCAACAGGGAAGCAGCTACCAACCCACCAGCTCATAGGAAAGGACTGAGTGAGTAGTCCTACACCCCCTGGGCCAGGTAAGGGGACAAGAGCACTCTGGTGGGAAACCTGATTAGCTCCTTACTCCTTCACCTTAAAGTGGCAGGCACTGGATCCCCTGACCAGGGATTCCCTCAGACAGCTGGATAAGAAAAGTATTATCTGGGGTCTGGGGTGGTACACCATGAAAGGCTGGATAGCTCTCCAAAAAGATCTTTCTGTGTAAAGATTTGTACATTGTTCCAGGAAGGTATCCTCAGGTGCAGTTCCATTAGGCATCCCATACACCCCTTACCCCATCCAAGTTCAATACCCTTAATAAAACCTAAAAAAACAAGCTAAAGGACTGTTTACTGTCTCTGGAATGCAAGTCAGTGGAAAAATGTGTGCTGCTTGGCTGTACAGGACGATAAAGGGACCTAAATCTTCAGCAACTCCTAAGGGGATAGTGCTACATGTTTGAAGTCCTCAACCAACATATAACATTGCTGAATGCAAATTCTTTAGAGTTTTTTTTCCCCTTTTGTAGTTACTGAGTCCTATGGTATTCTTTCCCCATGGAATGGTCTCTCAGTTATTAGCATTATCCATATTTTATGTTTTTCTTGCCTAGGAAAGTTGTAAAGTGCATCAATGGTTAAACTGAAAAATCATATATTTATTTCCACATTGCATTTCAAATATTTCAAGCCTGTTCCTAGACATCTGAATGATCTTGAAGTTTGTAGACTTACTTTGTGAAGATCCCCATAGATTTACTTTTATTATTTATTTATTATAAGTACCTACAGTATATAGCGCCATCAATTTACACAGCGCTTTACATATATTGTACATTAACATCAGTCCCTGCCCCCGAGGAGCTTACAATCTTAGGTCTCTAACTCACATTCATAAATACACATACTAGGGCCAATTTAGGCAGGAGCCAATTAACCTACCAGCATGTCTTTGAAGTGTGGAAGGAAACCGGAGTACCCGGAGGAAACCCCACATCCACAGGGAGGACATGCAAACTCCAGGCAGGTAGTCTTTGGAATTTGAACCAACAACACTAGTGTTGCTATTTGGAAGTACTAACCACTTACCCACTGTGACAAACATTTATTACCTACATGGAAGAAAAATATATTTGAAATATATTTAAAAAATATTCTTCCCAAATATATTGAGATATATCTGAAATGCTACAATTTTGCTCATATTCAATATATTTCAAAATATATTTCATTAAATATATATATATATATATATATATATATATATATATATATATATACAGTATATACTATATGCTGAAATGCGTTTTTATTATAAAATATTTGAAAAATATTTTTAAAAATACATTTCAGATATACTGTATATCTTTAAAAATACAATTGAAATATATTTTGAAATATATTGAATATTACCAAAATTGTAGCATTTCAAATATATGTCAAAATATTTGGGAAGAATATTTAAAAAATATATTTCAAATATGTTTTTCTTCCATGATGGGAGTTCTTAGAAATGGAAAGTAAACAACAGGGACGTTTCAAATCATTCAGGGAATCCAGGAAGTTGGGTAAAGACATGACAAGCAGACAGGTAGAACACACAACATGAAAGGAAATGTTTCATGCAAGCTTATATTGGATTGTCAAAAATATCTATTGTTACTATATTATTATAATGCTGATGTTGCAAAATGAAAGTGCATGCCGTGACCATAGAGCTCCTTTAAAGATAAGGGTATATATTGTTTCCTGCCTTCCTGTTATAGGACAGAACTGGTTTTCACTTCTGCGGTGGATCACTGATCAGCGATGAATGGGTTGTTACTGCTGCACATTGTAGTGTGAGGTAGGTGCAGAGCTTATTTTCAACGGGATCGTGGGGGAACGCACGGGCGTGCTGGAGGGTCTATTGATGCTGACTGTTGTGGATCTATTGTAGCGGGGGGGTTTAAGTATTGCTTAGGGCAGGGGTTGTCAATAATTGTTGCTGGAGGGGTCTACCATTGTGTTTAGATCTATTGTTGCTGGTGGGGGAATTTTTGCTTTGGGGTTGCTATGTTGTTGGGTTAAGGGGGGTTCACTGTTGAGGGGGATGAGTCTATTCATGTTGGCTGCTGGGAGATCTATTGTTGCCAGCAGAGGTCTTTTGTAGCTGGGGCAGATATATTGTTGTTGGTGGGCATCTATTGCTGATGTGGGTGTATTTTTTCCTGGGGGATGGTCTATTGTTGGCTGGAAGAATCTATTGTTGCTGGGGGACCTGCTGTTCCTGGGGGGTCTATTATCATTAACCATTTCCATACAATTTACTTAAAATTTATACTTTGCTCTGTATTCTCTAAAAGGAGCAGTACTAGGAGGTAGATAGGGGGCAGAGACAAGAGAGGGGGCTAGAGGTAGGCCAGGATAGAGAGAATACCTGCATCTATTCTTTGAGAAACAAAGTCCTGGGTAGGAGTTACCTAATACAAACTTGTGAGAAGGGAAAATATAATGTACTATTCAGTACTCTTACTATTGGACCTTTCCGCTGCTTTTGATACAGTTTGCCACCTGCACTTTCTCAAAAACTTTCACTTCTTTGGCTTTCAAGACTTTCCTGGTTCTTCTCCTGTCTATCTAATTGCTCCTTCTGTGTCACCTACTAATCTACCTCCTCCTCTCCTCTTGATCTTTCTGTAGGGGTCCTGCAAGGCTCCAACCTCTAAACCTTTTTCCTTGGCCAGTTGATAACCTTGCATGGCTTCTGATGTCTCTATAGATGACATTGAATATATCTGTCTATCTGTCAACTCACCACTTCAGTCTTCTACATCTCCAGTTTACTAACAGACATGTTGAAAACTCTTAAACTCATAGTATTTCCTCTCCCATGCCCCTTCCGCAGACTTTTCTTTTTTCAGTCATTTTTACTGACCATTTTAGATAATGCAATGAAAGAAAAGTGGGAAAACAACCCAGTGGGAAAATGTTACAGAATAGAGTACACCAGACTTTTCCATAGAGATTAATAACTATCCTTCACTCTCCTCATACCAGGGTGCTAACTATAATCCTGAAGTCCGGTCTCTCCTTTCAGCCCTACATCAAGTCACTGTCCAAATCTTGCTGCCTTCACCTCTGTAACATTTCCAAAATACGCCCCATATACAACTTATTCAGCCTACCAACCACTGAGTGTCTGTCACTCCACTTTGCCAATCCCTTTACTGACTTCCAATTACTCAACAAATAAAATTCTAAATATTTACAACAACCTACAAAGCTATCTTCCACTCTGCTCAGCTACATAACCAACCTCTTCTCAAAAAACAACCAAGCTGTCCTCATTCTCACAAGACCTTCTGCTCTCTAGTTCCTTCATCACCTCCTTCCATGCTCACTTCCAGGATGTCTCCAGAGCCTCTTTATTTCTCTGGAATTCTGTACCCCAACCTTTATGGGTATATCCTATTCTGTCTGCCTTTAGGTGTTCCCCGAAAACTCATGTGTTCAGGAAAGACTTTCTCACTTCTTGCTAACAACAGAATTTAACTTTCTCAGACAACTCACTCCCACACAATAAATTTCTTTTCTGTCTTTTGTCCCGCCTTTTAGATTGTAAACTCTTGTCTTCAATTGTATTCAGCATTAAAGCCCAACTATAGGAAAGTTGAAAATTGCTTGCTTAGGTCTAGGGGACATAGAAAAGAAAATTTACATACCTGATCCAATGATCTACCTGTCCAAGGTCCTGACAGTATCAAGACCAATGGAGGATCCTTTGCTTTGCTCTGGATGTGATGGCACCAAGGGGCAGTCCACTGCCAATGCATGGGGGAGTGCCAGAGTGCACAAATTCTCCCCTAGACTAAAGAAGCAGTTTTAACCCTTGCAATGCAGATGCAGACCCCCTACATGGGTTACTTTTTACATTTCCCAGAGCTAAGCTTTAGGTTTTTTGAGCCACAAAGCAAGTTAAATGTATTAACTTGCTTTGCTGTGGAGACATGTTAGGCCAAAGTGGTCTTTGATTAGATTTGATGGTGATCCATTCCTTCCTTCTCCAAATCTTTCATATGGTAATGGGAAACACATTGTCTTATGAAAGTATTTCAGGTCTGCATTCTCAGCTCGTTCTTTACACTCTGTAATAAACACCTGAAAATGACCCCAATGCACAAAACGTGTTCCAATAATGTATTCTGTTTTACAGAACTTCACACAAGGTTGTTCTGGGTGAATTTGATCAACGTTCATCTGCTGAGAACATTCAGGTTAAATCTATTGCCAAGGTACATTTCAATTTTTGCTTCAGATTTGATTAGACTTTTATTTTAATTGTTTGCAGCCTTGGTGTTGTACCAACATATCAAATGTATGATGCTTTGACCCTTTAAAATCTTTGGCAGTAATATCCCAACATAAAAAATAATTCTTTATAAAATTCAACATAACTCTAAAACATGGCTTTAACAAAAGCAAAACATTATGTTGGGGATTAACTAAAACTGGTGCACTGAGGATCTGGTGCAGCCGTGCCTGGTAGCCAATCAGCTTCTAACTTTAACTTGTTTAATTAAGATTTGACAATAAAACCTGGAAGCTGATTGGTTTCTATGCAGAGCTGCACCAGATTTTTCACTCTCCAGATTTAGTTAATAACCCCTTATATGACAAATAATATTTACCCTCCTTTCTTCATTTAATTGGGCTATTAACAACCTTTTGTAGCTTTAGAGAATTTTTCCATTACCCCAGTATGAGCCTAAGCTGTTTTACTTGTTGTGAAATGTGATACACACTTCAGTAATATCTAACTAATTGCACAAATTGTATTTTAGGTCTTCAAGCACCCAAAATACAGCTCATTTACAGTTGTGAATGACATCACTCTGATCAAGCTGGACTCTCCTGTCACTGCCCAACCACAAGTATCCCCTGTCTGTGTAGCAGAGGCAACTGATAACTTTGAAGGTGGTATGAGGTGTGTCACCACTGGATGGGGACTGACAGATTCCTCTGGTATGAAAACCCATTTTTTATTCAAATTAAAGATAAAAAGATGTGTACGCTACTTGAAGGAAAGTTCTTCATGAGAAAAACATGAAGGTTGCCATTGTTGACCCTTCTGAAAATACCATCTGTATGACTGTCATTGTGACCTCTATACTTTGTGTTACTGACCTGAAACAAATGTATGTATGTCTGACTTTTCTCAATTTTCTTCATCTACTGTATATACTTGTTCCAGATTAGGGACATCAAAACTATTGAAGTTAGCAGGTCAGCATGACAACCATGCAACTAGTAATTTTAAAAGTGGATCAACAGTGACAGTCCTCATAGTTTTAACAGGACATTATAATGGAGCTCCTTTTATCTACTCGCCCTTACCATGCATGGCTTTCAGGCCATCCATGGGGTGTCATGCTATCCTTGGTCTTTAAGACACTCATGCATCCTCTTCCTATTTTAGATCTTGTGTCTTCTCCAATGGTGGGTGATCCTTAATAGTGTAGAGAGCAGGGCCAACATCGTTGTATGTGAGTCTAGGGTGTTGTGGTGATGCACTGCACTTAAATAATGTCCTAAATATTTTGGGATCTGCTGTATATACTTGTTCCAGGTCAGGGACATCAAAAAGTATCGAAGCTAGCAGGTCAGCACGACAGCCATGCAACTAGTAATTTTGAAAGTGGATCAATAGTGACAGCCCTCATAGTTTTAACAGGACATTTTAATGGATCTCCTTTTATCTACTCGCCCTTGCCATTCATGGCTTTCCGGCCATCCATGGCCTTTCAGCCATCCTTGGTCTTCAGGCCACTCATGCATCCTCTTCCTATTTTAGATCTTGTGTCTTCTCCAGTGGTGGGTGATCCTCAATAGTGTAGAGAGCAGTGCCAACATCATTGTATGTGAGTCTAGGGAGTTGTGGTGATGCACTGCACTTACAGAATGTCCTAAATATTTTGGGATCTGCTGTATATACTTGTTCCAGGTCAGGGTCACCAAAAAGTAATGAAGCTAGCAGGTCAGCATGACAGCCACACAACTATCAATTTTGGAAGTGGATCAATTCAACAGTGACAGCCCTGGAGCTTTATTTTTTTTACTACGCACTGTATGAGTGCAGGATGCTGCATTTACACAAAGTCCTCAATATTTTGGGTTCAATGTGTTTAGGTGTTACGCAACCCAAAAGATTAAGGACATGTCTGTCTTTTAAAACCAAACCAACATTCTGCATAAAATAATGTTCACTATAAATTCAAACAAATGTTTGCAGATAAAGTCACAATATGAAAAAAAAAAAAAAGTCACAATATGCCTTGATAGTAGCTACAATTCTGTATACTTTTGCCTGCTCTTGGCCCAATGAAATCTTACCACCCTACATAGGTTACTGTGATATGTTAAATACAACTAAGCTGATGCATTGAAGCTGGAGAATACAAAATGAGTGCACAATTGTAGTTGTTGCCAATGGCGACTAATCAGCTTCTAATTAGCTGACTAATTCTTCTTTCATTTTATGAAAAAGTTCAAATAATAATTCTGATTGGCTGTTATGAGAAACATAAAATCATGGAGTTTTGAAAATCTCTGCCCAGAACCCTCCTTTAGTTATAAAGTGAAGAAGATTAATTGACTATTTTTAATCCTTATGCTGCTAGCATTAGTAAATAGATAGGAAAGTATGTGATATTTACTTATTTTAAACTTTTTTTACATTTCTTCAGTTACTTCCTGGTTTCCTGCCTAGGCAAATGATGCCATACATCCCAGCAGTCTTCAGGAGGGAGGGAGGGTTGTCAGCTTAGCCAATGCCTGAGCTAAGGGTAGATGGATTCCAGGAAGGAAATGCTGCATGAATCATCTGCCTTTACTTAAGATGGCCACTGCCATAAATGCTAGGGGGTATTTTTTTAATTATTTGTCAGCAAAATAAAGCATGGAGACATGGATGGATGGGGGAGTTTGCATTCACTATTAACAATTAATTAAATAGCATTTTTGGTTTGTGGTGCTCAGATACAATGCAAGTTCCACTTTAAGAAGGGACCTCTGTGCATTTGGTTATAAAGGAAATGTTTGGAATACAGCATGAATGTAAATGGGTTTATTGGTGCTTCCTCCTCACAGCAAGCCAAACCCCACCCAGGCTGCAGCAGGTAGCTCTTCCACTTCTCACTAATACTGAATGCAAGAAATATTGGGGCAACAAAATCTATGATGTGATGGTCTGTGCTGGAGCTAGTGGTGCCTCCTCTTGCATGGTAAGTTTACTTGTCATACAAATAATTTGTAATGGGGATAACTGTTTAAAGGACCAGTCCACCCAAACTAATTTTTTTTTATATAGGTAATCAAATCCAGTCATTTTCTGGATGTCTAGAAAAAGTGAGAACTCACTGCCTATCTGTTGAGCTTGCCCAAGTTTATGATCTTCAACAAATATTTTATTTTGGTTTCGGTAGAGTGGGGAAGGGTAGACTGTCTGACAGTCTATGGCCCTGTTGAGATTTCCCCCTACTTCCTGTCCTGATGACAATGTGTCTTATTCCATTCATGTGGGAGATTGATTATACCTCACTTCCTGTTCAGGTGACAATGCAGTGGGCAGGGATGGGACTAGGTGGGGGCAGGAGGGACAGGTGCCCTGGGTGCAGTTCCTTTATGTGTTGGAGGGCCCCATGAGGCAGAAGCCTATAGTGTAAATTCAACGAATGTGAGGGCCCACCCTCACCCTTTCCACCTTTCCATCATTTACTGACCCACCCTACTCCCTGGGGGCTGCCCTACCTGACAGAAGGAACCTGAACAGAGGAGTAGTGATGTCTCTATTAGTGAGCCGGTATCTGCACCAATGACATATTTAGGGGGTACACCAGCTACCAGCACTTGGTGATGCAGGTAGGCTGCCCAACAAGTTTTTTTCTGTTGCATCTTCTCCCTGGGCACTGGATGGTCTTTTCCCAGGACTGGATGTGGGACATGAAGTGAGCGGAAATCTCTCCAATTAAGCCTCAAAGAGTAATCACCCACTCTATCCAAAGCTGAAAGAAATAGGTTGGAGTTACATTTTCAGTATTACCCCTTTTAGAATTTTTTTTTTCTGTTTCAAAAAATAATTAATTGGACTCCTTAAATTTTAGGGTGACTCCGGTGGACCTCTTGTGTGTGAGAAGGAAGGAAGCTGGACATTGGTTGGCATTGTATCCTGGGGAAGCTCCACTTGTTCCCCATCTTCTCCTGGAGTGTATGCACGAGTCACTGAACTCAGAGACTTCATTGACCAGACCATTGCTGCCAACTAAAGATACTGCTGTATTTCAATAAAGATAAATGAAGTTATGAAGAAAACATTGTCATCCTATATTTTATGCATTTCGTATTGGTTTCCACTCTAAGCAGAAAAAAATGGAGTCCTTTTGCATGAGCTGTAAGAATCTCCAGTGTTCTGCTGCTAACCTGGTGTTCACATCACAGTGAAAAAAAAAATATAACACCACAGAGTGGAGCAGTTCAGAGTACTATACAGCATTCTGTATCCAGAGGGAAGTGGTTCATAGTATATATCATTCATTGCAGTATACAATACACAGGGTATCAACCTGGAATACAGCATGGTGTACAGCACATGTGTCAAACACAAGGCTCATGGGCCAGATCCAGCCCACCTGGTTATTTCATATGGTCCTCGCACCTCTCCTGCAGCTGCGACCCCATAAACTCCACCATTACCTTGTCTGAGCAATCTGCAGCATATAGGCAGTCTGCAGCAGATCCTCTGCCTCTCCGTACAGCTGTAAAGAGGCTCGTCTCTGACAACCCCCCCAATCTTAGCAGTCGGCAGCAGAAAGGAGAACACAACTCCTCCTACAGAGTTGACTGCCTGGTCTCAGCAGTCAACAGACTCTGGCAACTGACTTCAGCCCTCTTCTGGTCCTTCTCCAGACACTTCACTTTCTGCTTCCCAGCTTTGCCCTCTGCTTCTTCCCAGCAGCAGCACAAGGTAAGGGGAGTCGGCTGGTATCACGGAGGAAAGTGACCTGCAGCAAGGACCTTGTGAGCACAGACTGTGCTACATGGATGCTGGAATTTGTGCTGAGTAGAGAGAAAACAGGTGGCGCACACACCTAGTGCATTATCGAAGGTTTATTGTAGGAATGAGATAATAAAAACATACTCACAGACGAAGCATGTATCTAAAAAGCATAGAAAAATGACAATGGCCACAACGGCAGGCAAGGTGTTCTCAATGAGGCCTCAACAGTGAGGCTCTTTCTGTCCATACATCATACATCAGCATCAGAGGTTGGTCATCAGCTCTGAGGAAAGGGATTCATCCCCGAAACGCGTCAGCCATTTGACCGCACTGACAGTGAGAACACCTTGCCTGCCATTGTGGCCATTGTCATTTTTCTATGCTTTTTAGATACATGCTTCGTCTGTGAGTATGTTTTTATTATCTCATTCCTACAATAAACCTTGGATAATTCACTAGGTGTGTGCGCCACCTGTTTTCTCTCTATCCAGTGGCTGATTTCCCCGTCTGAGGAGGGCTGCACCCCTGGAACATTTCCTTTGGTTGTCGCTGACCTGGTATCCTTGGCTTCCCTTTTGGCTGTGCATATCCTGAGGCTCTGGAGAGTACATACGATATCTGGAATTTGTGCTGTTTAAACCTCTCGGGACCTATATCAGCAGTCAGCTGCTGGGTGTAAGCTAGAGGGGACACCGGCTGGTGTCCAGAAGAGCAACTGTCCATTAAGTTCTGCATCTCCACAGAGGGACTTTGCTCCAGTCTTTGTACAGTTTACTACACAGATCTACTTAGAAAAATCTGTCTTCAAGTATGCATTGTTCAGTTTGGAGTATCCCACAATATCCCCTCCTTATCCCAACTCTAAAATAAAATCAAAACAACAAAAAACTAAAATCCCTAGTCTGATCATTGGAATAACAAGCAGAAGTTGTGTGCACCTGGCTATAGGAAATGCTGTGTGCTTGGCTGCAGGAGAAGATCTAGGGGAAAGCCTGGACAAGATACAAGCGGTTCCTAGGGGGGTAGCGCTACACATAAGAAGCTTTATTGGAGACTGGCCATAAAGAACACCATGGCAGAACCATGTCCTGTCTGAGCAGTCTTCAATAACGTTTCTTGTGAACGATACGAGCGATGGGTGATGGGCGCCATGCCAATCTGCACCTGCAATAATAATTGAATGCAGAGGCAGTTATTTAATATGATAAAAAGTATATACATTTTAAAGCCTTACAGATACAACCAGCCCTTTGAGGGCAACCTTACTGCTGATGCTGCCCGAAATGAAATGGACTTTGACTCCCCTGGTGTACTAAATAGAGTAGAGTAGCCTTTCTTAGCCTTTTTTACATGGAGGAACCCTTGAAATATCTTTTTGGGTTCAGTGAACCCCTGCTAATTGTTCTTTACTGTATCTACAGCTCACAGTACACTGGTGTGATCCTTGTGGTCATTGGGAAGAATCCCTACTTACAAATAGCTAAAAAGACCATTGGTTACTCATTTAAAGATCAGAATATGCTCATTGCTCAAGGAACCCCTGGCAACCTCCGGAGGAACCCTATTTGAGAAAATCTGCTCTAGGGTGTGTCACTGCATAGAGTGGAGAAGAATGATTACAGAGGTGTAGCACCCTCCTAGTTAGGTGCTAGGATTTGTATAGTTAGGATGAGCATATCTGTGTTTCTCTGCTTAACAGAGAGACTGTTAGGAAAATTTAAATGGGCTTTCTGCTTAACAGATTGCTGTGATTGCGTAATTAGGTCTGCTCATGATGCTCTGGTGTTGTTTGGGTTTGTCTGAGTTCTGCCTGCCTTTGGGAATCTATGAGAGCCTTCCAGAACAGGGATAGGGGCTAGGCAAATGAACAACATGAATATGGATGCTGTCCTAGCCAATTGCAAGGGGGGTTGGCCCCATTGCATGTTGCGAGCGGTATTGTTCTGTGAGAAGGTTCAGCATTTTTCCCTGGAGAGGATTGCACCAAACCAGGCTGGAGGCAGGCTTGCCTTGCCTGGCACTTGCTGCCATGCGGGCCTCCAGTGGATAACCTGAGGGCCTGAAGTCAGAGAGAGTGACCCTGGTTTTACAGTAAACTGACTGAGAGGAGCTGTCTGCCATGGATCTGTCTGGCATCACTGGAGGGTTTCGCTTGGAAGATTGGAAGGTGGCTACCATTCTGTCCTTGGGCCTTGTGAGTACAGACATTGAGAGATCTTGGGGTATGCTTTGCTATTCTTCTGGTGCTTGATAGCGTGGATCTGAGAAAAGGAAACACTGGCTAGTGTTCTGAAGAGCTTGTCCAATTGTTGCTACTGCTTAGGACCTTGCTCAGCTACGTTACCTTTGGGCTGTCGCAGTCTGTCGTAATGATCTTGTACCTGAGAAGCTCAGCCCTGCTACTACTGCTACTTTACTCACTCCTAGAATACTTTTTGCTACAATCCAGAGAGAAGTCTGCTACCTGTCTTCATTAGGACTTCAACAGTGCTTAACTAAAAGATTAGTTATAGTTCTAATCTTGGAGTATCCTACTAAATTCCCCATCTCCACCCCCAGTTCTACAATAAACTCCAAAAACAAACATCCCCTAGACTGGTCATTGAAGACAACGTGCGAGAGTGTGTATATCTGGCTGTGGAAAATACTTTGTGCCTGGCTGTGAGAAAAGTGGAAACTGGGCATAAATTCAAGCGACTCCTTTGAGGGTAGTGCTGATCAGAGGAGGAAGGCGAGAAGACATGGATAGAAGTACAGATAAATTATGAGAATAAAAAACAATGGCAATTGATGAAAGTAGAGGGAAGGTGAGTGGGCATAAAAATGCGGGTAAGCAAAAGTACAACAGTCAATGTATGGTGAATAGAGCAATTAGATGAAGCCGCACAGTGCTGCTAGATGTAAAGAAATATTACAGGTTTTATTGGGAGCTAATGAGAAGAAGCTAATGCGGTGATATAATAAAACTGGAGAGTGCAAAATCTGGTGCAGCTCTGCATAGAAACCAATCAGCTTCCAGTTTTTATGTTCAAAGCTTCCCACATGGAAGAAAAATATATTTTAAATAATATTCTTCCCAAATATATTGCCATATATTTGAAATGCTACAATTTTGGCCATATTCATTATATTTCAAAATTATATCTATATCATATCATATAAGTGGTGAAGCGCTCAACTTATAATTACCTAGTGAATACACAAATCATATAAATACAAATAATTATAAATAATTATAAACTAGTGCAATATCTTCATACACATAACGAATATATATCCCTGGTGATATAGTGAAAACTTATATCTTTTAAACTGTGCAAAAAGTGAAAAAATACAATAATTAAATAAATAGTGATGCCACACTGTGAAATTAATGGCAAAAGTGTTCAAAATAATGTCACTCCATGCTGCAAATAGTGCTTTTCGTGTAAATCTTGACGTGACTCCCCTCAATAGCAGAAATGCCCCCTCACCTTCCACATTCGACCCTTGCGGGTCACAGAGCCTTTTTATATATATCTTTCTGTTTGATGTTCTCCACTGCCTCCACCGACCTTAATCCACCTCCAGGCAGTAAGTACCTCTCCAATTACTCCCCTCATGCACCGAACTTTGCCAGGTAAACCTCTCCTCCACTGCCACCTCCGACCAAGTTCCTCCTCTGGGCAGTAAATATCATCCAATACCCCTCACACAATGGACTCAGGCTCAGAGTGATTCATGTAAAACGATAAAACAGACCTCCATAGTGTAACATCGCTTTATTAAACCAATCCAATATAATTGAATATTGCACTCACATGTCCTCACGATTTTACAAGCAGTTTCCCATATGCTATGGGTGTATACAGGAGTCCCAAGATGGCGTCCGAACCCAGAACCGGAAGTACGTCACCCCTACGTCGACGCGTTGCGCCACTGTCACGTGGCTTCTTCAGGATACCGTATTGGATGGCCGCACTTCCTTTTAACTCCTCTACACAATCTACAAGGGGCGTGTACAATACCTCCATTTTCATGGAGCCCATTATACAAGGACAGCCGCGATCTGCCGCTGATTCCCCTATTTCCAAACTCTAAAAGGGCATAACGAATTACCCATATATACAAAAACTACATGGGGCATATATATTCTCTCGTGGGACCCCCTGTATATAGGACAATTAGCTAATAAATATAAACAACACCCCATAAAAACCTTTTATTACACTACATAGGTAAGTATATTAAACCCAAAAAAACCCCCCTAAGTTCAATATTGTAATTAACATAAAACCCAATAAAAATCAGGAGATGAATCTACTCTTAATATTTCCCCTCCCACCTAGACACATCCATAGATATATCTAAATTCGTGTATATATATACAAATATGCAAATATACACCAAAAATATTTCCATAAAAATTATAAAAATATATATAAAATTATAAAAAATGTATATACCCATATACATAAAACACCATTCCATAAGTAAATTTATTATTGTAATGGATTCCAATTATTTTGTATTATAATTAATTTGAAGAAATATTGCAAATATTAAAAACCATGTTCTAAACTACTTCTAAAAAATTCTAAAAACTGTAAAAGAGCTCCTGTATAGTACCCATACCACATGTTCACAGGAATGGAATCATATATAATATACAACCTAAACAAAATATTCTTAAAAATCATCTTAAAAATCATTAATGAAGCAATTAAGATCAAATTCAATGTTTAAGCCTCTAGGTGTCAGCGTTTGCATAAGGAAAATCCATTTGGACTCCGCCTGACTAATTGTTCTCACTTTGTGGCTCCCTCTCCAGTGCTTTTTATAACGTTCTACTCCCCAAAATTTCAAGCCCGAAGGGTCATTAGCATGATGGCTAGCAAAGTGTTTAGAAACATTATGTTTTGGGTTCCCCTTTAATATATTTTTCACATGTTCTCTTAGTCTCACACATAAAGCTCGTTTAGTGCGTCCCACATACTGCAGACCGCAGTTGCACTCTAAAACATAAATCACCCCTTCAGTTTTACATGTGATAAAATCATTGATCTCAAATAGACGCCCATTACTATTAGCCACAAACTCTTTTTTCTTTTTATTTTGCCCTTTAGTGGCTTTACAAACACTACATTTTTTACAGGGAAAAAAACCTGTAACATTAAACAAGGTACTCTCTCTATTAACCTTAGGAGGATCTAGTACATTCTTCATAATTTTGTTCCTCAAAGTGGGGGCTCTCCTATAAACAAACTTGGGTTGTTCTGGTAATAAATTACCTAAAATAGGATCCATTTTTAAAATCGGCCAATACTTTTTGAAAACATTTTGGATCTTTTTATATTGCAAATTGAAATCCAATATCACCGCTACCTGATCGGTCTTCTCCTTATCTTCATTTTTTATTTTGTTCCCGATAAGTTTCTTTCTATCCATATTGGCCACCTCAAGTTTATTTTTCTCGAGATCACACACAGCATAACCTTTGGATGCAAACCTGTTAAATCAGTAGTGGTTAATAAAGCTCCCACTCCACATGTGTCATATAAGGAGCCAGCGAGTGGCACTTATAATGAAAGCCAGCAATATAACATGCAGTCTTATCCCACTCCCAATAATGGGTGGAAACCTGTGAAAAAAGGAGGATCATATAATGGACAAGGAGGGAGAGGTAAAAGAGGGAGACCCTATTACCAACCATATAGATCAAATCCATCCAGGTCAGATTACCAACCACCAAGGAATTATCATCCGCAACAGGGGACCAATTATCCGCAATATGGGATGAATTATCCACCACAAGGGATGAATTATCAACCATATTATGAGAGAAGTCCTAGGAATGGAGATTGGTATCCACCTAGGTATGATAATCAGGGTCCTGTTCCAACCCAGAATAGATTCGAACCACTTAATCACTATCCCAGTAGGGATTTTTTAGAGAGGGGCAAAGGGGAGAAGAGTCCAGTACCAGGGAAACAAAAGAGCCCAGGAAGAGAAGGGGCTGCAGAGGAAGTAAAAAACAAAAGGAAAAGAGACCAGTAGGGGAAGGGATTTTTAATATCAGCGGGACATCCCTTTCGAGAGAAGAGATTATGGTCCTTGATAAAGGTCTCAAATTTGCACCCCCTAAGAATATGGATAAGTTCAGTACCTACATAGACATACAGAAATATATAAGGAAATTGAATCTGAAGAAATACTTTGCAGGGCTCACTGGAGCTAAAGTTAGTACTTTTAAGAATTGTGACAAATTTACCCATACCACATTGAAAAACAAATCGGTTTTTAATCCCCAGATTAACAGTAATAATCAAGTGGAAGTTTTTAAAAAAATGGTGAATAAAGAATTAGAGAATATACATATTCCAAATAAAAAGGCCAATCAGGGATTCCAAATAGGTGTTAATAAATTAATGAAAAGGAATGATATAGTAATAAGGCCGGCAGACAAGGGAGGGGGAATCGTTGTACTTTCTAAAGAATACTATTGCAGTGAATTGCAAGCCCAGTTGGATGATGAAGATACATATTTGAAATTATTAAAAGACCCCACAAGGATATACAGAAAGGAATTAGAACAGTTAATAAAAACAGATGAAAAGAAAAAGATATTAAATACTAAAGAGGGGAGATTTTTGGTACCAGAATGTTGTCGTATACCGGTGATCTATACTATTCCGAAAATGCACAAAAATTCTGTTAACCCACCGGGGAGGCCAATTGTTAACGGTATTCAATCAGTATTGGCCAGGCTGGGCCAATATATAGATACTTTTTTACAGCCATTGGTCCAGAATACGGTATCGTTTTTGAGAGATACCAAACATCTCATTCAACTTTTGGAGGAAGAAAAAGGGAGTTCTAATTTGATAATGGCTAGCGCTGATGTATCTTCGCTATATACCATCATTAATCATGAAGATGCACTAGAAGCTACAGGATGGGGTCTGAGGGAATTGAGTAATCTGAATTGGACGCAGAGGAAATTTATTGTACAATGTTTGGATTTTAGTCTGAGCCACAACTACTTCTGGTATGACAAGGCTTTCTATAGACAGATTAGGGGTGTGGCCATGGGAGCCCGTTTCGCCCCAAGTGTGGCGAACTTGTTTATGGCCCATTGGGAACAAGATTCGATATATAAAAACAAACCAGCTGAACTGGCAATGTATAAAAGATATATAGATGATGTGTTCATCATATGGAAAGGGGATGAAAGTAAATTGATGAATTTTTTGAATCAATTAAATAATAATAATAAAAACATCAAGTTTGTATGGAAATGCAGTAACCAGTCCATTCAATTTTTGGATTTGGACATTCAAGTAAAAGGGGGAATTATTAGCACTATAACCCATTTTAAGGATGTGGACCGGAATGGTTACATCCCGATAGAAAGCTGTCATTTTCCCCCCTGGTTACTGAACATCCCTAAGGGCCAGTTCATCAGGTTAAAAAGAAATTGTACATATGAAGAAGATTACAAGACTCAGGCCATGATTTTGGAAAAAAGGTTTGCATCCAAAGGTTATGCTGTGTGTGATCTCGAGAAAAATAAACTTGAGGTGGCCAATATGGATAGAAAGAAACTTATCGGGAACAAAATAAAAAATGAAGATAAGGAGAAGACCGATCAGGTAGCGGTGATATTGGATTTCAATTTGCAATATAAAAAGATCCAAAATGTTTTCAAAAAGTATTGGCCGATTTTAAAAATGGATCCTATTTTAGGTAATTTATTACCAGAACAACCCAAGTTTGTTTATAGGAGAGCCCCCACTTTGAGGAACAAAATTATGAAGAATGTACTAGATCCTCCTAAGGTTAATAGAGAGAGTACCTTGTTTAATGTTACAGGTTTTTTTCCCTGTAAAAAATGTAGTGTTTGTAAAGCCACTAAAGGGCAAAATAAAAAGAAAAAAGAGTTTGTGGCTAATAGTAATGGGCGTCTATTTGAGATCAATGATTTTATCACATGTAAAACTGAAGGGGTGATTTATGTTTTAGAGTGCAACTGCGGTCTGCAGTATGTGGGACGCACTAAACGAGCTTTATGTGTGAGACTAAGAGAACATGTGAAAAATATATTAAAGGGGAACCCAAAACATAATGTTTCTAAACACTTTGCTAGCCATCATGCTAATGACCCTTCGGGCTTGAAATTTTGGGGAGTAGAACGTTATAAAAAGCACTGGAGAGGGAGCCACAAAGTGAGAACAATTAGTCAGGCGGAGTCCAAATGGATTTTCCTTATGCAAACGCTGACACCTAGAGGCTTAAACATTGAATTTGATCTTAATTGCTTCATTAATGATTTTTAAGATGATTTTTAAGAATATTTTGTTTAGGTTGTATATTATATATGATTCCATTCCTGTGAACATGTGGTATGGGTACTATACAGGAGCTCTTTTACAGTTTTTAGAATTTTTTAGAAGTAGTTTAGAACATGGTTTTTAATATTTGCAATATTTCTTCAAATTAATTATAATACAAAATAATTGGAATCCATTACAATAATAAATTTACTTATGGAATGGTGTTTTATGTATATGGGTATATACATTTTTTATAATTTTATATATATTTTTATAATTTTTATGGAAATATTTTTGGTGTATATTTGCATATTTGTATATATATACACGAATTTAGATATATCTATGGATGTGTCTAGGTGGGAGGGGAAATATTAAGAGTAGATTCATCTCCTGATTTTTATTGGGTTTTATGTTAATTACAATATTGAACTTAGGGGGTTTTTTTTGGGTTTAATATACTTACCTATGTAGTGTAATAAAAGGTTTTTATGGGGTGTTGTTTATATTTATTAGCTAATTGTCCTATATACAGGGGGTCCCACGAGAGAATATATATGCCCCATGTAGTTTTTGTATATATGGGTAATTCGTTATGCCCTTTTAGAGTTTGGAAATAGGGGAATCAGCGGCAGATCGCGGCTGTCCTTGTATAATGGGCTCCATGAAAATGGAGGTATTGTACACGCCCCTTGTAGATTGTGTAGAGGAGTTAAAAGGAAGTGCGGCCATCCAATACGGTATCCTGAAGAAGCCACGTGACAGTGGCGCAACGCGTCGACGTAGGGGTGACGTACTTCCGGTTCTGGGTTCGGACGCCATCTTGGGACTCCTGTATACACCCATAGCATATGGGAAACTGCTTGTAAAATCGTGAGGACATGTGAGTGCAATATTCAATTATATTGGATTGGTTTAATAAAGCGATGTTACACTATGGAGGTCTGTTTTATCGTTTTACATGAATCACTCTGAGCCTGAGTCCATTGTGTGAGGGGTATTGGATGATATTTACTGCCCAGAGGAGGAACTTGGTCGGAGGTGGCAGTGGAGGAGAGGTTTACCTGGCAAAGTTCGGTGCATGAGGGGAGTAATTGGAGAGGTACTTACTGCCTGGAGGTGGATTAAGGTCGGTGGAGGCAGTGGAGAACATCAAACAGAAAGATATATATAAAAAGGCTCTGTGACCCGCAAGGGTCGAATGTGGAAGGTGAGGGGGCATTTCTGCTATTGAGGGGAGTCACGTCAAGATTTACACGAAAAGCACTATTTGCAGCATGGAGTGACATTATTTTGAACACTTTTGCCATTAATTTCACAGTGTGGCATCACTATTTATTTAATTATTGTATTTTTTCACTTTTTGCACAGTTTAAAAGATATAAGTTTTCACTATATCACCAGGGATATATATTCGTTATGTGTATGAAGATATTGCACTAGTTTATAATTATTTATAATTATTTGTATTTATATGATTTGTGTATTCACTAGGTAATTATAAGTTGAGCGCTTCACCACTTATATGATTTGATTTCACACATCTTGCGGTATAAAGAACAGGTGATAGCAGCTTACTCACTAGGTTCTGTGGAGCGCAGGGGGATTTTTGTATTTTATATCTATATCATGTTGAAATATAATAAAAATATTTTTAAAAATACATTTCAAATATACTGTATGTCTTTAAAAATACATATCTACATTTTTGGGATACCTTTACAAATATATGTACAAATATATGTTAAAATTACTTTTTATATGTTAAAAAAAATCTGAAGAATATATTTAAAAAACATATATGTTTAAAAATATATATTTTTAAAATATATTCTTCAGATTTTTGTTAACATATAAAAAAGTAATTTTAACATATATTTTTAAATATATTTGTAAATACATTCCAAAAATGTAGATTTGTATTTTTATTTGAAATGTATTTTTAAAAATATTTTTCTCATATTTTTTTTAATAAAAACGCCTTTCAACATGCAGTATATATATATATAAATATATTGAATATGGCCAAAATTGTAGCATTTCAAATATGTGGCAATATATTTGGGAAGAATATTTTTAAAATATATTTCAAGCATATTTTTCTTCCATATGGGTTAATTCAACAAGCTGAAGTTAGAAGCTGATTGGCTAACATGCACAGCTACACCAGATTCTGAATGCTCCAGTTTTAGTAAATCTTTATTTGGTCTGTTCAAACTCAATGGAGAACGAAGGTATACAACTGGGTGAGTCAATGAAGAAGAAGGATAAGGGTGTCCTGCTGGATCACAGACTTAAATTGGAACTTTAGTAAAAAAAAAAAAAAAAATGCAAACAGGAGGGATTTTAATGCAGAGAAGACATGCTATGTTTCTTCTGCACTAAAGTTACTTACCTGCATGTCCACTCCTGTCTGCTGTAAGAATTTCGGCAATGCCAGGTTAGCTGAACTCCCATGCATAGGTTAGCGTGACATCACCTCAGCCTGGACACTGGAAATGGCCGAGGTTTGATATCTGTGAAGTCTGAAGATGTCAACAGCCAGCATGGAGCTCTGGTACATCACAGTGCTGGAGAACAGGTAAGTAAAGTTCTGCCTTGAAAACAGCATTCAATGGTAATCTGCAACTTTTAAAGCTAGTAACATATTTTTGTAATATAATTTTGTTATTGTAATTTTTGTATTATAAGAGGCATAGGGGTTGCTTTACTAAATGCAAATAGGCTGTTCACTCTGCAAGGAAATTTTCACTTTGCAGGAGAATTTTTGCTTATTCCAGTGAACACGGTGAATCTCAAAAATACATAGACTCTAGAAAGGGAAATAATATCTCACCCCTATACAAAGCATCAACACAACATTTTTTTTTCCATAATATATTTATTGGAAAAAATTTTAATTACAGAGACTTGTCACCAGACATGATGAAAAAATGCAGGAAAAAAAAGGCATATCCATCAATACAAACTTAAACATATGTTTTGGGCATTCATTAACATAAGGGACCTCAACTATGTGGAAAGATTACCTGATTTTAAGTAAATGTATTTTATTTTTGGACCAGCTCTGGACGTGAGGACGACGGGAACAGTTCACCGCTGGAGGGAATGCGGGTTTCCAGAGGATCGGAGGAATGGGAAAGTACAGCTTTTACATGAGCCCCTAGACAAAATGAGCACTTAACCCATGCAGTTCAGGCACAGCCTCACTGCATGGGAAAATAACTTTATTTGCCTGAGTTCTGCTTTAAACAAAAATCTAACTTTTTGTTCACAGATGATAAAAATCTTTCTAACTTGCACCATTTTGTAGTCCAAAAAGTCATTATCGGCTGTCATAAGCACTATACTAACAATCAGATAATCATAGATTATCTCTTAATATTAGATAACCGATCATTCCTGGTATGGAAATTTTCATACAATTTTCTTATCGTGTGTACAGGTCTTAAATCTTTCTAATGGCACCCCAGATAGCAGTGAAATCTTTTATCTGCTTTTATGGAAAAAGGTTCTTTACTGGAAGAAATTTGAAAATGTGGAAAAGTCTTTCACAGAAAAAGTTTTTTTTACCGGAAGAATGTTGAAAACATAGAATAGTCTTTTACAAGAATTGTAGTAATGTACAATAAATTGACTGCTTATTGCCGCGCCCTAAATGTGAGATATGACTTCTTCCAGAAATAATGAACCTTCCAAGTCAACTTATTACAACTTCAAAATAAATCAATAATAGAATGTGAAAAAAACAAAAACCGTGAAAAAAAATTATAATATAAGTAATTTAAATAATAAGTATTTAAATTACTTATATTATGATATTTTTTCATGTTTTTTGTTTTTTTCACATTCTATTATTGATTTATTTTGAAGTTGTAATAAGTTGACTTGGAAGGTTCATTATTTCTGGAAGTATTCATATCTCACATTTAGGGCGCGGCAATAAACAGTAAATTTATTGTACATTACTACAAAACACATTTATATGAGGATGTGAATAGATGCCTGCTGACCTATATATTTAATTATTATCTCATACCTCAGTGGCTCGCAATTAATTATAATATATATTATTTGTATTTTACAAGAATTGGCTCTAGAAGACTCATTAGATTGTTAGCCCTCATGCACACTGGACATTTTTACAGCGGTTGTTTGTGGCATTTGACATTTTTTTCTACAGTCAATAAACTCCCCAGCATTTTATCCTATGTCTTCATGCACACATAGGCTGTAATCAGCATTTTTTGGCTGGGATGTTTTTTGGCAGGAAAAAAAACGCAAAAACAAGTGGGTTTCTAGAGGAGTTTTTTAGCTGTAAAAATGCTCTAACACTGAAAAACGGCATTTTGGACTTTTTTCAACCAGAAAGAAAGATTTTTTTTGGTAAAAAAACCCGCTAAAAACACAAACATGGAAAAACGCTGGAAAACGCTGCTAATGCAAAAACGCTAAAAAAAAGCTGAAAAACGCACGTTTTTATTGTGACTTTATACAGCTAACCTTACCAGCATTATCAAAACGTCAAGTGTGCATGAGGACTTAAAAAAACAAAACAGGTTGAATGTATTTTTTAAAGCACGAAATATAAATGGTTACTTACAATTTATTATGTAGCTATGTTTTCTAGAAACCTAGGGACCTAAAAGGAAATACAATTTTTAGGAAATGTCAGACTGCTTTGCGTATAACATTCCATACTTAGTCTTCAATATTGTCTCTCTCTAATACTTCACCAAATGACAGTAATTGAAAAACAGTACCTTCTCTGATTCATTCTATTAGTAGGATGCAGCTTGAAAAACACATCCAGAAAGAACATGCACTCCCTCAATTACCTTTGTTCCTTTGGATAGACGTCATACATGTTTTTTCCCCATATCTTCCAGGTATTCAAGGAGCTCTCCAGACTAATCACATTTTAGGAGTAAAAAAGCACTTTAAACAATCAGAAATAATGAAACAAAGATCAGTGCATTAGGATGGAATTATTATTGTAATGTATTTATAGCTTTTAGTATTTTAAGTGGCTAATTCTTTGTATATATTTTTAATTATTTTTATGACCTAAAAGCTAACCTTTTTCAACCTTTATTCAGATAAATATGTAATATTGCATAGGAATAGTTAATGTTAACTTTTTTTTTTCATATTTACTATAATGTAACCATCACTCAGCTTCAATCCAGACATTTCTTCCACAGAACGTTTTTTTCTACCACCAGATGTCCTCATTCTGATGGCCAGCAACATTCACCCCATTTCCCCCAAACCCAGGACGGCCTTCACCCAACCCAGCCTGTTGCTGGACAGAGAAAGGAGAAGCAACACAGGAATGAGCTCATCTTTCTGTCACTCTGCTTTCTCCTCCTATCAGCATGTTTCCTGTTAGTATGCGAATTGACTGGCTCCCTGTGCTGCTTCTTCTTCTTACACTCCACCTCTGCCATACAGGCACTTCAAGAAACTGATACCAAGTCAAATTCAGGTATTTACACTGCTGGCATTTAAAATATAAATGTAATTTTTTTTATACTATATGCTCAGAGTTTTGCTTTACGAGTAGATTTAGACATGCGTCTAAATCTCCCTTGCCTCTGAAGCCTGATCCATGTTCGGACTGTGCTCCAGAGCAATGAGGAAGTGATGCGAAGACTCCTCACTGCCTGTTTTAACCCCAATTTTGTCAGCAATCACATCGCAATTGCGTGCATTGTACACAGTTGCGGCGCTTTCCCATTTACTTGTATGTGTAATGTTTGGGTGGGCTTGCCTCCTGCCAATTGTTGCATGTTGGGTGAACTGCGGCATGGGCATGAAGCAAAACAACATCTCCCTTTGCTGTCTATTGCAGCTTACGGGGAGCAGTTGTCGGGCAGCAAAATTGCAGCTCAACCACACATTTTTTGCTGCCCCTCAACTACAAGTCTAAATGAAGCCTAATTTTGAATGAGTCGGAGCTGTGACTCCTTTTTCCTCCAGCCCTCTCCCTGCTTGCTCTGTCCACATGGGACCAAGTGAATTTCATCTATGGTGCATTCACATTATTGTGTTGCATTAACAGGAACATTACTGCAACGCACTGCAATGCATGATACATTCGTTGGTGCAATGCAGTGCCATTCATTCTTAATGGCACTGATACGCACCTTGCCAACATGTATTGTAGTGTAGTTTACTGCCAGAACTTGTACATGCACCATATTTGGGGTGTTTTGCAGTCCATTTGATTGAAGATGCAAATTAATATTCTTTCTTTATTAAAATAACCAGCAGGAACAAGTTCTATGGCAGACTGTGGCTGGACAGGGCTGAACGCTGTACTGTGTGGTACTCATACTGTATTTAGGGCCCTATACATTCAGAGAATGCCCAGAATGCAGATCTTCTGATGAAGGTGGACACATTTGGTTTCTTCAGTCGAAGTCTTTAAGGAAGGACTCTGCTCAGTGATTCTACAGCTCAAGCTGTCTCTAGATCTTACACTAATACAGCGCCCCTCAAGTTTAGGTAGGGGGAGCTAGTTCATTTTTTAGCAGCCTGGGGTGAGTCAGCCAGGTTCTCTAGGCCAGGGCTGAAGGCTCTGCAGGTCAGTTCCCTGATGCTTCCCCCTGATCTGGAAGCTAGAGAAGTTTCTGGAAGGCAGTGGGTGAGGTGAGGAGGGGCTGATCTGCATGCTCAAGGGACTCTGACCATTCCTCAAGCAGGATGCTTGGCATAGGGTCAGGGTACCCCTTAAGTATGAGAGAGCCTGATCAGGTAGAAGATGGAGTGAAGGCTGGAGTGTGCTGTCTGGGAGGGGGGCCCAGGAGAGGGACCTAACTACAGGCAGGAGCTGAAAGGAGGATCTCTCTGCCTCATCGTCCACAGATAGAGGACAACCTGTGGAGCAGGGAAGGAGCCAACCCAGCGTAGGACCTGAAGGCAGCTACCAACTCAGCAAGCTAACATGAGAGACAGAGTGAGTATTCCTATACCCCCTGGGATGGATAAGGGGAGAGGGCAGTTAGGAGGAAAACCCAACTAGCTTCTCATCTGGGACAGTTTTATTCCCGTAATATTACAGGTTGGGCCTTCATTTGGCGGGAAAATGGTAATGGATATCTCTTGGGTTTTTTTTATCAAAGGAAAGCTGGCACAAAATAGTTTTAAAAAATATCATTTTTAATATGTAGCTGTAACTAAACAAAATGTTTCTTGCTTCTAACGATCGCAATGATACCACATGTGTATGTTAGTTGTTGTTTGTACCCGTAGCAGGGCTCAGAAACAACAGAGCTCATTTAAATTTTTTTATCCTACCTAAGTGCCAATCAACATATATGTGGATTGGATGTTGATTGAACAGCATCCAATCCGCATGACATGTGAAATAACATTGCTTCCTATGGTTCCTGTTCACATATGTCCGGTGCACTGGCACTACCAGAAGAATTAATATCATTGATATTAGTCAGTGTTCGGAATAGTGTCCCATCATTGGTGCCAGTGTTAGGAATAGTGCCCCATCATTGGTGCCAGTGTTAGGAATAGTGCCTCATCATTGGTGCCAGTGTTCGGAATAGTGTCCCATCATTGGTGCCAGTGTTCGGAATAGTGCCCCATCATTGGTGCCAGTGTTAGTAATAGTGCCCCATCATTGGTGCCAGTGTTCGGAATAGTGCCCCATCATTGGTGCCAGTGTTTGGAATAGTGCCCCATCATTGGTACCAGTGTTCGGAATAGTGTCCCATCATTGGTGCCAGTGTTTGGAATAGTGCCCCATCATTGGTGCCAGTGTTAGGAATAGTGCCTCATCATTGGTGCCAGTGTTAGGAATAGTGCCCCATCATTGGTGCCAGTGTTTGGAATAGTGCCCCATCATTGGTACCAGTGTTCGGAATAGTGTCCCATCATTGGTGCCAGTGTTCGGAATAGTGCCCCATCATTGGTGCCAGTGTTCGGAATAGTGCCCCATGATTGGTTCCAGTGTTAGGAATAGTGCCCCATCATTGGTGCCAGTGTTCGGAATAGTGCCCCATCATTGGTGCCAGTGTTCGGAATAGTGCCCCATCATTGGTGTCAGTGTTAGGAATAGTGCCCCATCATTGGTGCCAGTGTGCGGAATAGTGCCCCGTCATTGGTGTCAGTGTTAAGAATAGTGCCCCGTCATTGGTGTCAGTGTTAAGAATAGTGCCCCATCATTGGTGTCAGTGTTAGGAATAGTGCCCCATCATTGGTATCAGTGTTAGGAATAGTGCCCCATCATTGGTGCCAGTGTTAGGAATAGTGGCTCAAATCAGTGGGAGCAATAGTGCACCAAGGGCCGGATAAAAGCTAGCAAAGGGCCACATTGGAGACCACTTCTATATCCTGTATAATACATTGTATCTTTTTCTCCTTGCTAGTGGAGAAAAGTGTAAACAAATAAGTGTTTATAAATGTTTTTTTTTTTTTTTACTAGTTAGATTATGGTTGATCTAGGTTAGGGTTACTGTCAAAAGTCATGGTCAGAGGTAAAGGTCAGGGTCAAAGGTTGGTGTCATAAGTCAGGGACAGTGAATTTTATGTAGGATTTAAAAAAAACTACTTTTTTTAAATTCAGTGTTAGTGTGTTTCAGAGCTAATGCACACATGTGCAGTGCGGATTGAAGCTCAGGTTTCACAGTTAATTGATACAGTAGCTGTTCACAGGTTCAAGTCAGGTTTACATCAGGTTCAGGACAGGATCAGGTCAGGATTTTATCCTGTTCACACATATGCCGTTTAGAAACGGTTCCCATAGAAGTCAATAGCCTGTAATCTGCACCTGAACCAGACCGCACTGATTAGAAATCGTACATGACTCTTTTTCATTCCGCACTGGCTTCTAGGCTCCTCCTTGGTTATGGCATGTCACAAGACAAGGGGGGAGCCTGGGTAAAGAACATCCTCCAGAATTCCTGGGGGGAGAAGATCTGTGTTGGGAGGAGGGATTTTGTGTATTTGAAAAGAATTTGAGCTGGGAGTGGGGATTTGTGGAAAGAAGATAATTTTTGCTGGGAGGAAGGATTTCTGGGGGGGGGAGTATTTCTTCTGGTAGGGGGAATCTGTTGGGGGGATGAATTTGTGGGGTAGAGAGGATTTGTGCTTGAAATGGGGACAAAAGTTATGTTTGGAGGGGGGATTTTAACGGGGGGGTGGAGTTGTAGGGGTTGATTTACTAATGGTAGATAAACTGTGCACTTTGCAAAGTGCAGTTGCACTCTGCAAGAGCAGTTGCTCCAGAGCGTAGTAAATGAACAGATGATTTGCTGACTTCCATCATCCCATCATGTGCAAGCGAAGATTATGTTTTTTCTATTTTCCTTCCTTGTATTTGCAAAGTAAATCTTTACATCATTCACTAAGCTGGAGCAACTGCTCTTGCTGAGTGCAACTGCACTTTGCAAAGTGCACAATCTGTTTTCCTTTAGTAAATCAACTCCTATTAGTATGGGAGAATTTTTGCATTTTTTGAGATGGAAAATTTGGGCTTACAGAGGGAATTTGTGTTTGGGGATGTGTTGTACTTACCTCCATGGATGATGAGCTGTCAGTACCAACACAGCCAGTGCAGCGGTCCCTCTCCCTCTTTTCTGTGCAGTGTTTCTGGAATGGATCCAAGTACTTTTGATTGGTCAGCGCCAGCACAAGGTCTAGCTCTGATCCATTCTCGAAGCGCTACATACAGAAGAGGGAGAAGAGTGGGAACTTCTATCTCTGGACTGCTGCACCTGCTGCATGCACAGCTCGTCGACCATAGAAGTAAGTACAGCAGGAACAGGGGAAGGGGGGAGGATGTACAGTGTTGATCCTTTAATTTTTCTCTGGCAAGGTAAACTTACACTTTAACCACTTCCTGACCACCCTATAGCTGAAGTACTGCTACAGGGCAGCAGGGATGCGCAAAATCACGTATACAGGTGAAACTCAAAAAATTTGAATATCGTGCAAAAGTTCATTTATTTCAGTAATGCAACTTAAAAGGTGAAACTAATATATGAGATAGACTCATTACATGCAAAGCAAGATAGTTCAAGCCGTGATTTGTCATAATTGTGATGATTATGGTTTACAGCTCGTGAAAACCCCAAATCCACAAACTCAGAAAATTTGAATATTGTATGCAATCAATAAAACAAGGATTGTACATAGAACAATATCGGACCTCTGAAAAGTATAAGCATGCATATGTACTCAGTACTTGGTTTGGGCCCTTTTGCATCAATTACTGCCTCAATGTGGCGTGGCATGGAAGCTATCAGCCTGTGGCACTGCTGAGGTGTTATGGAAGACTAGGATGCTTCACTAGCGGCCTTCAGCTCTTCTGCATTGTTCAGTCTCATGTCTCTCATCTTTCTCTTGGCAATGCCCCATAGATTCTCTATGGGGTTCGGGACTACCCATAATTTTTAAAGGGTGCCTTGGCTGAAAAAAGGTTGGGAAATACTGAGTTAAAGTAACACAGCGCCGTATTGCAAAAAAATGGACTGGTCAGGAAGGGGGGTAAATCTTCTGGAGGGCAAGAGGTTACGTTTTAAATAAAAGGTTCCAAAAGAGTGGATCTTCTGCTGCTGATACCTTGCTCACCGGTCAGGGACCATTTCTATATTGTTTCAGCGCTCTGCATCACCAACATCTGGTTCACATCAGAGATGGAATACTCCCGTTACAACTCACAATCCCACATATACAATGACTCAGCCTGGCATTTTGTTTACAAATACAAACCACTTTCTCTCATTTCCCTTCACTGATTATCCTTAATAAGTCTCGAGGTCAACAAAGAGAAGATAAACAGACTATTTATGTGAAGCTTGAATGGGGCGGTAATGAAGTCATCTTAGCTGGGCTGTTTTCAGTGGAAATAGCTGATTAAATAGAGATTCATTGTTCCTACTAATGCACATGGACATTTCATGGAAATAATATATAACACTGGCTTAATGCAAAGTGAGGAGCACAAGAATGACTCTGGAACGTAAAGCACTTCCATTTCAGATAAAGTATTATGATGTACATGCTGATTGTTTACCAACATGCTACAGAGTATATACTATACATTTAACCACTTGCCCTCCTGAGGATTTACTCCCCTTCCTGACCAGGCCATTTTTTGCGTTATGACGCTGCGTTACTTTAACTGACAATTGCGCAGTCATGCAACGCTGCACCCAACTGAAATGTATGTCCTTTTTTCCCCACGAATAGAGCTTTTTTTTGGTGGTATTTGATCGCCTGTGCGTTTTTTAAAAGAAAACGCCAATTTTGAGAAAGAAACAATATTTTTGACTTAAATATGTCCAGTAAAAAAAAAAATTTAAATCAAATTTCATCATAAATTTGGGCCAAAATGTATTCTGCTACATGTCTTTGCTAAAAAAAAAAATCCAATACGTGTAAAGTAATTGGTTTACGTTAAATTCATCTTAGATTGTAAGCTCCCAGGATCAGGCCTTCCTAACCCTCTTGTATTGAACTGTATTGTTGCTGTATTGTCTCCCGTTATTTTGTAAAGCGCTGAGAAAACTGTTGGCGCTATATAAATCCTGTAGAATAATAATAATTTATAGCGTTTATAAATGGCGGTATATATACTAGGATTTTAATTTTTTTAAATTTTTACTAGTAATAGCGGCGATCGGCAAATTATAGTGGGACTGCGCCGGGCATTCTGTCACTGGGGGGAACTGACTTGGTGTCAATGACATCCCCCAGTGGCACCAATACAATGATCAGTGCTAATAAAAAGCACAGACACTGTATTATGGCACTGGGCAGGAAGGGGTTAACATGTGGGGAGATCAAAGGGTTAACTGTGTGCTGTTTTACTGTGTGGCTGTGTTTGTGTTTCACTGTAAGCACACTGCTTTGCATGGCTGTGCATAGGGGCTAACAGGGGAGAGAACCGTTTTGTTCTCCCCCCCCCCCCGTCGGAGATGCTCAGCAATAACCACGCGCCGGAAAATAATCACCAGCGGTTCGGGTCAGGTTTACATCAGGTTCAGTACTGCACAACCCCAAATGCATTGGTGGATGAATTTTTCAAGTTTTGTTTCCATCCATCCACCCCCTATCTTGGTCTCAGAGCGCAGGAGAGTTAATTTCTGGTTCAATTTTACATCAGGTTCAGGTCAGGATTTTATCCTGTTCACACATATGCGGTTTAGAAATGGTTCCCATAGAAGTCAATAGCCTGTAATCCTCACCTGAACCAGACCGCACTGCTCAGAAAACAGACATGACACTTTTTCAATCCACACTGAATCCAGTGCCAGTGCACCGGACATATGTGACCAGGCACCAAGGGAAGCAATGTTATTTCACATGTCATGTGGATTGGATACGATTCAAACCACATCCAATCCGCATATATATGAACCTGCACTTAGTCTAGGTTCATACCTATGCAGTTTGCATTTGATCCGTTTCTCCAGTAGATTTTGTGTTTTTGCATGTGTTTTTGATGAGTTTTGGATGCGTTTTGTATTTTTTTTTGTTTTCAACTTGTTGCTGAGCAGAATAAAACTCAAAATGCATCAAAGACGCATCAAAAATGCATTACATGCTTTTCTGCAGCGTCTCATTTGAAGTCAATAGAACCAAAAACGCATCGTTTTGCATTTAAAAAGATTCCCTAACCCTTTCCAAAAAACACACGGGATGAAAACGTGGAGATGTGAACCTGTCCCATAGGAAATCATGTTAAATGGACTGAAAAATGCTGTGGAAAATGCTTATGTGTGAACCTAGACTTGAGCAGGACTTTAATTCTTAGTCTGCCATGACATCTATACTTTGTGGAAACATAGAGTAAAGCTGGCCATGCACATAGCCAAATGAATGGGTTTTCAACCAAGCTGAACCTCCAACAGCAGCAGGAACTGAACCTAACTACTACTATAACTACCATTGCTAATTGTGAGCACTTTCTGCTCGGGGCTTCTGGTTTTTACGGAGCTGGCAGCCGAGCAGTCTGGTATAGACTTTCGGAGGGAACCGCATTAAAAAACAAGAAAAGCATGGAGTCCATACCAGGGGCGGACTGACAACTCATGGGGCCCCCGGGCAATAGGGATCATGGGGCCCCTGTGTCCTTGCCCAAACTCAAAAAAGCCTATGAAAAAAGGGTACCAGGGGCATCTCATGGGGCCCCCTACTGACCCCACCCCTCGGGCAGTGCCTGAGTTTCCAAATGGTCAGTCCGCCCCTGGTCCATACCAGATGTTTATGACAGCATGCAGCCTGGCAAGCCTGAAAAATGGGTGGGGTGAGAAGCGTGTGCTCCCTCCTCCTGAAGCAAACCGGGTAACATACCTTCATACCCTCAACACAGGGGGACCCCCTGGCAAAGCACATTGTCCCCATGAGGACAAGGGTCTCCTCACCACAACCCAGGCCTGATGACAACAGGTAAAACACACACAGTTTTGACAAGCCCTTTAATAAAAAAATAAATAAACAAAATGACCTATTAGACACATTGTCCAGCAATACAGATCCATGGCAATCCTGATGAATGACAACCTGCGATAAAAATAAAAAAAATAAAACGAATGTCTGAACTCAGTGCTAGTCTCGTGCCAATTCACATTTCTGCATCCCCGCTGCTAAACAAAAGGGTGGGGTCTCCGATCATGTACATATTTAGTTAATGACATCACCTGGGAGACCCTGCGCCTTCCAAAATATGGAAAAAAGTATACTTTATTAGGGATGCACCGAGTATGTGTTCTCGTGAAAATACTACCGATACCTTAAAGCGGAGTTCCAGTTGAATAAAAACTGTAGCTGCTGACTTTTAAAATATAGACACTTATCTGTCCCTCAGTCCAGCGGTGTCTTCACCACGGCTGGTTTCACCGGTTGTCTTCTCTCCTTGGCTGCACAGTCAGGTGCCCACTGCGCATCCGCGAGTAGCTCTGCACTTTGTGAATGGTCCCGTAGTCTTCTGGGACCTGTCATGTGTCCCAGAAGACTACAGGGAGGGAGGGGGCAGGACAACTTCTGTTTCCGATCACCTTAAGCTATCACACTGGAAGTTGGAGCAGGTACCTGTCAAATGCGGGTACCCGCTTCCCCCACTCCCCAAAAGTGCACAGTGGCTAAGTGGTTAGCACTTCTGCCTGGCAGTACTTGAATCGTTGGTTCAAATCCCAACCACGGCACCTCCTGCCTGGAGTTTGCATGTTCTCCCTGTGCCTGCATGGGTTTCCTCCAGTTTCCTCCCACATTCCAAAGACATGCTGGTAGGTTAATTGTCTCCTGTCTAAATTAGCCATATTATGTATATGCAGGGCTTTTTTTCTCAGAGGAAAGGTGGTGGAACTCCCCCACCCAAACCTGGCCACGCCCCCATCAAACCCTAGGACCACCCCTTTAGAGAACAGGAATGCAAGTAAAATTTGGGAGGGGCTATAAAAGTAAATGTATGGAATTAACACCGCCCCCCCCCCCACATTAGTAAGAATAGCGAGTAACACTGCCCCCCCCCACATTAGCAAGAAAAGCGAGAAAAATTGTATCGCCGCTCCTTACCTGATGCTGACGATCCGCGCTATGGTAGGATCGACGAGCAGAGGGCGTGATGACGTCAGCGCGCACCGCCGGGTGTACTAAGATACACCTTTCCTATGGGGGTGGCCGCGCGCCCCCGATGTTTACACGCTGGCGGTAGAGGGGGGGGGGTGAAGCGTGCATGTCCCCGCTCACCGGCTGTGAGCAGCGGCAGTGACAGGTGCCGGGCACGCGCAAGCATGACATAAACAAGCCGCGTCCGGCACCTGTCACTTTCGCTGCTCTGCATAGCTTGTCAGCTCTGCAGAGGCAGTCGGTGAGCGGGGACAAGAAGAAAAAGGTGGCGGAACGCAGTACCGCCGCGTTCCGGCAGAAAGAAAGCCCTGTGTATATGTAGGAATGTAAGTTAGGGACCTTAGATTGTACACCCCTTGAGGGTTAGGGACTGATGTGAATGTACAATATATATGTAAAGCGCTGTGTACATTGGCAGTGCTATAAGTACCTGAAATAAAATAATAATAAATAAAATAATCCTTAATGGGGAGCAGGGGACAAAGCAGCAAAGTGGAACTTCCCCTTTTGGGTGGAGCTCCACTTTAACCGGTACTTAGCGGTGTGATTTGCGCTAATGGATGCAAATTGCACCACAAAGATTAGCATGCGATTTGAAGAGGAATGAGATTCCTGTCCAAATCGCATGCGGTTTCCCCACTGCTCCTGTGTGAACCCAGGCTTGTCATAGCCCAAGTTCATACAGGAGCGGTGTGGGAAACCTCCCAGCAGCTGACCAATCAGATGCTGTCTAGCCCGAACTGTCATCACTGCAAGTAAAGAAAGCCGTGGGAATTTCAAATCCCCGCCGCTTTCTCTCCTCTCCTACTACTGACACTAAGCATGGGATGCCTGCAGGGAGGGTTCCTGCACCGCTCCTATCTGAACAGTCCTTCTGGTGCAAACTCCAAGCCAGCTTTCATATGTTTTGCACCGAGGAGAGGCTTCTGTCTAACCACTCTGCCATAAAACCCAGATAGGTGGAGGGCTGCAGTGATGATTGTCCTTCTGGAACTTTGTCCCATCCCCACACAGGATCTGTGGAGCTCAGTCAGAGTGATCATTGGGTTCTTGGTCTCTTACTAAGGCCCTTCTCCTCCGATTGCTCAGTTTGCCTGGGCGATCAGCTCTTGGAAGAGTCCTGGTTGTGCAAAAATTCTTCCATTTTAGTTTTATGGAGGCCACTGTGCTCTTGGGAACTTTCACTGCAGCAGAATGGTTTTTGTTATCTTCCGCAGATCTGTGCCATGCAATAATCCTGCCTCTGAGCTCTGCAGGCAGTTTCTTTAACCTCATGGCTTTTGCTCTGATACAATATGCATAGTCAGCTGTGAGGCCTTTTATAGAGAGGTGTGTGCCTTTCCAAATCATGTCCAATCAATTGAATTTGTCAGAGGTGGACTCCAATCAAGGTGTAGAAACATCTCAGCGAAATTGCATGGGGGAGGGCCCATGAAAATGTTTGCCCAGGGTCCAAAATGGCCCTGCCTCCACTTCAGGGCCAGACAGGCAGCAGTTGAAGGAAGAGGAAAAGATAGAATGAAGTCCCAGTGTAGAGAACGCACACAGAACTACAAGTCCCAGCAGTGCAGAAAACAAAGCACAGCCCATAGGGAACTATCTGCCCCAGCAGCTCCATGTATTTTCTAGTCTCCATCGAAAGAGACCTGCAGCCATGAGGTCCTCTGTCCATCACTGAAGTAAGCTCTCCACAGTCTGACACTCTCCTTTGTTATATGGTACTTTTAATTCAGCCAGAGACCTCTGTCGGTGCAAAGGCATCTGGCTCTATCCTGATCCAGGATACAATAGTTTATGTGCTTCCTACCCTTACCATCCCTACCCCCCATAGGGACACAGGTACTTACTGTCAGGGCAGGGCTGTGGAACGGACAGGTAGGCCTAGTGGCAGGGTAATGCACTGGCTGACGACAACCACCACCAACAGACCGAAGTCCCTCAGGGCGCGGAGTCTAAGTCCCAGGCTGCCCTTCACCAGGGCCCCTGATGGTGGGGATGGACTTGACGCAGCCAGGTACCAGGTCGCGGCCCCCGAGACACCCCGGCTGCGGTAATGGCTGCCGCCAATGGCGTGTAGCTGGTGAGAATGACAATAGCGTAGTCAGGCAAACTGGGTCGACAACAACGGGACAAAACGGTACAGAACAGTAGACAGAGAATCACAGGTCACAGGCCGGGTTCAGCAACGGAAGGTCAGATCGAAGGAAAACACAGAGAATGGTCTTAATCACAAGCCGAGTCAGAATACCAGAAGAGTCACGAGCGTATACACAGAGCTGTAGGAAGACCAAGACACAAGACACAAGTGCAAAGAGCATGTGCGGGCCACAGGCTTATATGTCATCAGCCACACCCCTCTGGGGGATGGACCTCAGAGACCTGAAGGCATAAAAGGATTCCCACCATGCACAGCAGAATCCAAGATGGACGCCAGCACATGGAGTAACAAAACTTCAGGGAAAAGGTAGGACCTTGACACTTACAAACCAAATTATACAGGTAAGTTGACTTTGTTACATACTGCATCTGGATTAGAGATTGACAGTTTCATAAAACAAAAGACAAAGAAGAAAAATCCAATATCTCTGACCTCTGTTACACTCTTAATGGCGAGATCTGAAGTCTATTGGATCCCAGATGTCCCCTCTACCCTTAGGAGTACTTGATCATTTCATGGAGAGATCGGCGGTCTATTAGACCCCAGATGTCTCCTCTGCCCTTAAAAGTATTTGATCACTTCATGGAGAGATCTGGGATCTGTTAGACCCCAGATGTCTCCTCTGCCCTTAAAAGCATCTGATCACACCAATATCTGTGTGATCACATGCTTTCCCAATTTAAAAATAGCACAGTTTACATGCAGGGAAATCAAAAGTGAAAACATACTAGTCGCTTCCAGTTTCCTATACCATAAAGCTGATGCTGATAAAAAAGCTCTATGGTAAGTTGGTGGAACCATTGTTTGGATGGAGAGCTTGACTGGAGTAGAGGCACCAGTGGGTAAAAGCAATCCAGCCACTAATTAGCCTCTAGGATGGCTTTTACAAAAGAGCTGATCGCCTGCAGAAAACAGTACCAGGATGATGCCTGTGGCTGCAGGCATCATCCTGGTATGACCACTTGAAATACCAACGCATATATATATATTTATTGCGGTCTTCAAGCCATGGTAGGACAGTGCTGAGCCTCATTACTTAAAAAATGAACGGCTGATACATTTTTATTTCAGTTTGTATATTTTGTACATTTCAAAAGGATATCTTTTTTTTTCCAGAATTTCAAATGGAGTGCATATAGACTTTCTGTTTGAATAACTCTGCTAAGTATATGAATACATCAATTAAGCCGATGTTGACAACATCCAGGTAGTAAAAACAAGCTAATAATTTTCTGTAGAATGGGCTAGTGAGTGGTCATTCTATAAATACTGCAAATGGGACCAAAATAGATGACGTGAGGAAAATTGAGTATTTTAAAGATTAACCACATTTTGTGAGACTCTAAATGGCCACTTATTGAACACTGTCATTTGTCCCTAAGACAAGGAAGAATCCTCCTACTTGTTATTGTGTAAAACGTCACCACATTATAGCATTGATGTTCCTCTATATAAACCTTATTCTCATGTGACTCCCAACTCCAGCTGGATTGATCGTCGGAATATTCAACCTTCTGCATGTAAGTTACACTTATTCCTAAATATTAACGCATCAAATGTTATCAGATGAATAGGAATGGAGCGTACCCACATGGAAGAAATATATTTGAAATACATTTTAAAAATATTCTTCCCAAATATATTGGCTTATATTTGAAATGCTACAATTTTGGCCATATTCAATATATATACATACATACATACATACATACATACACACACTGTATGTTGAAATGCGTTTTTATTACAAAATATTTGAAAAATACATTTCAAGTATACTGTATGTCTTTAAAAATACAAATCTACATTTTTGGAATGCATTTACAAATATATGCAAAAATATATGTTACAAAAAATCTGAAGAATATATTTTTTTAAAATATATTCTTCAGATTTTTTTTAACATAAAAAAGTCATTTTAACATATATTTGTAAATTCATTCCAAAAAATGTAGATTTGTATTTTTAAAGACATACGGTATATTTGAAATGTATTTTTAAAAATATTTGGGAAGAATATTTTTAAATATAGTTCAAATATATTTTTCTTCCATATGGGTATTCACACTTTATATTATATAGGTTACATGGAGAGATAATATAAGAAATAATCTATACTTTAAAAGTATATATTTTCTGTAAGAAATTTTTTGGGAAATGTAAAATAGGACATCGTACTCTAGCAAAAATATTTACCACGTTGGCAAGTCTTGATACTGAATTGTAAAAAATATGTAAATAAAATACATTTCTGAGAATGTAATAGATAAGATGCACATATTCTTCAAGTTTTTTTCCAATCATAATGTGGTCTTAGCCCTGGTTCACATTTATGTGGTTTACCTGCAGCTGTGTTGCTCGTACACAGCAGCTCATTCATTTGAATGGGCTGCTGTACCCACATAAAATGCAGGGAAAAGGTCCCTGCGTATTTTCAGAAAACACGGCCGCAGGGAAATCACATAGTGCAGTGCGGTTCCAGTACCTGGCGGTTGCAGTAGTATTAGTGGTACCCCCACGCATCTCCTGAGCAGCAGCACATTTTTCTGTGCAGGTGGATGCAGTTGCAGGAACAGGTGCGGTCCCACTGTGCCAACCACCAACACAAGTGTGAACTTAGCCTTAGGGTTCTTTACACTAGGTGCGCTGGGACTGCATTGGGCACCCTTGCCCAGCACAGTCCCAACGCAAGACCAAGCATAAAGTCTGGTTCAGGGGCGGACTGACAACTCACGGGGCCCCTGGGCAATAGGGGATCAAGGGGCCCCTGTGTCCTTGCCCAAGCTCAAAAAAAACCTATGAAAAAGGTACCAGGGGTATCTCATGGGGCCCCCTACTGACCCGGGGGCCCTCGGGCAGTGCCCAAGTTTCCAAATGGTCAGTCCGCCCCTGGTCTGGTTCCATATGGGCCTAATTGACACCACTGTGCTGTGGTGGTGTCCTCAAGTTCAGTGCAAAGCTATGGGCTCTGCATCAGTCTTGAAGACATCAGAGGACCTTAGGCTGCAGGAGCTCATGGGTGAAGAAGCTGAAAGGACCTGTCTAGCAGCACAGAGGAGCCTGCAGGAAATGAGGATCAGGTAAGTAAACTACTTTTCACAGTTCCTTAGACAGAAATGGGCAGTTAACCCTTGCAGTGCAGACACAGCCCCACTTCAAGGGAGTTTGGCTTTAAAATGAACTCTGCACATATTTACATATTTTGAGCAAGCAGTAAAATCACCTGTAAAACATCCCCATTCACCTCTCTAGTTATAGGTATTGTGGAGAAATTTGCCTTTAATTCACAAAATGCTTAGGAAGAGCTGAGCTTCTCTCTGTGAAGAGCAGATTCTTCTGATGTAAACACATGGGGGGAGTTTACTAAAACTGGAGCACTCAAAATCTGGTGCAGCTGTGCATGGTAGCCAATCAGCTTCTAACTTCAGCTTGTTCAATTAAGCTTCGGCAATAAAACCTAAATGCTGATTTGTTCCTATGCAAAGCTGCACCAGATTTCGCACTCTCCGGTTTTAGTAAATTACCCCCATAGCAGGTGTTTATAGGATGATGCTGGGCATTCGGAGGGCTCTGAGCCTGTGATGCTGAGGGCAAGCATTCAATGTCTGGCTTATCTTGGCAACAGGACAAGTTGGAGCAATGCAGAATATTGGGAGTTTTTCAGGCAGGCTACCCATATTGAAGAAAAATATATTTTAAATATATTTTAAAAATAGTCTTCCCAAATATATTGTCATATATTTGAAATGCTACAATTTTGGCCATATTCAATATATTTCAATATATATACTGCATGTTGAAATGTGTTTTTATTGCAAAATATATGAATAATATTTGTAAAAATACATTTCAAATATACTATATGCCTTTAGAAATACAAATTTACATTTTTGGAATGCATTTACAAATATATGTAAAGATATATGTTAAAATGACTATTTTATATGTTAAACAAAGTCTAAAGAATTTATAAAAAAAAATATATTTAAAAAAATATTTTTTATATATTTTGTAATATATAAAAAAATGCATTTCAACATGCAGTGTGTGTGTGTGTATATATATATATATATATATATATATATATATATATTGAAATATATTTAATATGGCCAAACTTGTAGCATTTCAAATATATCTCAATATATTTGGGAAGAATATTTTAAAAATATATTTCAAATATATTTTTCTTCCACGTGGGTAGGTGGGGTGCAAATGGCCTACAGCATACCTCCCAACTTTCTGAGATGGGAACGAGGGACACATTTTAGCAAAAGAATGTAAGCCTTGGACATCACCCCTAGCATAGGACACCCCCTGAGTGTTAGAAATTGTGTAATGCACTAAGATGTAGTTCAAATATGGTCTTCAAAAAGCGCAATTTTAGGGTTTGTGCAAATTGACATTTGTGTCTTGCTGATGATATGTCAGTAGGAATCAAAATGTAAACACATTTCAAAAATGACCCCTTTTTTTCCCCCTGGAAGCACCTAAAAGGATACATTGCCATGTGAGAATTTCATTTGCCTTTAAAGCCTAGTACACACTTCTAGTTTATTTTTCGTTCAACCAGGCGGATTGATTGAAAAAAAAAAAAAGACAGTTTAGGAGGAGCCGCTCTACTAACCAGGGCCAGCTCCAGCCTGTCTGATCTGGGGGGTGCAGTAAATAAAGTCAGGGGGTAGAATGTCAATACAGTGAGTCACTGACAGTCTGTCACAGTGTCATATCCTGGGAAACACTAGTATGGATTTGGCTATCATTAGAATTGGATGATTAAACAGAACCTGTGCCCCCTTATATCCAGGTCCTTATCAGAGTGCCCTCCTTACATCAGGAATCCACATCAGAGTCCCCCTTTATATCAGGTTCCTATCAGAGTTCCCCCCTTACATCAAGGTCCCAATTAGAGTGCCCCCTTACATCAGGTGTCCCCATGAGTGGGCCCCCTTACATAAGGGTCCCCATCAGAGGGCCCCCATCAGAGAACTCACATCAGGTGTCCCCATTAGAGTACCCCCTTACATCAGGGTCCCAATCAGAGTCCACCTTACATATGTTCAGTTATCCCCATCAGAGTGCCCCCTTACATGGATTGTCCCCATCAGAGTGCCCCCCTTACATGAATTGTCCCCATCAGAGTGCCCCCTTACATGGATTGTCCCCATCAGAGTGCCCCCCTTACATGGATTGTCCCCATCAGAGTGCCCCCCTTACATGGATTGTCCCCATCAGAGTGCCCCCCTTACATGGATTGTCCCCATCAGAGTGCCCCCCTTACATGGATTGTCCCCATCAGAGTGCCCCCCTTACATGGATTGTCCCCATCAGAGTGCCCCCCTACCATGGATTTTCCCCATCAGAGTGCCCCCCTACCATGGATTTTCCCCAATAGAGTGCCCCCTTACATGGATTGTCCCCATCAGAGTGCCCCCCTTACATGGGATGTCCCCATCAGAGTGCCCCCCTTACATGGATTGTCCCCATCAGAGTGCCCCCCTTACATGGATTGTCCCCATCAGAGTGCCCCCTTACATGGATTGTCCCCATCAGAGTGCCCCCCTTACATGGATTGTCCCCATCAGAGTGCCCCCCTTACATGGATTGTCCCCATCAGAGTGCCCCCTTACATGGATTGTCCCCATCAGAGTGCCCCCCTTACATGGGATGTCCCCATCAGAGTGCCCCCTTACATGGATTGTCCCCATCAGAGTGCCCCCCTTACATGGATTGTCCCCATCAGAGTGCCCCCCTTACATGGATTGTCCCCATCAGAGTGCCCCCTTACATGGATTGTCCCCATCAGAGTGCCTCCCTACATCAACTTTATGCATCAGACTAGCTAATGCACTCACAAGGACCTGGGTGAGCACAGTTAAAATCTGGGGGGAAAAGCACACCGCAGCACCCCCTAGATCCGGCCCTGCTACTATCTGATTTTAGTACAGCAATGTCCCCTGCTGTGCTATTGTGTTCTGACAGGTGGAAAGCCCCCCTGCCAGAACACTCCGGTCAGCGCTCATAGCCATTGGCTGAGAACACTGATCGGCAGACCTTTTTTGGTCACTCATGTCCCTTCGACAGACAGACCGGCTGCCCTACACAAAGGCCGAATGTCTTCTGGTGCGATTTGAGCTCATTCAAAATAAATGGGCTCAAATCACACCGTACTGAATCGCATGTTAATTGTGCTGCGCATTCCGGTTCATTGGTGATTCATAGTGTGAATCGGGGCTTATGGAATATACTGTATATAAATTCTTTGTTGCTTCAGATTGATTACTTACACTTATTGAGCATATACTTTTGTATTGTGTAGTCCTCTCCAGCCATGATGCTGAATACAGTACTGCTGTGTGTGGCCATCACCCAGGCAATTCAAGCCATGCTCACCTCAGGCTCTGGCAATGGCCGGTTTGAAGATATTAACTCTGGCATCACCAATGGCAGATACAACTACGCAGGTTTACTACGAAAAGCAAAGGAATCTGGATTGATGATACCAGGTAAGAGATAGGAACCTTTATTTCTAAAGGAAAAAAAATCTTTAATAAAATGTTTACAATTGTAACATTCTTTGCAAGATTTTATATAGTTAAAGTGACCCTGTCGTTACAGTACATATTTTAAGCCATGGCATACATTTAAAAACAAGTCTGTACATTTTTGCCCTTCCTGCTGCAGAATGCTGCTCTGCTACTGAGAAAGCTTCTGATGAAGTCCACTGGGAAACCGACACTTCTGGGAGTGTCAGTCTCTTGGGTCCCTTGCAGCTCTCACTGGCTGATCTCTACTTACTACAGGATACAAGAAGAGCCAGTGAGAGCAACCAGGGACCCAGGAGTACATGAAATGTTGATTTCCATTAAAGCAATATTAAACCCAAAATAAAATGTTTATAATATTGCCCGCTCTTCCTTTCTTCTTTATGCAGCGCTTCACATATATATTGTACATTCACATTAGTCCCTGCCTTCAAGGAGCTTACAATCTAAGGTCCCTAACTCACATTCATGCACATACAGTGGCGTCCCGAGGCAGGTGTGGGGGGGTGAATGGCGCACCGGGTAACACCTACCACATGGGGTGACATCGCACCTGCTCCATGAAAAGGTAAGTTGTAAAGCAAGCCGACAATCCCCGCAGGATGGATCCGATCCATCCTGCAGGAAAAGTCGGCTTTCTTTACAACTTACCTTTTTATGGAGCGGGTCCAGTGCCACCCTGTATAGGTTGCATGCCGACGATCCCCGCAGGATGGATTGGATCTGCGGATTGGGGAGCATAATGGATCGGACTCCGATCCATTATGCTCAATCCGCAGATCCAAACCATCCTGCAGGGATCGTGGGCATGCAACCTATATGGAGTGACACTGGACCCGCTCCACGAAAAGGTAAGTTGTAAAGAAAGCCGATGATCCCCGCAGGATGGATTGGATCTGCGGATTGGGGAGCATAATGGATCGGACTCCAATCCATTATGCTCAATCCGCAGATCCAAACCATCCTGCAGGGATCTTCAGCATGCAACCTATACGGGGTGTCACTGGACCCACTCCACGAAAAGGTAAGTTGTAAAGAAAGCTGATGATCCCTGCAGGAAGGATCGGATCTGTGGATTGGGGAGCATAATGGATCAGAGTCTGATCCATTATGCTCATTTTGCAGATCTGATCCATTCTGCGGGGATCATCAGAGGGGGTGTCACCAAGTGTTATCACATCGGGTGACACCAACCCTAGGGACGCCCCTGTGCACATACTTGGGCCAATTTAGAGAGGAATTAATTTATCTACCAGCATGTCTTTGGAGTGTGAGAAGAAACCGGAGTACCCAGAGGAAATTCTGTGCAGGTGTTCTTTCTTCTATTTTCACCTGGTGATGCAGCTAGTAAGTCTGTTGTGTTTCAAAAGAACAAACTCCCCAGCAGTATGTTAGTTAAAGAGATGAGACAAACCATTTACCACTTGACAGAGGTGCTTACTATGATCAGCATTTATTTATTTACGTAAAATATTTATCCCAAAAGGAAAAAACTGCTGTAACTGCTTATAAAGCGTGAGCTGCAGTTTAATGTGTTAGTGTATCTAAATCTGCTAGTACATCTAACACTCCCCTCCCCCCGACTAACAATGCTGCTGTTCAAATGTTCCTTCTGTGCTCCTTCATCCAGAGTGAGGGCACTCTAATACAGGAGGTGTGTTACTGGCCAGATCACCAGGTGAAAACGAAAGCAAAAACGCCTATAAAAAATACTAATGCAGCCACCACATCTAATGATTGGTAAGCTGCAATATAATACATCTTTGGTTTTGTCTTTAATACTTTTTTAAGACTTCAGCAGAAGATTTCACAAAATCAAAACAGCATTCAGAGCCACGGGAAACAGGAAAAGTAAGAATTTACTGACTTATTTTGCAGGTATGCCATGGCTTAAAATATTTACTATGGCAACAGGGTTTCTTTAAGCTCCAAAGCAGTTTCATTTTTTTAATGTATAGTCCTATTAATTTGGCAGTTTTACCTATGCAAGGCATACATGCTCATTACATTCTGTCATTTTTTTTTTTTCATTTTTGAAGATAGTGAAATTATGTTTTCGGCATACAATATGTCTTTCATACAGGTAAAATTAAATGCTGCAAAAACTGAACAAATGAAATGAACAGAAACAAAATACATTTTCCTACAAATAGTATTAAAAATAATATTTTTAAAAATGCTGAACAATTGTATAGAGCAAGGGGAAGAAAATTTTCAAAACTGTTTTTTTTAAATTTGGTTACAGTAGAGCAGGGGTCTCCGAACTTTCTAAACAATAGGCCGGTTTAGACTTTAGGAGGGCTGGAGTGGCCAGTGAGAGTAGAAAATGTCTCAGCAGTAGTAGGAGTAAAAAAAATTACATAGTGCTTGTAGTCAGTGGACGGAGGAGTAGTGTCTAGTCATTGGTATTAGTTGGAGGAACAGTGCCTCATCATTGATATTAGTGGGAAGAATATTACCCCATCATTGGTATTAGTGGGGGGAATAGTGCCCTATCATTGGTGACAGTGGGAGGAATAGTGTCCCATCATTGGTGTCAGGGGGAGAAATAGGGCCCCATCATTGGTGTCAGGGGGAGGAATAGTGCCCCATCATTGGTGTCAGGGGGAGGAATAAGTGTCCCATCATTGGTGTCAGGGGAAGGAATAGTGCCCCATCATTGGTGTCAGGGGGAGAAATAGGGCCCCATGATTGGTGTCAGGGGGAGGAATAGTGCCCATCATTGGTGTCAGGGGGAGGAATAAGTGTCCCATCATTGGTGTCAGGGGAAGGAATAGTGCTCCATCATTGGTGTCAGGGGGAGAAAAAGGGCCCCATCATTGGTGTTAATGGGAGGAATAGTGCCCCATCATTGGTGTTAGTGGGAGGAATAGTACCCCATCATTGGTGTCAGTGGGAGGAATAGTGCTCCATCATTGGTGTCAGGGGGAGAAATAGGGCCCCATCATTGGTGTTAATGGGAGGAATAGTGCCCCATCATTGGTGTTAGTGGGAGGAATAGTGCCCCATCATTGGTGTCAGTGGGAGGAATAGTGCCCCATCATTAGTGTCAGAGGGAGGAATAGTGCCCCATCATTGGTGTCATGGGGAGGAATAGTGTCCCATCATTGGTGTCAGTGGGATGAATAGTGCCCCATCATTGGTATCAGAGGAAGGAATAGTGTCCCATCCTTGGTATTAGTTAGTGGAATAGTGCCCCATCCTTGGTATTAGTTAGTGGAATAGTGCCCCATCCTTGGTATTAGTTGGAGGAACAGTACTTGATTGTTTATATCAGTGGGAGGAATTGTGCCCCATCATTGGTGTCAGTGGAAGGAAAAATGCCCCATAGTTGGTGCTGGAGGAAGAAATGGTGCCTCCTTGTTGGTGTCAGTGGGAGGAATAGTACCCCGAGGGCCAGAAAGAGGCAGGCAAAGAGCCGCATTCGGCCCATAGACCACAGTTTGGAGACCACTGCAGTAGAGGATAGTTAAAACGCCTTGTGAAGTGCGGGGAAATCTCTCCAAAGTGAGGGGAAATCCACTCTAAGGAGACTTTCACACTGGTGTGCTTTTGCTGCACTTTTCCAGGGTGACAAAGGCTCGTGAAAACTATTCCCCATTAAATCCTATGTAACTGTTCACACTGCAGGTGCTCTGTGCTGGGAAAAAAACTGCATGCTGCATGTTTGGTACATATTTTAAAAGCATACCAAAAAAGGTACATTCCATTGTAAGTCAATGGGAACTTATCATAAAGCTCATCAGTGAAAAAGGGCCCAAAGCTGTGAATAATATCAGAAGTGTTTGAGGCAGGCTTCATTCCATTCACAACAAAACCCACAAATATGGGAGGAGCATAAATGGATATTTTTAAAATCAGATTCATTTAAAACTGTGGAACAGTGATCATGGACTGCACAGAATATTTTTTATGAAAGGTGAACTAACCCTTTAAACTGACTGTTACTAAAACAAGTCTTCAAAATAAACTGTTCCCTGCAAAGTAGACATGGAATACTTAACTCTCCATTCTCTGCTGTATTGAAACGACTATATGCTCTAAATGTGCAGTGTTAAATAAAGATAAATCATAAACATGCTGGACCCCGGCGGCTGCTATACATGATGACGCCATTTCCGGTGCAAACCTACGTGTTTCGTCACACAATGGTGTCTTCAGGAGCGGGTTCATGAGACACAACAGCATGATTTGTTAGATTTTTTTTCATGAATTTATTATATGTGTTATTTTATTTACTTTCATATATTTAAATTTATGTTTATGATTTATCCCTATTTAGTGCTGCACATTTAGAGTATAGATTGAGATCGAAATTGATATCAAAATTTTGGTACTAGCTGCTTCTTTCTTTGATGTCAGCTTTATCCAAGCACTGAATTGTCTTTATTTTTAAATTTTTCTTTTGAAAGGAAAAAGCTGGCATTATTTAATATTTTTATGCAGCTTTTTTTTTTATACCTGTGACTGCATAAAAAAAATGAGAAATACCATATACTGTAACAAAAATACACATGTGGCAATCTATTATGATTCATTTGACACTTTAGGATCTATTTATAAAGGTTTTAACATGATTCACACAAGAATTTACATTTTTCTAATCAGATTCAATTGGAAACAATTTTAAATCCTGGGTGAAAACTAGGATAGTTTTGGCAGTTTTTATTATATAGTATGTTATTATGTTAGTTTATGGAAAACCTATAAAACAAGACGTGTTTGGGCACATAGCTACTAAACATGTCTGTGTTCTGGAAATAGTGCAATGCTATTATAAATGCTCAATAAAATGTCACATTTCAGGAAGTTTGCAAGGAGCGGAGGCCCTCCTAACAGACATAGGAGCAGCTGAGGAAGACCTGATGGAGGATTATAGTCAGTCGGACCCAAGGGTAACTTTAAATACTTGTACCTTATATTGTTTTATACCCACTGCATTGTTGTGAACAGTTCTCAGATGTTTTTGATCCCTATGTATAGGAAAATTTAAGGAAACATCTTCCTAAGCAACAATAGGACCTAATCCTGTTTATATTACACGTGTGGATGGATAAACCAGTGTACCCAAGAGTTTAGGGGAGTCAACACCCCTTGATGCTTAAACGTTATTTCTTTTGAGTAAAGGTGGCTAATAGCAGTGGCACTACATATGTTGCAGGTTATACACTTCTTCAGGCAGAAAAGATAATGTTTGTCAACAAGGCACTTTTTCAATAGCGATAAACCATGAGCATACAGACCACAGAATGGTCTGAGGAGCACTTCCCTTGGAGGAGGTAGTGGTTTACTGGATCACCATATAATCCCCAAAATCCTTGCAGTTATCTGGCTGCCATGGGGGATAGTTCCACGAAGCTGGCAAAGGACACCCTGTGAGGGGAACTACTCTCTCCATGCTTGTCAGATATCTCAACTTAACACTGCTCTTACTTTCTTTGTTGTTGAACTTCTCCAACACTGTGGGAGAACCTATTTGAAGTGGAACTTCACCCAATAGTGGACATTTCCCTTGTTTGTCCCCTCCCCCTTTAAGCTTTGGAACTTTATTTTTTTTTTGGGGGGGGGGGAGTGGGTACCAGATACTGGCTCTCACTTCTGCCATGATCACCTAGGCGATCCAAACGGAAGTTTGCCCTGCCCCACCCGAAGCCTTCTGGCAGTGGTGTATTTAGGTTTTATGCTGCCCTAGGCAACATAAAAATTGGCGCCCCCCCCTTCCCCCCTGAAGAAAGAGCCTAACATTGACCAAGAGCACCCTGGCCCTCCACCCGAGCCTTCCACTACCGCTGCCCCCCATACACCAGCCACCATCCCCCATGGCAAGAGAGAGAAAGACACTTACCTTTACAGCTCTGGACATCCCCAGAATTTAGAGACGGGCTGTGCATACACATCATGAATCCCACAGCATCTCTCGGAACCCACCAGTTCCCCATGCTTCCATCCCTTCTTCTAAGGGACAGTGCTACCCCCCTGAAAAATACCTTTTTTGCCTTGTGGTAAATACACCCCTGCCTTCTGGGACACATCACAGGTCCCAGGAAGCTGCGGGACCATTGAAAAAGTGCAGTGCAGCTCGCGCATGTGCAGTGGGAAGCAGGCTGCGAAGTCAAGTCACAGTCACAGTTATCTTCCCAAAGTAAACATACTGGTGCCAGGGACCTGAAGACTGGCAAAGAGCCGGTCCAGGTCAGGATGGCGCTGGGTCCCTGGACAGGCAAATGTCCTTTTATTAAAAGTCAGCGGCTACAGTATTTGTAGCTGATTACTTTTTATTTTTTGTTTCTAGTGTGAAGAACCACTTTAACCTCCCTGGCGGTATTCCCGAGTGTAGCTCGGGGTGAAATTTCAGTACCAAAAGCGGTAACCCCGAGCTACACTTGGGCTTACCATGTGGCGTTGCTCAGGGATTCCCTGCAGCGCTTACCTTGTCCCTCCTGCAGCATCCCTGGCCATCTCCTCCGGCCGATGCCGGCTTCCTGTGACGTCGGGACGTACGGGGGCCGGAACCGACGGCAAATTTTAAAATTTTAAAAGCTGTCATTTTTTTGTAAACGAATATTACATAGTAAAACATTGCTGTTTCAAAGCATTTCACGTACATTTTGTCCCTAGTGCTTTGTCCTGTGCCCTGCCTGCATTTTGACTGTTCTTTCTGCCTGGAAACTGAGAAAAGTCCATGGCGTCCAAAAAGCGTCCGTTTAGGTCAAAAGCGGTTTTAGACCAGCTAGAGAACAGCGATAGTAAATGAGAACCACTTGCAGAATTGAGTGATAATGATTTGTGGGGAAATTCGTCATCAGACACAGACAACGATTTTGTGACTTTGCTCAGTGATGTGCGAACTTGGCGCTATATTTCAAATTTCAGTGTTTTTGGTTTGATTATATTATTGAATTAAATGTATTATTATTATTATGTTATTATTTTTTATGATTATTTATTAAATTATAATTTATGATTTCGTGTTTCAAGTTTTATCATATCTGGAATGTTTACTAGACTTTTGTCCATGCAAAATAATGGTACCGCTTTCAGCACCAAAAATCTGAAATAATCATACCACCAGGGAGGTTAAACTTTTCTGTGTCATGATGATTGTCCAAATCCCATGGGATTTTAGCATTCAATAGGTGATACTGGCCTCCCCGAGTTGCTTGACTGGAGCCCATAATGTAGAACAGATTAGTCCTCGATAGTTTCCTTTCAGCCTGAAGGAATGGCACAGTGCCACCTTCAGGTTGGTGGATAAACTGCAGCCCAACACCTGGCTACACACAGTTTACCAGTATTTACCCATGAATCTAGTATAGCTTTCCATGTTACAATACACTGAAGTCACAACGTGTTTTTGTTACGCTGGAGAACCAAATTATGAAGTATCAACTACCTAATGTTTTTGAAAGGTAGTCCAATTAGTCAACCTACAGAATGGTTTGTATAAAGAATCTGTTTTGCTCTACCCATGAGCAGATTTACTATTAGACAAGTAGACATGTTTCTAGAGACAGATTTTCCCTTTACAGAGACAATTTCCATGCTAAAAAGAAGTTCCACTCTCTGAAAGTGCCCAAAATTAGCATGCTACTAATACAGGGATTTCTCAATCATTAACTTTGTTTTCACTTCTTCACTTACATATTCCCTGCTTCCCTGTATTTTGGGTACATTTACAAGAACTAGCAAACATTATCTGCTTCTCTGTGGGCTAGACTTTCGCTCCAGTCCATTGACACCACTCATATAACTCAACTCGTTTTTAAGGGCTCATGTACAGGGGGAGTTTGGAAAACTCTTCTGAATGATGGAAACTGACTGCTGGAAAACATTGGTTAAAAAACATCAGTTTAGCCACGTTTGCATACTGTGTTTATGCGCATTTATGTGCATTTGCGTTTAGAAGCATTTTTATATGATAACCTCAGGAGATCTTCCCAAATGCCCAGAATGCACTGAAAAATAGTAAAAAATTAACTATTTCAGACATTTTGAGAGTAATAGAGAGAGCAGAAGCAGAGAGGGCAGCATGTGTTGAGATGACCTGTCTTTTCTGGTAGTATTCACTATGGATCCCATCATGAGCATAATGCAGCACGTTCTGCCATTTTTGCCTTCACGTGAAACCTGGAACTGACTGCGCTGGTGTACCGGGTCCATTCGAATACATGGAAAACACTTTGCATGCATTTCTGATGATGTAAAAAAGCTCTGGACAGCATCTGGACATGGAAGAGATAAAAAATGCTTCTAAACGCAAATGCTTCTAAACGCGTTTACAAGCATTTGGCTTTTGAAACGTCGGTAAAATCTACTCCTGAACGCAAGTTTGGTGCATTCAAAAAAACGACTGTAAACTCAACTGCCTGTAAATGACATAGTTTACATGGACACATAGGAAAACATTAGGGAGAGTTCAGGGGCTGCTGAAAAAACGCTGAACAGCTCCTGAATGTCAGTTTAGGAGCTGCAGTGTACATCAGCCCTTAAGAGGGAGGAGAAAAGAATGTGAAAGAAAATCTTTTGCTCTGACAAAAGGCCTTGTTCACATGGGCATACTTACTGACATGCCAGGGCAATATTTGCCCACGTGAGGATGCACAGGTGCTCTGTGCATCCCCCTGCATGCAGTCCCTTCATGTTAAATGGAATGTGGCTGCTCCACAGACACAGTCGCTGCTCCCAATTTTATATTGTTTGGGGTGCCATTGGCTCCCACTACTGTCTCAACCAATGAGAAGGAGTCCCGGAATAGCCGAGACTCCAGTGCACATTGCTGGATCGAGAGAGGGTGTAGGTGAGTATTAGGCGGGCTGGGGGGGATGCTGCACAAAGAAGGTTTTTCACCTTCATGCATAAAAGGTAAAAAACCTTGAGCCTTTACAACCACTTTAAGTACACCCATGTGAATGAGGCCGAAAGGTTTATTGTATTTAACTGTAATTGTAATCATTTTTAATCTAGCGCGGGTGTCAAACTGTGCCCCCCCCCCCCAGCTGTTACGGAACTACAAATCCCATGAGCATTGCAAGCCTGACAATTACAAGCATGACTCCCAAAGGCAGGGGCATGCTGGGACTTGTAGTTCCTTGAAAGCTGGAGGGCCGCAGTTTGACACCTGTAATCTAGAGCTGGAAAATACAATAAAAAATTAGTCACACCAATTACAACAGCAGCCTTGGATTTGATTTTTTTTTTATTTTACACAATGCAAAACAGCAGCATAGTTACATAGTTAGTTGGAAAAAAGACATGTTTAAATTTAATCAAAATACAAAAATAAATACATTTAAACTTACATAGTCAGAACCCTAAACCGCAGTTGATGCAGACAGAAAAGAAACCTTGTAAAGCATACTTCAATTTGCTCCAATTAGGAAAAAAATTCTTCCCGATCCCCAAAGGCTCTCAGGGACTCAGAAAACTCCTTAGATTAATATTACCCCTTTATCAGTGTAATTACTTTCAAATGGTAATAGCAAGTTTAATTTTTGTGCATTTAGAAAATCATCCAGCCTTTTTTGAAACAATCTACACAGCTGGCTAGAACTAGCTCCTATAAAAGTCACATTTCACAGTATTGTAGCTTTTGTAGGTAAACCTTTTTTCTCCAGACACAAAGAGTGTTTGCAGTGACCTTAAAGTGAACAACTTTGTACCAAGTGTGTGAGTAGAAAACACTGCACAACCAGCCCAACCGGAGTGTACATGATAGTGTAGAACGGCCTCAGCCAGAGCTACTCCACGAACCACTCCCTCTCACGCATTTCGCCCTTGTCAGGGCTCCAGGTATGACCAGAGGTGTGTGGACTGACACAGGGAAACGCAGGCTTCAGATAACAATATAATTTATTAAGACTAACAATACAAAACGCAGTGCAAAACTAAACATAAACACAGTGCAAACAAACCAAACCACCCACCGATAACAATACATACAATACAAAGAGTAGTCAGGCAGGCCGGGTCAGGAGCAAACGGGCAAATGGAGTACCAGGAACAGGCGGGAGAGTGGTCGGGGTCACAAGCTGTGTTCAGTAACTCACGGGCAGCGCGGTACAGAGGGTCGGGCAGAGAATGGTCAGGGTCACAAGCCAGGGATCAAGCAGGAGAAGTCAGCAGAGGTCAGGATCAGGCAGGGTCGGCAACAAGTCAGACAGGAACAGAAACACAGGATACAAGGTACAGGGGACCATGGAAAAACACACACCAAGGCCCTGACTGTGAGTCTGGCCATTCCTTAAATACAACCCCTGCAATCAGCTTCAGGTGTTTGGCTGATTGCAGGGGTGAGTCTCTGATTGCTGAGAGCACCCGCTGGCCAGCCCTGGTACTGCAGCCCACAAGGCAGGTGAGTCCCACCATTATTGGCAAGTCCATTCCTGACAGCCCTGCTCACCAGGACTTGATCTCAGAAGTGACTTCCCCTCTGTGATCTAGCCCATGGTGGGCAAGGCAAAATATATCAGGGGGCATAGTTTTGAAGCAGTTCTGGCTGAGGCTGTTCTACACTATCATGCAGTGGCGTATTTACCCCGAGGCAAACAAAGCGTTTGCCTAGGGCGGCAATTTTTGGGGGGACCTGAGGACCTGGCCAGGATCCGCCATGGAATTTGCGGAGGCTGCGCGCTGCTGGAGGGTGTAAGCTTCCTGCACAAGGAAGGAAGACACCAGGCTTGGCTCCGGAGAGTTTAAGGTTAGTGCTGCACTAACTTGCTCTCTCTTTGTGGGAGGTGGTGGTACTGGGTGCCCAATTTTAGTGGTGGCTGGGGCGGTGCTGGGTGCCCAATTTTAGTGGTGGCGGTGGGAGCCGGGGGGGTTTGCTGGTGGTGGTGGGGGGCACCCAATTTAAGCATTGCCCAGGGCAGTACAAGAGCTAAAAACACCACTGCTATCATGCACACTCTGGTTGGTCGGGTTGGATGTATGGCGTTTTCTACCCACACATCTGTCACTGTTGGATGAGCAAATTACTACCCCAGCACGCCACTCCTGGAGACTAGGGGATCATATCCTCTCTGCTTAGAGCGGCAGTCTTTAACTACTTGCTGACCGCAGATAGCCGAATGACGGCTTCACTGCGGTCAGCCAGTTCTGGGAGGGCGTCATATGATGTCCTCCCAGAACGTGCCCTCCCTCGCGTCCCCAGGGGCGTGCCACCCAGCAATCTTCATGAGTGCTGTGTCCTACGGACACAGCTGATCACGTGATGTGGTAAAAGGCCAATCACAGAGGTCTTTTACCACGTGATTAGCTGTGTCCAATGACACAGCAGATCACCGGTAAATGCAGTTGCCAGTTATCGGCTGCACTTTTCTCATGCTGTCACAGTGTGAGGAAAGTACTGCCGATAACTGGCAATTGTCAGAGGACAGATCGGCACCGATCACCAGTGCCCATCAGTGCCACCCACCAGTGCCCATCAGTGCCACCCACCTGTGCCCATCAGTGCCTAGCAGTGCTGCCAGTCAGTGCCACCCATCAGTGCTGCTCATCAGTGCCGCCTATCTGTGCCCATCATTGTTGCATAACAGTGCCGCCTCATCAGTGCCGCCTATCAGTGCTGCTTATCAGTGCTGACTATCAGTGCAGCCTCATCAACGCACATTAGTGAAGGAGAACAATTACCTGTTTTCAAAATTGTATAATAGAAACAAAGAAAAACTTTTTTTTTTTCAAAATTTTTGCTCTTGTTTATAGCATAAAAAATAAAACACCCAGTGGCGATTAAATACCACCAAAAGAAAGCACTATTTGTGTGAAAAAAATGATAAAAATTTCATTTGGGTACAATGTTGCATGACCGCGCAATTGTCATTCAAAGTGCGACAGCGCTGAAAGCTGAAAATTGGCCTGGGCAGGAAGGGGGTATAAGTGCCAGGTAGGCAAGTGGTTAAGGTCACAGTGAGTAACTTTGTACCAAGCTTATTCTTTATATAAACTATTTATGTACTTATTTATGGTAATTGTATCCAGTTTTAATCACTTCTTCTTAGAGAAGAATACATTCTGTTCAGTTAAATAAGATATTGTGCTGTTGCGCTTAGGAATAGATATTCATGCAACTTAGATAAGTATACGCTGCAGTCCTAACCTGTGAACCAATATCACAAAAACAAACAAAATACCATGTGAACCGCGCATAAATTAAGTGCATTAAAGTTGACAATACATGAGTAATATTGCTTCACATATGCAAAGTAAATAAAAAAGTGCCCTTCCTGATGACGAACTATTGATTGAAATCAGTTGAGGTTTGATGACGCAACTTCCGCTGACATCATTTCCGTCCTTTGGAACGCACACTGGGACGTGGCAGCCATCTTGGTTCCTATTCACAGGCAGCAAGGCTGAATACACTGATTACCAGGTTATGGGCACTTTACTTGTGAGTTTTATTCTTATAATTTCTCCCCATCATTAAAGTTTTTTATGGTTTTACTTTATGGGATGTTTGCTTTTGTTTCTGTTCACAAGCTGAAACTTGGTTTACTGCCTGGGAGGAGAGGAGAAAGTTTAAAAAGGCTCTTTTGAAACTACACTGTCATTTATATCCACGCTGGTCATCATCCTATTGGTTACTATCAGCCAGATCGCATGATTCCCAGGAATATTGGTGCCATTCTTACCATCAAGCATTGGGCTAGTTCCTAACCAGGTGCTTAAGACCAACCTAGAGATAGGTGGTCCACGGCTAACGGTGAGTGCACAACCATGTGGGGCACCGATTGAGCACAGAGGAGCACCTGTCATTTTTTGCACGAAGTTCACCAATTAGTATTCAACACCTGGGCACTTTATTTTTCCGTATTGGGACTGAATGTTACAATTATTCACTTTGCATATGAGAAGCAATATTACTCATGTATTGTCAAATTTATTGCACTTAATTTATGCCCGATTCACATGGTATTTTGTTCTGTTAGGTTAGTCTTTCATGATAGGTGAAGTCCTCTGTGTCACTTTTTAATTGAGTTGAGCAGTATTATTATTATTATTATTATACAGTATTTATAAAGCACCAATAGTTCGCTCAGCGCTGTACATTACAAAGGGGGACGGAACATGTGACAGAACAATACCAATACAATGCAAAACATGAGGGGATTGAGGGCCCTGCTCTTTCGAGCTTACAATCTAGGAGGGAGGGGATGGTGGCACAGGAGGAGATAGCTGTGGGGAATGGAGTGGTTGGAGGAGGTCGGCAAGTTAGCAGGGAGTGGGGTAGGCTTCCCTGAAGAGATGGGTTTTCAGGGTGCACCTAAAGGAGAGGAGAGTAGGTGATAAACTGATGGGTTGGGGCAGGGAGTTCCAGAGGATGGGTGACACCCTGGAGAAGTCCTGGAGGCGGGCATGGGAGGAGGAGACCAGGTAACTAGAGAGAAGGAGGTCTTGTGAGGAGCGGAGTGTGCGTGCTGGGCGGTACTTGGATATTAAGTCAGTGATGTAGTCCGGGGCAGTATGGTGGACAGCTTTGTACATCAGTGTTAGGATTTTGAATTTGATCCGTTGCGCAATCGGAAGCAAGTGGAGGGATTGGCAGGGGGGGGTGGCGGAAACGGAGCGGTTGGAAAGGTGAATGAGTCTGGCAGCCGTATTCAGGATCGACTGAAGCGGGGATAGCCAGCGGCGAGGCAGGCCAGTGAGGAGGGAGTTGCAGTAATCGAGTCGTGATATGATGAGGGAGTGGATGAGCTGTTTAGTGGTTTCTGGGGTTAGGAACGTGTGTATTTTGGCGATGTTGCGGAGGTGGAGTCTGCACGAGTTTGTTAAAGATTGGACTTGGGGTTGGAAGGATACGTTGGAGTCCAGAATGACACCAAGTACTCTGGCCTGCGGGGCGGGTTTGATGGTGGCGTTGTTGGATGTGATGGAGAAGTCAATGGGGGGTGGTGTCCGGGCTGGGGGGAAGACAAGAAACTCGGTTTTGGAGAGGTTCAGTTTAAGGAAGTGGAGTGACATCCAGTCTGATATGTCGCTCAGTAGGTGTGTGATTCGGGCGGAGACCGAGGGGGTGAGGTGGGGGGTTGAGAGATAGATTTGTGTGTCGGCGGCATAGAGGTGGTAGTAAAAGAGAGACCACGCTGGTTTGCATAGTCAAAGTATAAAACCCCTTTAAACATTTCAGCAATAGAAAATGAATGAAAACCAATTTACATAGTTTGCATAGCATATGCATAATTACTGTACCCTACCTAAGTTTCAATAAAACAGAAACGTCTTTCTCCTTTGCAACAAAGTGTGAGTTTGAAAGAATGCTAAGACATGGCTGATTAAAATTGGCCATAAAGGAACAGCAACTCCTGCAGAACACAAGTGATCCTGGCAGAACTGCACAGTCATCCAGTCTACTAGGTCAGAGGCATCCCTAGGGTTGGTGTCACCCGGTGCGGTAACACTTGGTGTCACCCCTCCAGAGAGGAAGGAGCGGTGCCAGTGTAGCGGTAAAATGAGTATCCCGTCCCATGAAGATATGTATCCCCTGAAGCAACTGCGCATATGCCAGTTTCAGGCCGAAGAAGCTGATCTCTGACTTTAGCACAGAGCTGCCACAGTTAACCCCTTACAGGCTGAAAACCGCTGAAGCTGATCCCGCGTATCACTATGGGGTGCAAGATCAGTTAACCCCGTATAGGTTGACTGATCTTGCAACCTTTAGTGATCCGTGGGATCAGCTTCAACGGTTTGCAGCCTGTAAGGGGTTAACTGTGGCACATGCGCAGTTGCTTCAGGGGATACATATCTTCACGGGTCCGGGATACTCATTTTACCGCTACATCGGGGGCAGTTGTCACTGTGCTGGGAATCCAGGGTCACCTCAATATCTGGCCAGGACCTTCACAGAGCCCAGAAGCTCTGCTGGCATCCTGCTCCTGCACCCCTTGTGATGGTGTCACCTGGTGCGGCCTGCACCCCCCCTAGGGACGCCACTGTACTAGGTGCCAGCAGATGCCCCAGAGACCCTTTAGGGAAAGCAAAAAATTTCCTACAGGTTTGGTAAATAATGTGGGTTTGGTCCATAATGTGTAAATATCAGAACCTCCAGTACATGGCCAATCTTAGAAAGAGTAGCACATATGAGAACCCACAAATATTCCCCTGCACACAGGCCCTTTTAGAAAAGGCCACGGTTATTGGTCAGCTTCTTCTGCTATGCACCTCATCACAACTTTCTTTTTTCTCTTCAGCAGGCAATATCACTGGAGCTTTCTTCCCGTGAAGAGCGTTCTCCGAGAAGGTGTGTCCAACTCCATGAGTCCTGTGTTGGTCACCTGTCCTGCTGTAGCCCGTGTGCAACTTGCTACTGCCGATTCTTCAATGCAATTTGCTATTGCAGGAAAACCAGCACTAATTGCCACCAAGGCAAAAACTAGCATCAACATGCCTAATGGTCCCTGGGGACTATATACTATGCGATGCTTTGTAATAATATTTGATTGTATATTTACCTCTATTTTCTCTATATGAGTTTCTAACTTGTCTTTATAAAACCTCTTGTAATGCTATTCAGGGCAAAGTAACAGAATTGCTTTAGAGTAAGCACTGAGTACTTAGTTTCAATGGATTTTTCTGCTAACCCAAGCCCATTACATTCTCCTGTGCTGTGTAAGATCCAACTCAACATTTAACTTGAAGCTTGCAGTGCAAAGAGCTCCACGCTTTATCATAAAAGGCCACTCAATGGTAATGTCCATCTTACTCTTCCTACTCTTAAGCAAACCTGTTACTTTGCCCTGAATGGGTAACCTACAGAGTCGCTTGAAACAAAATATAATAGTGTGCTTTGCAACGTGTCTATAAATGTTACTTATCTTATGTCCCAAACTTACTAAACAGACACTATATTTATACTACAGAATATGAAGATTTTTTTAAAGGGATATTAATATTTTAATGTAACTACAAATTATTTCAGCAACATTTACTATTAAATGTGAACAGCTGAATTTAAAGATGCTTTTGTGTTTCTTAAAAAACAAACAAACAAAAAAAACAACGTTAACCACTTGCCATCTGCCCTATAGCAGAAGTACTGCTACAGGGCGGCATGGCTGCTCAAAATCACATGTACAGGGGCGGACTGACAACTCATAGGGGATCATGGGGCCCCTGTGTTCTCGCCCACACCCAAAAAAGCCTATGAAAAAGCCAATGAAAGGTACCAGGGGCATCTCATGGGGCCCCCTACTGACCCAGGGCCCTCGGGCAGTGCCAGAGTGCACGAATGGCCAGTCCGGCCCTGCACATGTATATATACTTGTTTTGCATTTCTGGGTAGGAGGTGCACACGCGTTCATCGGCAAAGCTGACAGGGAAGAAACCTGTGTGTAAACAACACAGGTCTCTCTCCTGTCAGCATGGACATGCTGCTTTGTATCTCTCTGCACAGCAGAGAGATACAAAGCAGCATGTCTCCCAAGTAAAACACAGCACACAGTAAAACACACACAGCGCACAGTTAACCCTTTGATTGCCCCAGATGTTAACCCCTTCCTGCCCAGTGTCATTAGTACAGTGTCAGTGCACTGATCACTGTATAAGTGTCAATGGGGATGTCAGTGGCAGTTAGTCAGTTCCCACCAGGGGTGGACTGACCATTTGGGCACTCGGACAGTGCCCGAGGGCCCAGGGTCAGTAGGGGGCCCCATGAGATGCCCCTAGTACCTTTCATAGGCTTTTTTGGGTGTGGTTTGAGTTTGGGTCAGGATGCAGGGGCCCCATGATCTCCTACTGCCCAGGGACCCCATGAGTTGTCAGTCCGTCCCTGGTTCCCACCCAGTGTCAGAATGCCCGCCACAATCCTGCAGTTCCACTATAAGTTGCAGATCGCTATCATTACTAGTATAGAAAAAATAAAATTTCTAGTATATATAAAGCCATTTGTAGAGGCTATAACTTTCATGTAAACCAATTAATATGCAATTATTGGGATTTTTTTTTGTCAAAGACATGTAGCAGAGTACATTTTGGCCTAACTTTATGAAGAGATTTGATTTTTCAATTTTTTTATTGGACATGTTTTATAGCAAAAAGACAAAAATATTGTTTTGTTTTTTTTCAAGATTGTCAGTCTTTTTTTGTTTATAGTGCAAAAAATTAAAAATGCAGAGGTGATCAAATACCACCGAAAGAAAGCTCTATTTCTGGGAAACAAATTACATAAATTTAATTTATGTATATCATTGCATGACTGTGCAATTGTCAGTTAAAATAACGCAGCGCCATATCGCAAAAAATGTCCTGGTCAGGAAGGGGCGTAAATCCTCTGGAGGGCAAGTGGTTAAAGCTATTTGATATTAGAGACTCCCCTTAGTCTCCATCTTCTGTTCCCGATAATTAGGGGATAAATTATCCTCCAGTCTGCCTATTGGAATAATTAATTTCTCTGACTTGTTTCTGTTTACTTTGTGTTCTTCTGTTCTAGAGACATAAAAAAATAATTAAATACTCCTACAAAGTGAGGTGACATCTAAAATCTAAGTTGTCACCAGATTTCTTCACTGGAAGATTTACTCTCGCCTCCTATTTACAGTAGGTGACATATCGGAACAATTAATTTCTGCAGCGGGGCACAGGCATTAAAAAATCTTATAAGACTTTTTAACTGTTGGCTACTGTATGAAAAAGCAAGAACAAACATGTTTTGGCATTGGGTATACCTTTAAAGTGTAAATTTGCCTTTTCACAAAAAATGAAAGGGTTAACTAACATCCTACAACCCTTCCCACCCCCCAGACACGCTGAACCTACCTCCAAGGGGGATTAGCTGTCACTGCCCATGCAGTGGGTGTAGCAGTCTGGGAAATTGAACGCCCCACTCTTCCCCTTCTCTCTTAGGGTTTACAGGACAGATCATAGTGATTCAAAAGCCGCTATGTGATTGTCAGAATTGCTCTGCTCCATCCTGGAAGCCCTAAGGAAAGAAGGGGAAGAAGAGTGTGGCTTTCAAATCCCCAGATTGCTACACCCATTCACAGCTAATCCCCCATAAATGTGAGTGCAGCGGTAACTAGGGGTGGGGTAGGGACAGTGTAGGGTGTCAGTTCACCTTTTCTTTTTTTTATTTGTGAAAAGGTGAACTTACACTTTAAGTAAAATCATGCCGTTGCTAAGTAAAAAAATCTGAGATAGAGACACCCTGTAAAAAAAAAAGATTACTGATACCTATCTGTATAGTGGACGGTAACCCCAATCTTTGCTCTGTTTTAGAACTGAGGCCACTTCTGACACTCACGAGTATATATTCTGAAGGGTGCCTTAGGCTGTGTTCTAGAGCAGTGGTCTCCAAACTGTGGAAGCCAGATGCGGCCCTTTACTTGCTTTTATCCGACCCATGGGGTACTATTTCATCCCCTGATACCAACAATGATACATAATTCCCCCTTCTGACAATGAAGAGGCACAATATGTCCCAATTACATCAATGATTTCACCCCATGACAACACTAATGGGGGACAATTCCTCCCAATTACATGAATGATGGGGCCCAATGACCATAATGATGGGTCACAATAACCTCCCAATGACACCAATGATAAGGCACAATTCCTCCAATTGACACCAATGTTGGGGCACTATTCCTCCCAATGACACCAAAGATGGGGCATTGTCTATTCCCACTGATATCAGGACCTTTTCTACTCCCAATAGCTAAAGTTCGGCCCCCCCTAAAGTCTGAAGGACCGTAAACTGGCCCTTTGTTTAGAAGGTTTGGAGACCCCTGTTCTAGAGTGACACAGCAACTGAGCAAAAGAAACCACAGCACCCATCAAGGGAAACACAGTCTGAAGCAGTGGTGCCCGTAGCTCTTGAACAAGCTGAGGACTGGAGTTGCTTCCCCCCAAGACTGATAAGTATTAGTGATCTTTTTTCCCAAAGTTCTTCTATTTCTTTATTTACATCTTAGCAACAGGGTTGATTTAGACTAGGTTGACATATTTGGGGGTGTGTAACGCATGCAATTTTTCCGACCCACAGAGGAACATGTTGCACTTTAGCAGATGCGTGGTGGTACCATTAATTCTTGTTCAATGTTGTGGACTTCTTTTCCTGCGCTTCTCACGGCTCACAATATGACATACGTGTGGCTGTTGGTGTGTTTGAGGCCATGCACCCATATGGATGTAACTATGGGAGCAGAAGCTGTGTCCATGCAGCCACTGTGTCCCAATACACATGTATGGGACTGCCTCCCCATGCTAGTAAAACACAGCCCTGCATGGGGCAAGGATCAAATTGCCCCATGTGAACGAGGCCTAAGTACTCTGAAGACACTCACATTTACTGATCATGTGACTGATAATATGCCAAGGAGAGAGAGACAGACAGAGAGAGAGTGAGAGGACATTGGAAACCTTAGATTCAGGAAGCAAGATTGGTAGGGAGGTGAACTTTTTTGTAAGTATGTTATAAAACACAAATGCAGTAGTATGGGAGTAAGGCCTGGAAATCATAAATGCATTACAAATCCAATTGAACCTTTAATAAGATAACTAAACATAATCTCAACGTAATTAAATTTATTTATATTAATGACTTAACCCCTAATGCATACTTAAGAAATAAAAGTCATTATATAAAGAAACAAGTGCAGTAAAATAATATTTCAGACTCAGTCCTATGTGACTTTTCCACAAATCCAGGCCTAAGACCACAAGAATCAGTTTTTTATGATGAGTGAATTTGAAAAATTCTCATGAATAGTTATTATTATACCTGACCAGGGGACTAAAGATGGCTTATCCCCCTTTGCCTTTGACCATTACCTCCTCCCCTTCACATTAATTAAGCACTAGGACAGCAAGCTGGAGTTAATGGCTAAAACAGCCATTTATTACAATAAATAAAATTTGTAAATAATGTAAACACAGTATAACTGGAGCTTCCAGGTCCCAGTAGGAATCAATAAACAAAACTACCTGCGTCCTACATAAAATAGGCCTCCAGCCGCAACACCACCGACTCGGAGACAACCACAGCAGATACCACCATAAGAAAAAACTGGAAGCCGTGCCTCAAACAGGTCCCTACAAAGTACCTTTTTGTGCCCACAGTAATCTATGAGGACTATGCACCCTGCCGGCTCCCATCAGCACTAACCAACACGACCAAACCCAAAAAATGGGCAAGACACAACGGGTGGGAGGAAGGGAAGTTTTCCTTTGCTAACCTTCCTTCCAACGGAAGACCCCTTCCCACATCCAATCCAAACCACCCCTCTGTGGCTCCACCGACTCCTATCTTAACCACTTAGCCCTCCACTCATGTCTTCTCCTTTCCTCTTACTCCGGCCCTCCCTAAACCAAAGAGTTGTATGAATATTTCAGCTTCTATTACAAAGTTGAAAGTGTAATTTAAAGGCAGAACCCAAACAGGGCCTGCATTTTTGAACAGGATCCAAACCAGTTATCTATTAATGTCTGGCTCACATGGCTTCAGTTTGTAAATGCTAGTTTACCCTTGGTTCACACCTATCCGTTTTTTAGTGTGTTTTGCGGAAACAAGCTACAGTCCGTTTAACATGGCTTCCTATGGATCTAGTTCACATCTGTGCCTTTTGTACTGATGCATTTTTTTAAAAATTGTGAGGAACATTTTTTCCTGCATTTTTCATGTAATAGACTTCAATTTACCTGTACCAAAAATGCAAGTGTTGTGTTTTTGATGAATTTTTCTTTTTGTGTATTTTTTTTGCTAATAGGAAAGTATGACAGTTCTGTTCATGTAGTGCAACTTTGAGGTGACTTTGATGTGACCTTACACTCTCTGGCACTCAGGTAGCATCAAAGTTGCATCAAAGTAGTGCAGGATCCTTTATCCAAAGTTGCGTGTTAAGATTAAAGCGGAGTTCCACTCACACTGTAAACAAATAAAAGTCAGCAGCTACAAAAACTGTAGCTGCTGACTTTTAAAAAACAGCCACGATCCCGCGGTGCCCCCGCCGCAGCCCGTTTCACTGGCCGTCCTGTATTCCAAGCGCCGGCATCTTCAGTGTGGGCACCCGGCTGTGACAGATTGCGGCTTCATAGCCGAGTGCCCACTGCGCATGTGCGAGTAACGCTGCGCTTCCTAAATGGCCCCAACGTCTTCTGGGACCTGCCATGTGTCCCACAAGACTACGCGGAGGGAGGATAGGAGGACAACTTTTGCTTCCAATCGCCTAGGCGATTGCAGTGCAAGTGGGAGCGGGTACCTGTCAATTTTGGGTATCCAGTATAAGTATCCTCCTGCGCTCCACAGACTGCCTAAATATAGCTAGCTGCTATCATCTACACCCTATACCATGGGACACACAGAATATATATTAAATATTGGATGAAGCGGTCTGCTATAATAGTGCTATACACAAACCCAAAATATTATACAAATATATATAAAACAAAAAACGAAAGTGACTAGTGCTTAATAAATATTATATGTGTAAACACAATAAGAATATATAATCTCCTGTTACTAAAGGCAAACAGACTGTGCACATTGCAAGTGCAGTTGCACTCTGAAGACAGTTGTAACAGGGCTTAGTAAATGAGGGAAAGTGCTGTTGACTGCCTTCATCCAATTATGTGCAAGCAAAATGCTATTTTTTTCTTATTTTCCTTTTCCTTCCCTGTAATTGGGTATGCTTTACCTAATTTACTAAGCTCTGGAGCAACTGCACTTGCAGAGTGCAACTGCACTTTCAAAGTGCACAGTCTATTTGCCTTTTGCTAGAGCTAGGGGACCCATTTCCAGAGCCCCATGAAACAGGAAAGCAGGAAATTTTGCAGACAAATTCAGGTCGAAGGCGTCCAGTATAGAGGGTAGTTGCAACGAGGAGACAGAATAGCTACCAGTGTCCTCCTTTGTGTTTCTGCTAGTTTTGGAACATCCTAAAGCTCCCCCCAACCTTACCCAAGTTAAACCAGCAAATTGGCTGCAAAAAGACATGCACGTCCTGTTTTTCTGACTTGAGTGAATGTGAACTACTGTGTGCCTGGCTACCATGTGCCTTACAGGGAATGTAGCCTGGGATATTACAGCCAGCCCGTTTTGGGGTCTGTACTACACATCAGTTCTGAATGCTTTGAACATACGAATGATTAGCATGGTTCTACCCACTATCCTGAAATGGGAAATAAACCCCTTGTCCCTTGGACTGCATGTTTAAAGAAGACTCTGCTGTGATTTGCACTGGTTTAGGGGTGGACTTTTTGGTTTCTTTAAGCTCACTTCACTATAACTGTGGTTGTACTTTCTAAAACAACAAAGGGAAGCTTCAAAGGGACAGAATAAAACATATATGTGCATAGTAATATGCTTTTGATGATTTGATTGTAGAACTTAAAAATAACCCATTGCATTGTCCACACAGGGCAAAGCAACAGCTTCACTTGATTTAGCCAATTCCAGTATCCAAGCAAATTACAATGTATAGTTTTGCTTATCAAAAAAAAGGGAAGGGGGGAGAGGAAAGCTGGAGAGTCCACAATCAATCACTCATAATTGAGGTGCCACCAGAATGTGTGGAAGGGTGCCACCTAACCAACGAGCAAAAAACAAAGAAAAAAGGCTGCACACCTATAAGCTAACCTCAAAATTAGTTTATTTGCAACAAGCACAATATATAACATCAGAGATATGGCATAGAGATCCAACATCACAAAGACACTTGACCCCCGGGAAAAAGAGGACCCTCCATGTGGGACAAAAATAGATGGAGAAGGTATCCAATAGGTCTATACTTCCCCAATGGTGTATTCCCCCATGAACAAACCCCACCCTCCTGGCCAATCCCAACCACCCACCAACCCCCCTAAAACCCACAAAGCACCCCCCAGTTTGAAAACCCACCCTATCACCCCTCTCCCAAAAGGAGAGAGAGGAACTGAGGATGAAACACCAGCCCACTGATTCCCCCGACCCCCCAGCACTCGCTAGATGGAAACCTAATCCACCTACACACCAAGGGCTCATGGAATACAAAAGCACATAGGATGCAGTCTACTAATGATATAGCTCTGAAGAAGTCCAGGAAGTAGGCGGGATGAAACGCGTCAGCGTGGCACGTGGCGCTCCAGCATCTGCACGCCATCTCCACACCTCGTGGCGTATCCCTGGACTTTTCAATAGACAATATCTCCGCACACTCCCAACTATGACAATAACTACTACACCCTAAAAGAAAAGTAAAAACTTTCACCCTTGAAAGTAAATGTAATAGTAACTAAACTCTTCTTTGTGACAAAAATAAATCTATCCCAATCTTAACATAAACTAATACATAAATAACTAAAAATAAATAAATTTCCCAAAAATAAATAAATCTTCCACAAAATAAATGTCCAAAATTGTCTCTGTTATATAGTGTCTTTCCAACCATCAAATCGTATCGCTTTAATAATCCAGTGTAGCAATTCCAAATACTTTAAAATCTTCATGAACCCTAAAGAATAAATGACAAACTTAACCAAATATTTTGGTCAGAAAGTGATAAAAACTCTCCAAGCTCTATACCACTCCTGTGGTCATACTTCCATATACCCAGTCTCTCATAGCGAACACTTCAAAGTCAATGATGGTGAAAAGTAAAGTGATTTCCTACAACTGGTGCAACAATGGATAATTACCCTTTGAAGGTAATGACAGATTTTGAACAAATCAATGGATAGTAGCACTCTCCAGGCTTCCTAATATTCCTGTTGCCACTCTTCCATATTCCTCATAAGGTAAAATAGGAGATTAAAGGCGGTATGTAGCAAAATATATAAACATTTATTTAGTATCTTACATTTAAAATAGAAGAAAACCAGCTTCCAGCATTGGGAACAGCTCAGGTGTAGTCCTAGTATGGAAAAAACGACATGTTCCCACTTCCAAGTCATTACCTTCAAAGGGTAATTATCCATTGTTGCACCAGTTGTAGGAAATCACTTTACTTTTCACCATCATTGACTTTGAAGTGTTCACTATGAGAGATTGGGCATATGGAAGTATGACCACAGGAGTGGTATAGAGCTTGGAGAGTTTTTATCACTTTCTCAGAAAAATATTTGGTTAAGTTTGTCATTTCTTCTTTAGGGTTCACAAAGAATTTAAAGTATTTGAAATTGCTACACTGGATTATTAAAGAGTGATACGATTTGATTTGGAGGTTGGAAAGACACTATATAATAGAGTATCCCCGGACTTTTACTACACGGACACCCAGACCTGGGTTGTGTCCATCGTACATGATCGGCAGCCACCTATGGAGTGATGGCAGGAATCCCTGCAGGACTTGGATATCCCATTGATACTTTAGCCTAGGCCTTACTTCACAGGACCGTGGTGGTCCCATTGGACTGTGAGTACTGGCGACCCAGTGTTGCTACCTTAGTCAGATCAGTAGTGCAGTTGCACAGGCTGGACTGGTTACACACAATGATGTCGCTGATACAGTTCTCCACTTGATGTTATCCCACTGGCTGGCTACTGTTTATTACAGTATTGGGCTCCATGTCAAGGTTCACTTCCATCCAATAGTGATTGCAGTGTTTTGCCTGGCTATCAGCCGATCCATCCCAGCAGGCTGCCTACGTGTCATATATTTTTCATCTCTTACTGTGTGGATTGTTCTCAGCTGAATAAACTTTAATCACTGCCTTCTCTCCATCTGGCTTTGGCCAGATTTAGAGGATACATATGTCACCACATATCTACTGGATTTTGAGGCTATAGCCCTTTATATTGATTATTGGTTGGACTGTCACCTCTTCTGTCTATTGGTCATTACCTAGCAGGTTCTATGAACAGTGTGTTCTATCAGTATTCATAGGCTGGGCACTCATGCATATCATTAGTAGGCTGCATCTTATGTGTTTTTGTATTCCAGGAGCCCTTGGTGTGTAGGTGGATTAGGTGTCCATCTAGCGGGTGCTGGGGGTCCGGGGAGTTAATGGGCTGGTGTTTCACCCTCAGCTCCTCTCTCTCCTTCTGGGAGGGGGGTGGTAGGGTTTTCAAACTGGGGGGGGGTTTGTTGTGTTGGTTCATGGAGGAATTTCACCATCGAGGGCAGTATAGACCTATTGGATACCTTCTCCATCTATTTTTGTCCACATGAAGGGTCCCTTTTTTCCTGGGGGTCAGGGGTCCTTGTGATGTTGGATCTGTACCCCATATCTCCGATGTTATATATTGTGCTTATAGTTTTGCTTATCCACTGCTCTGTTCAACTGCCAGGATTGAAGGAGCATCCCATGTAAACTAATAGTTGCTGGATTTCTAGCCCACACCAGGCAATAGACTCCACCTGTGATAACCCAGAAATACAGAGTGCTTCCTTTCGGCTTCCAGTGCTGAACATAGTGGCAAGGGAGTAAGGCCTGGTTCACATCTGTGCAGTGCGTTTCCGGTGCATTGTGTTTTATGTGTGCTAGCATTGAACGCTATAGGACACGTGTCTTGATGAAAGCGCATCAAAATGCAGCATGCAGGACTTTTTTTTAATGCACTGCACTTAAAATGCACAGGTGTTAATTGGGCCTAAAAGAAAAGTAAATAAATGCCTGAAAGGTTATTTGCTCCAGTTTTATAAGCTATGCTAAAACATGTTATATTAAAAATGTCTACGCTAGTTTACAAATGTCACTGTTTCCTTACATTCTACAAGAAAACACTGCCCCCTGCTGAAACATTGGAGTTTAGATTTAAAGTAATCCTATAATGACAGAATTATGGAGGACTTTTAGCTTTACTCAGACTTTACTTGATGCATGCTTGTTCCAAGCACAGGAAATAATTAAGCCAGTGGATTAGCATAATAGCCTGACAACTAACATTTTCAGAAGTAGGTCAGGAATGGCAACCCTTATATTTCTGTTAGGGAAGCTTTATATTAAAGAGGATCCTCACCCTAGAGAGGAAAAATTAAGAGTAGAAATCCTGCAGCTGCTGACTTTTAATAAAAGGACACTTACCTGCTCAAGGATCCAGAAATGTCCTCACTGGGGCTTGTTCTTCATTGGGTCCCCGGTGCTGGCATGTTTACTAAGGGAAGCTGGCTGTGGCTCTTTATGGCTTCACAGCCGGCTTCCCACTGCACAAACCATGCTGCGCTTTGTGAATGGCCCCACAGCCTCATGGGACCTGTGACATGTCCCCGAAGGCTACGGACAAAGAGAGGGGTGGCCGAACTTCCACTTGGAAGCGAAGTGGGTACCTATCAAAACTAGCTACCTGCCAAAAAATTATAATCTACCAAATGTGGAAGGAGGGGGGAGAACACAAAGCAGAACTTCCCCTCTAGTTTAAGATGAAGTTTCACTAACCACTTCAACTCCCCCTGTGGACCTGAGCCCTTTTACATTCATGCTGTAGAGCTGTTTGTTCTGCAATAAACTTTGTCAATACTTAACCCCATCACACCTAAGGGTAAAACAAATCTTAATGCCTAAGCACAATTTTGCAACTTTGGCATGTATTAGTAAAACCGTACATATCTGTTGGTTATGTGTTAGAGAAGACACTAGTAGCTTGTGATGAGGCAGAACTTGGTTTACTTGTGTGGCTTAAGTTGCAAACATACAAAACATTTCAGCAAACTGTAATAGCAGACATCTTGGTTATGAAGAGAGAGAGAAAAGAAGAAAAAAGAAGAACCAACAAGTTTTACAGATATGCACAACTGGTAACCTTAGTGTACAGTGCCATCTACTGGTCAAGTGATATTAACACACAATACTGTATATAGTACATGCTGTTGCATCCCCAACAATATCATCACAACTACTTTGTACATCCAGGTGAATTATACCTTGTGTTTTTTCAGGACAATTTGGGCTTTCATTTGGTGGTAAATGGCATGGATATCTCCTGATTTCTTTTTATTATCAAAGGAAAACTGGCCCAAAATAGTAAAAAAAAAATCATTTTTTTTAAATGTATCTGTGTGTTTCTTGTTACTACCATAACCTACCACCAAAGAAAAACCCAAAATAAATTTTCCAGCTCTTGACAATCACAGTGATACCATATATGTGTGTTATTTGTTGTTTGTACCCGAAGTACAGCCCAGAAACAATAGTGCGCATTTAGTTTTTTTTTACCTAAAACACACTGACACCAATTATTTTTTTTTAAATCCTGACCTTTGACCTTGACCCATACACTAACCCTGGCACTGAACTAGATCAAACCTTGATCTAGGTATTTTTTCTTTCATTTTTTTAATATTTATGTATTTATTTATGTTTTTTTAACAGCTGTTTGTTTTCTCTATGCAAGGAGAGGGAGAGATACAATGTATCTCTGATGTGTGGTGGGACATCTTGGCGTGGGACCCTGATGTAAGGAGGGTCTATGATGTGTGCAGGAGCTCTGATGGGAACCCCCGATGCCAGGGGGGACTCTGATGGGGCACCTGATGTAAGGGGGGGACTCTGGTGGGGACTCCAGATGTAAGAGGAAACTCTGACAGGGATACCTGATGTAAGGAGGCAGTCCAATCAGGACACCTGATATAAGGGGGCACTCTGATGAGGACAATTGATGTAAGAAGGCACTCTTATGGAGACAATTGATGTAAGGGCACTCTGATTGGGACACCTGAGATAAGGGGTACCCTGATGAGGATACCTGGTGTAATGGGGACTCTGATGGGAACACCTGATATAAGGGAGCACGCTGATGAGGACAACTGATGTAAGAAGGCACTCTGACTGGGACACCTGATGTAAGGGCACTCTGATGGGGACACCTGATGTAAGAATGCACTGTGTTGGGAACTTCAGATGTAAGAGGGTACTCTGATGGGGACACCAGATGTAAGGGGGACTCTGATGGGGACACCTGATATAAGGGGGTACTCTGATGGGGACACCTGATATAAGGAGGCTGTCTGATGGGGACACCTGATATATACCAGATATGGAGATGGACCTCGTCCACCAAAAATGGCTCGCTTAGATGGTGGTGGTGGCGGCTACCAAGGATATAGAGGAGGTGGAGGATACAGGGGTGGCAATCAAAGAGGTAGCTATGGAGGTGGCTATGGAGGTGGATATGGAGGTGGCTACAGGGGTGGAAACAGAGGTGGTGGCTACAGAGGAGGCAACCAGGGTGGCGGCTACAGGGGAGGCAACCAGGGTGGCGGCTACGGAGGAGGCAACCAGGGTGGCGGCTACGGAGGAGGCAACCAGGGTGGCGGCTACGGAGGAGGCAACCAGGGTGGCGGCTACGGAGGAGGCAACCAAGGTGGAGGAGGATACCAGGGCCGAGGTGGTGGCTTTAGAGGAAGAGGTGGTTTCTGAGTCCAAACAAAAAAAAAAAAATCTAAAGACTGTTGTTCCTCTTTTGCGCTCCTCTCTCTCCTGTGTGTTAGAGTCGGAGCATGGTTCTTCCCTGCAAGGCTGTAAACTTATTTTGTGTATAAAGTGTTGTAACTTTTTTTAACCTGTATTTTTTTTTTTTCCTTTTTAATGCAGCCAATAAAAGTAAAATTCGAGTTTAGCATTGTTTGCTTTCATTTTCTTTAAAGTGGATGGGGATTCAATGCGTTTACTGAGATATGCCTACCTGACTGTAAGGCCCTAGTAATATTGTTGGCCTAACAATTTGTTTATTGCCTAATTGAAGCTTCAGTGTCAGGCCTGTTTTAACACAAATTTTAACCCATGAAAACCCATCTCTTCAGGGAAGCCTACCCCACCCTCACCTAACAGCCGATCTCCTCCACTCCTCCTATCCCTCCATCCCCCACAGCCACTTCCTCCTGTACCACTTACCCCTCCCTCCTAGATTGTAAGCTCGAAAGAGCAGGGCCCTCGAACCCCTTGTGTATTGTTTTGGTACTGTCTCATGTTCTGTCCCCCACTATAATGTACAGCGCTGAGCAAACCTTTTGGCGCTATATAAATACTGTATAATAATAATAATAATAATAGGGGGGTACTCAGATTTGGACACCTGATGTAAGGGGGCACTGATGGGGACATCTGATGAAAGGAGGCACTGATGGGGACACCTGATGTAAGGAAGCACTGATGGGGACACCTGATGTAAGGAAGCACTGATAGGGACCCCAAATGTAAAGGGGCACTCTGATGGGGACACCTAATGTAAAGGGACACTCTGATGAGGACACCAGATATAAATGGGCACTCTGATGGGGATACCTAAGGTAAGGTGGTTTTATTTGCTTTTACTTGAAATATGGATACAATTGGTCTACTTTTGTGTAATATTATCAAGCAATTCAGACCTCGGCTGGAAGAAATGTTGGAGCCCAGACCTCCTTGAATTTTAATGCATTACAGCTGCCCTGGGTGGACAATTTTGCATTACATCCCCCAATGCACAGACACAATCCCTTGTACAGGTATGCAGAGGTGCCATTAGGTCTTGGTGGCACAACCGCACACCTTGTTTTGTGTTCATTCACCTGCAGCAATACATATGGTAACAAAACACCATGCGTTTTGGTGCAGCACAATTTTTAAAAAGGTCATACTGGTTTTACATCTATTTGTACTACAATTTGTTTTTCATTTGTTCTGTATGCTACAAAAAAAACCCAAAAAATGGCAGCACGCCGCTAAAGTGTTCGGGTTTGGCTGGAAGAAAAGGTAGCAACCATACTGAAAACCCCTGATGATGCCAGACACAGCCAGGAAGCTAGCATTTTCTGGAGGTCTGTAATGGTGGCCTCATACTTTCCCCCTATTACAGTGTCACACGCCATTCTCCCTATTACAGTGACTGTAGAAATTACAGGAAGCAGGTAGCTTAAGCCCTTAGCACGGCTTCTCCTGGCGGAAGTCACCCCCATCACAGCTACGGCCCTTCCTGCGTCCCAAGACTCTTTCTGATTTCATGACGTCGTAGCAAGCGATTCCACGGATTGGTTCTCCCTCCATCTCTACCTTCCCCCCTACAGGATACCAGGCTCGTCATGTGACAGGTGGTGCTGTGTTCACGTGACCCCTCCTGATTCTCCGGGTTCCCCCTGGCCGGTGTAGTGACGTCACCTTTCCTCCTTTGCTCATCCTCCGACACCGACCCGTCCCCGCCGCCGTCATGATGATGTCCTTCTCTGAGCTGTACTTCAATGTGGACAGCGGCTACCTGGAGGGCTTAGTCCGTGGCTTCAAGGGCGGAGTCCTCACCCAGGGGGACTACCTGAACCTGGTGCAGTGCGAGACCCTGGAGGGTGAGTCATGGAATGATATGGGGGAGGGGGGCTTCAATCATCCACAGTCACCCTCATTACACAGTATGGTAGAATCCCCCTACAGTCAGAGGTCACCCACATACCCTACAGAGCTATTCATTGCTGCCAGGGTGACCCTATACCTCATATCATTCATCACTTCCTGGTGACCCCATACCGCTCATGTCATTCATCACTTCCTGGTGACCCCCTACCGATCATGTCATTCATCACTTCCTGGTGACCCCCTACCGCTCATGTCATTCATCACTTCCTGGTGACCCCATACCGCTCATGTCATTCATCACTTCCTGGTGACCCCAAACCACCACCCATATCTCATACAGAGCCTTTCATTGATGTCAGGGTGAACCCATGCTTCTCATAACATTCATTACTTCCTGGTGATCACAAACCATCCCCTACAGGGCTGTCCATTGATGTCAGGGTGACCCCATACCTCTCATATTCACTTCCTGGTGACCCCATACCATCATCCAGATCTCAGTGTTATGTTATGTCTGCTCCCTTTTACAGAATGACCCCACACCTGTCATCTCATTCATCACTTCCTGGTGCTCCGATATCATCATCCAGAGTTCAGAGTTCTTTCTCGACCCTCCTCATGGGCTGACACCATGCCTATAATCTCATTTATTGCTTGCCAGTGCCCCATACCTCCACCCAACTCTCAGTGTTGTCTGTCGGGGCCCTTTCTGCTCATGTGGTGACCCTATTATAACAATGATCTCATTCTTTGCCTTTTTCTGGATTCTTTTATCCTGACCACTGACCCCATGCCATCCTCTAGATCTTGGTGTTGTCTCTCTTGGCTCATCATGAGGTGACCCCAATATCTATTGTCTCATTCATTGCTTACCGGAGACCTATGTCATCATCCAGATCTTTGTGTTGTCAGTCAGGACCCTTCTCATGATGGGGTGACCCTACCATACCTATTATCTTCATTGTTTGTTTCTTTCTGCTGGATGTTTGAGGGGTAACCCACCCCATTGTCCAGATTTCAGTATCACCTGTCAGGGTTGCTCTTCATTATGTTGTGCCCCCATGGCTATTGTACTTTTCATCCCAGTGAATATCTTTTCACTGAACAGTGACCCCCATACTATCATCTGAGTGTCATCTGTCTGGGCTCCTCTTCATCATGGGGTGACCTCAATAACCCATCTCATTCATTGCTTCCTTTAGGGCACCGACCACTGACACACTCCTTCATTCACATTTAAGAGTCTTCTGTCAGGGTCCAGCTTCATCATGGGGTGTCCCGATTGCTATCCAACTTTTATTAACTCCTGATGGATACCTTTCATAGACCAGTGGTGACCCATGATATCTTCTCAGAGTCTCCTGTCAGCATCCATCTTCATCATGGAGAGACCCCATGCCTATCTTCTTCTTCATTGCTTACTGGTGACCTATGGCATCGTTCTGATCTCAGTGCTGTCTGTCAGGACCTTCCTCAGGATGGAGTGACATCAGGATATGTAAATAAATGCTGCACTAAAATATCAATACTATTAAATGCATAATATACGGAAAATAGTCCCAAGAAAAAGAATTGGAATTCTCAGAAAAATAACTGTGATGAAAATTATGCACACCATAAAACTTCATGTTGTGCCACCATATTTCATAATACTCTTCATCTCGATACATACATTTTTACTGAGGAGTGACCCATGCCGTTATTTGGATCTCAGAGTCTTGTGCCATGGTCCATTGTCACCATCTGGTGACCCCAATACTTTTTCATTGACCATTGACACACGTTTGCCTTCAGATCTCAGCGGTTTTTGTGAGGGCCCATCTTCATCATTAGTATTATACCATTCATGGCCTTTTTCTGGAGCCATCATCAACCTGTGTCATCATCTAGTGTTGTCTGTTAGAGTCCCTCTTGATCGCGGGGTACCCCCAGTAACTGTCTCTTCAGTCACTGTGTCCTGCTGAATCTCCTTCAACCAAATGGTGATCCATCATCATCTTCCAGTGCCAGGTCCCTTTTCACCATGTCACCACCCTGCGTACATTTTTCATTTAACTTCTCACGCTTTCCTTTCTAGTTATTGCTCTCCTCTCCATGTTCACCCAGATGATCCTCCATGAGGACCATGATCACCCAGATGATCCTCCATGAGGACCATGATCACCCAGAGATTAACAAACCCATTACTCTGATCCCCAACAGGAGTCCCACTAGATCAGATCTGGCCACATTCCAAGGGTGCATGTTTATTGTCTCTATTTTTTACCTTCCAGTGTCTATTTAAGAGACAGAATCACCCCATTTAGTTAATCCCATTTGGAACTGGCAAAATAGGTTGGTTTGTGGATTTCATTATTAGGCTGTAGGTCATAGGTTGCATACACCACCCTCGTCTGCTTTCATGTTGCTGAAAATCAGGAATTATTACATACAAGCTGTTCCAGTATATTGATGGTAAAGATAATATCAGCACCATTTTTGGTTTCCGGTTTCCTTTCTCCTGTTATTTTAACATAATCTTATACCTATATTTATAGATTAGAATGCTTAAAATAGTTCCAAAGCGAATTTGGAGGTATTAGATTTCAAATCTGTTAACAATAACAGTTTTAGGCAGGTGTGAAAAATGCTGTAAATTAAGTGGAACTAAACCCTCTTATCCTTTCCAGCCAATGAATCTGCCATCCTATCCTCTGTTTGAGCTGCGACTGCCATGGTGCTGCACATGTGAACAGTTATGACACCAGCCGTTTGACAGTTTGGTTCAGAGCACAAATTGTGAAAGTTACATTCCCAGCATGCCGGGAATGTAACTGTTTGTTTTTTTTTTTAAGTGTTAAATTGATGGGTTTAGTTCCACTTTAAGGCTACGTTCACACTAGCTCTGTCAGCTGGCATCAGACAGGCGTTTGGGAAGCATTTTTAACGCTTCTCAAACGCCTCTGAAAATTCTGCACATGGCAGCACACAGTGCTGTTCATGTGGAAGCATTAGCGTCGTGTCGCGGCAAAACTGACGCCTCTGGTCGAGTCAGGAGGAGTTGAAGCCTCCCATTAAAGTCTATGGTGCTGCTCTGCAAACGCCTTGCCGGCGTGTGCGGTTGCGAGGTGTTTGCGGAGCGTTAATACTGTTTAAACTTCATTAGAGGAGTTTGTGGTGCGGTTTTAACGCTTGGCAAATGCCTATCAACCGCCTCAAAACCGCGCATAGGGCGTTTTGGGAGCATTTGAAACGCTTCACAAACGCCTGTCTAAGGGCTCGTTCACACTAGGCTGTTTTGCCAACTCTTGCCAAACGCCCCTATAGCGTTTGGCAAGCGTTGGTCTGGCGTTTGCAGAGCGTTATTAACGCTCGGCAAACGCTCCGCAAACGCCGCATGCGCGGTTTAGCGGTGGTTGCTAGGCGTTTGCCGAGCGTTAATAACGCCCCACAAACGCCTATAATGCAGTTTGAGTGGTGTTACCGCTCCGCAAACGCCCCGCAACCGCGTCGCAACCGCACCACAAACGCCGGCCGGGCGTTTGCGGAGCGGCACCATAGACAAGAATAGGAGGCTTCAAAGCCTCCTGACTCGTCCAGAGGCGTCCGTTTTGCCGCAACGCGACGCGACGCAAACGCTCCCGTTAGAACAGCACCATGTGCTGTAATGTGCAGAATTGGCAGAGGCGTTTGGGAAGCGGTAAAAACGCTTACCAAACGCCTCTCTGCCGCCTGCACACAAGGCTAGTGTGAACGTAGCCTAACGCTTGTCAAACGCTATGGGGGCGTTTGGCAAGAGTTAGAAATAAAGTCAAGTGTGAACGAACCCTAAGAATGCCTTCAGGAAATAGAAGTGTTCACAGTATATTTTTATCAATTAAAGTGGAGTTCCAACTGGAAAAAAAAAGTAAATGTCAGCAGCTACAAAAACTGTAGCTGCTGACTTTTAAAATACAGCCACTTACCTGTCCCTCGGTCCAGCGGTGTCTTCACCACCGCTGGTTTCACCGGGCCGTCTTCTCTCCCTAGCACCGGTATCTTCAGTGTGGGCAGCCTGCTGTGACAGCTTGCAGCTTCACAGCCGGGTGCCCACTGCGCATGCGTGAGAATCGCTGTGTTTCGTGAATGGCCCCTTGTCTTCTGTGACCTGTCACGTGTCCCAGAAGACTACGGGGAGGGAGGAAAACTTCCGCTTCTGATCACCTAGGCGATCGCAGCGGAAGTGGGAGGGGGTGCCTGTCAAATTCGGGTACAGCTCCCCCTGCCAAAGGTTCCAATCCTTAATGGGGAGCGGGGGACAAAGGCTTAAAGCGGAACTTCCCCTTTTGGGTGGAGCTCTGCTTTAACATAATGGAAAGTAAATGAACAGAAGAGAAATCCAAATCAAATCAGTATTTGGTGTGACCACCCTTTGCCTTCAAAACAACATCAATTCTTTTAGGTACACTTACACAGTTTTTGAAGAAGCTGGGCAGGTTGTTCCGAACATCTTGGAGAACTAAGCACAGACTCCATGATGTTGAAACTATCACTTCCAGGGTACCTTGTTTGTTTTAGTTCTTAATGACGTTGACTGTATGGTTGGGGTTGTTGTCCTATTGCAGAATAAATTTGGGGCCAATCGCATGTTTTCCTGATGGTATGACATGATGGATAAGAATCTGCCTGTATTTTTTAGTACTCAGGACACAATGATCCTGACCAAATCTCCAACTCCATTTGTTGAAATGCAGCCCCAAACTTGCAAGGAACCACCACCAAGCTTGACTGTTGCCCGCAGACACTCATAGTACCGCTCTCCAGCCCTTCACAACAAACTGCCTCCTGCTAAAGCCAAATATTTTACAATTTTGACTCATCAGTCCAGAGCACCTACTGCCATTATTCTGCAGCCCAGTTCCTATGTTTCCGTGCATAGGACATGGAAACAAAACTAAGCAACTCAACTATGTGCAAAACCATAGGAACTGGGGTACAGAAAAATGTCAGCAGGTGCTCTGGACTGATGAGTCAAAATGTCTACTTTTTTTTATTGGGGGGGGGGGGGTGAAATTTTATATGGGCAATAGCAATACTGGCTTCTGTAGGAATGGAGGTTGAACTGAAAATACTGATGAGGATGTGACTTTTGCGGTGTTGCAATTGAATTCCCTTTTTTCTCAGAAGTCTGAAGTCAGTTGACTTTATGTTGCAACAATGGGTAGTTTTTTTTTTTCTGTATAGAAGTGAAATGATGATCAGCTGTCCTGGGCGATGTCAGTCACACATGTCATAATGTGTCTGCAGAATATCCACAACCTTGGCAAGTACTCCTTAGCTGACCAGTCTTTTGAAATACACTTAGCCAGTTGGGTTTGATACTCTTAGCCAATCCTTAGGGATAATTCACACCTATCCAGTTCATTGTGGTGCTTTGGTGCAGCTTGCTTATTTGACTGGGCTTTTAAAACGCCACACCAGATGTAAAACAGACACGCTCCATTTATTAGTGCATTACTGTGTGCTGCTCTGTAGTGCATGTGTGTTCTGTTCCCCATGGAGTAGGCCTTAGGCTTCTTTCACTTAGGCATCATCCCTTCAGTCACGTTTTTGCTAAGAGTTTGCTTCAGTTCGCATCCATCTTAAAATACACTTTATCCATCTTAAAATACACTTTATGGAATAAAAAAAACAAAACCCAATATATATACCCCAATTTATTTGTACAATATGAAAGATGATGTTACACCGAGTAAATAGATACCAAACATGTCATACTTTAAATTTGCACAAGCTCATGGAATGGTGCTAAATTACTGTACTTAAAAATCTCCATGGGTGACGCTTTGAACATTTCTACAGGTTACCAGTTTAAAGTTACAGAGGAGGTCTAGTGCGAGAATTATTGCTCTCGCTGTGATGTTCCCAGGGATACCTCACATGTGTGTTTTGAACTAGTGGTGTACCGAAATGAAAATTTTGGTACTGAAACTGAAAATACAAAATGCACTTGACCAAAACCGAAATGCGCAGTTTTTAAATGAATATATATTTTTTGGGAAAACAAATACACTTTGATTAAAAAAAACAAAAATATACCCCAATTTTTTTGTAAAATATGAAAGACAATGTTACGGTGAGTAAATAGATACCCAACATGTCACGCTTTAAAATTGCGCACGCTCGTCGAATGGCGTCAAACTGTGGTACTTAAAAATCTCCATGGGTGAAACTTTAAAAATTTCTACATGTTAGCAGTGTAACGTTACAGAGGAGGTCTAGTGGGAGAATTATTGCTCTCGCTTCGATATCTCATGTGCGTGGTCTGAACACCATTTACATATAAAACAAGGAGGTAAGCCTGCACCCTATGAGTAAGTGCTTCGCACAAAACGCATCGGGGGAGGCTACAGCATCCAGACATCACACCACCGCTGGTGGCCATCCTGAATTACATATGGTCAGTGTCCTTCCTTTGTACTATACACCTTATTTTGTGAAATAAAGAAACCCCTTTATACAGTATCACGCTATGTGGAATCCTTTGTGGAATCCTTTGTTGGACTCTCTCTGTGAGTGCCGTTATTCACAGAGCCTTTATAGAGGTGACTCAACGCGGTGATACCTATCAAGAGACCCAGAGAGTCTAATGTAGATGTGACCAGATGCTGTGATACCTGTTCAAAGACCCAGAGGTGTATAGGAACCTGACCTGGGAGCAGATGACCTGATTATACTTGATGAGACTATATTAATCTCAAATGCGTGTTTAAAGCGTGCTTCTGGTGAGTGCGCATTTCACTTATTCAGACACATCATCTGTCACCCCTGGATTAGATATCCAAGCACGTTGGTTGTGATCTAACGAGATCTTCACGTTCTTATATGTTGGACAATCTACCACCAATACTGTCCCCATGTGGTGATGATCACTTTGCACTTTATATTTATCTATATATGCATCTATTAATGTATTATACCTTGTTTTAAGCGCTGCACCTATTTTTATTGATACCGTTTACATATGTGGGAGTGGCCTACGTATGTGTTCACCACTACGTGTGAGCACTGGGGGGCGGGGGGCACTTTAAACTTTTTTTTTTATTTTATTTAATTTTTTTTGTTTTGTTTTTGCACTGTCCCTTTTAAAAAAAAAATAAAAATATAATCACTTTTATTCCTATCACAAGGAATGCATGCATCCCTTGTGATAGAGATAATTAGTTTACCCCATATATCTTTATGGAGAGATATGGGGTAAATGGACCCCACATCTCTCCTCTTCAATGTAGATCATTAGATAAAAAAACAAAACATTGAGCTAGTGCTTTTAGAAAGAAAAATAAATGGCCTTGTTTGCAAGACACTGGAACCAGAATTGACATCGCTCCAGTACTCCAAGGGCATAGAAATGAGTGGAGGCCATCTTTCCTTCAGTAATCTCTATGCCCAGGATCGTTTGATGGTTTATCAGGTAAGGCTGAGAACTATCGAGCGACGGCCGTTGGGGGCGGCGAGGGACGGCAGCAGTGAGGGGGCGGGGTTTTTTTCCGGCACTTGTATTGGCGCTTTTTTTTTTCATATCGGCCGACGTCCAATGGGGGGGTTTTTGGCCGCCAAAATTTCGGTGCACCCCTAGTTTGAACACCGATTACACATGTGGGTGTGGCCTATGTATGCGTTCACCACTGCCCATGAGCATGGGGATAAGGGCACTTTACATTTTTTTTATTTATCACTTATTTTATTAAAAATTTTTTTTTACATTGTCCCTTTAAAAATATATTTTCTATCACTTTATTTTTTAAGGGAATGCAAAATCCCTTGTGATAGAAATAATTAATGACAGGTCCTCTTTAGGGTGAGATCTGGGGTCACATCTCTCCTCTATAATGTAAAGCATTAGATCAAAAAAAAAAAAAAAAAAAAGCATTGATCTGGTGCTTTAAAAAAAAAAGGCCTTTTCTGCATTGCGCCAGAACTGGAAGTGACATAATGTCGTGCTCCGGTCCTCCAAGGGCATAGAGATGAGTGGAATGAGTTCTCAGGTAAGCCTTGGGGGGGGGGGGGCTATTTTCAGCACCTGTAAACGAAATTTCGGTGCATCCCCAGTTTACATCTGTTTTTCATCTGCTCCAGACTTGTTCCGTTTTTTTAAAAAACTGACCTGAATGGAAGCGAATGAAAAATGGATGTAAACGGTTGATGCCCATTTACATCCGTATGCCCATGGGAATTCATTCATTTGTCTATTGGTGGATAAAACAGACGGAACATCCATGTGATAGGGGCTCTAATGTTTAAGTTTTATACATTTCAGTTTACAGAATCCGAAACAGTATGGATATGCAGAAATCAAGCATGTGAGCAGCTGTATTAGATATCTGAAAAGAGTTTTTTCTGTATTACCCCCAGCCAGTGTGTATTTTTCATATTCCCAGTAAGGGATATGGGTTTGCAGAATTTGTGAAGCCATGGTTGGGTTGGCCATAGTATACAGCAGCCTTATTTACTCACTTCATTGGTGTTTCACATACTGCACATAAGTGTCAGCCAACAAAAGTAAAAGACGCCCTTGTCAGTCTGTGCCATCCACGTCTCAGATACATTATGGGTTATTATAGGCTTACAATGTAATCAACCTGTTCCTAAACCCACAACTGTAAAATCAGTCTGTATATGCAGTAAAGCATGCTTGTTATTCTCACTGTGGAACCTAAGGGGTTAATCCTCTGCATTGTGTAAAAACGCTGTTTGATCCTGCCTTCTCTGATCCTCCCCTTTTTCCAGTGTCCCCCTCTTATCTCCTGATAAGATATATTGTGTGGAGACACTCTGCACATGCTCAGTTTGGTGTGTATTGCTAGAGAGGGTTTTTTTTTCTTGGGAGAGTACATGTGATCAGCACAGGGCCTATCGGCACTGTCCAGACAGAGGGTCAGGGGTTCTGCATCCTCCTAGAGCAGAAAGAAAACTCCTCCTACAAGCTTTAACGTGCTCTGCTGGACACTGATAGAAGTCACAAGTCTGCTCTAACTGCTGATGAGAAAAAGGTATTTAGCAGTTTATATTTACTAAAATAATTGCATTTCCATGTACTGTGGGAGACCAGATATAGTGAATGCAGGGTCCGGGGAGACCAGATATATTGAATGCAGGGTCCGGGGAGACCAGATATAGTGAATGCAGGGTCCGGGGAGACCAGATATAGTGAATGCAGGGTCCGGGGAGACCAGATATAGTGAATGCAGGGTCCGGGGAGACCAGATATAGTGAATGCAGGGTCCGGGGAGACCAGATATAGTGAATGCAGGGTCCTGGGAGACCAGATATAGTGATTGCAGGGTCCGGGGAGACCAGATATAGTGATTGCAGGGTCCGGGGAGACCAGATATAGTGAATGCAGGGTCCGGGGTTTAGTAACACTTTAATATTAAAGTTGAACTTCAGGTATGGATTTTTTTGCCTAGTTACATTTATCCAGCTTGGACCAGTTTGTTTTCTTATGATATACCTGATGGACTGCTGTGGAAGGAGCACAGGACCCAGAAGACGGTGGCAATCACTATAGTACCGGTGTAGAGACCCATAGTCAAAATTAGGTGGTAGGAAATTATTCACTCATGGGGCCCATGTGGCTTCAAATGTTAATATGGTTCTCTTTTGGTTTTGCCATTCTCTCCTCATTGAGCATGGTCCAAATGATAAGCCTTTCACCTTATGGAGACTAATGCAGGCCATACATGGGTTGAATTCCGAACAATTTTTCGTCTGAAAATCAAAAACGTTGTTCACTCGGTAATCCAATGGTGCCATCAATGATTTAAAAAAAAAAAATCAAATCAGTCGACCAAGTCATAAAGTTCACCCCATATAACAGGCGAAACTTCTGTTCCTTCCAGGTCACGGCTCATGCGCATATTCTTTTCTGAAAAACGATCGTACGAGTTGACACACACACACACACACACACACACACACACACACACACACACACACACACACACACACACACACACACACACACACACACACACACACACACACACACACACACACACACACACACACACACACACACACACACACACACACACACACACACACACACACACACACACACACACACACACACACACACACACACACACACACACCTTTGGTCTTTGTCATGGTGGAGAGTTTGGAATTTGATTGCTCTTGTGGACAGGTGTCTTTTATACAGGTAACAAAATTAGATTAGCAGCACTCCCTTTAAGAGACTGCTTCTAATCTCAGCTTGTTACCTGTATGAAAGACACCTGGTAGCCAGGAATCCTGCTGAATGATAGGGGATCAAATACTTATTTCCCCCATGAACATGCAAATCAGTGCATCATTTGTTAGACATGCATTTCTTTTGAATTTTTTGTTGCTATTCTGTCTGTGTTACAATACACCTACCATTCGATTTTTAGACTGATCATTTCTTTGTGAGTGGTAAAACATTCAAAATCAGTAGGGGATCAGATACTTATTTCCTTCACTGTATATATAAATAAAAAAAATTTTTTTTTTTTTTGTTTTAACTGTCCATTTCGGTGCACATCCTGAATTTTAATTTCGGTGTACTACTACTTTCTATTCTTTGCATATACCTGTATGCTATACTTGTGTTTATATACACCAAACATGTCAACCCTTAAGGTGCACACCCTTGAAATGGCAAAATAAGACAGTACCGAAATTGTGGGCAATACTTTACAGGCCTTTACAGCTCATCAATTTACAGTAATCTGTGATTTATGGCCCTAGAATTATTGCTCTCACTTCTGCGGCGATAACATACGTGTGTGATGCAATCACTGTACATACACGTGTGTGTCCTATGTGTGCATTTTGCATTCACACCTGTCTGTAAGGCCATGAGTTTGTGTTTTCAAATTTTTTTTCTTCATTTTACTGTACAATAACTTTAACACTTTAAATTTTGAACACTTTCATTTATCTTTGCTGTCCCAAGGGGGCTAACAAGCCCTTTATGTAAGAGGGGCAGGTGACAAGTTCTCTTTATGGAGCTCTCAGTCTATTAGATCCCCCCCCAATGTCAGCCCTACCCTCCATTTCAGCTGAATAGGCACAGAATGGTACTGTAACTGGGTGGCTCAGCAGTCACATGGGTTACTTTTACTGAATGCGGCTGCTGTCAGCTTTTTTTAACCCCTTGAAGTGCAGTACGTTTATGTATGGCCTGTGGACAGCAAATGGTTAAACGCTATAGGACAAACTGTGCACCAGTGTTACGTGACCCCTTCACAAAACCTTTATTAAGCAATAGTAACGACTGGTACTGTGACTATCTGTTGGGAAGTAGTGTGCAGCATTTGGTGGCAGACACAGTAGTGTAATAAATAAAACATAGCCCGTGGGCGTTTTCTGAATGGATGATGGAAGGCAGCAGTGTTGGCTATTTAAAGTTGGATAATGTGTATGGAAACTCGCTCTGGTTAAGAGGGTTTGCCCTTGAAACATGTACTAGAGACAGCGGCTGCTTGTTGTCTAATAAGATCAGCTACAGGGATTTCTCCTATTTACTGAGGGTCGGGCAGGTCTTTTCCTAGATGTTTTTATTGAACAAGATCCTATTGTTTACCCCGGTGTTTCTCCACCTTTCTCTCATCAGGGCATCCTTGAAAAGTGTTTTCAGTCTCAAGGCACCCCAATTCAAGGCTTGCTTCACATTATGCATATCCAAATTGCACGCATCACAACACACAGACAAGCACGCTGCTCCTTAGCAGATGCACAGGGGTGTCATTCATTCTTAATAGTACCCCCAGACATTGGCAAATGCAGTGTGTTTTCGGTGCAGCGCGATTTTAAAAAAAAATGATCGGGGACTTTTTTCCTTGTGTATTTGTGGCGAAGCCCATTGAAATGAATGCACTCAGCAGCACAGATGTGAACCTCCATATTGGGGTGCTCAGCTCCACACTCCAAACCCCCTCTCTGCTCACCTCCATATCCTCCTCTTTGCTTACCTCTGCACCCCAAACACCCTCTGGTCAACTCTGTACCCCAAATCCCCTCTGCTCAACGCTGTACCAGAACCCCCTGTCTGCTCACCTCTGTACCCCAACCTCCCCCCCCCCCCCATATGCTTATATCTGTATCCCTAACTCCCCCCGCTCGCCCCTGTACCACAAAACCCCAAACCCCCCTTTCTGCTCACTTCTGTACCCAAAACTTTCTGCTCTCTTCTGTACCCCAAACTTCCTGCTCTCTAATCACCTCTGTACCCCAAATTCCCTGCTCACCTCTGTACCCCAAACTTCCTGCTCTCTGCTCACCTCTGTACCCCAAACTGCCTGCTCTCATTGCTCACCTCTGTACCCTAAACCTCCTGCTCTCTCTGCACCCTAAACTTCCTGCTCACCTCTGTACTCCAAACCCCTCTCTCTGCTCACCTCTGTACCCCAACCCCCCTCCCCCCTTTATGCTTATATCTGTATCCCTAACTCCCCCCCGCTCGCCCCTCTACCACAAAACCCCAAACCCCCCTTTCTGCTCACTTTTGTACCCAAAACTTCCTGCTCTTCTGTACCCCAAATTTCCTGCTCTCTACTCACCTCTGTACCCCAAATTCCCTGCTCACCTCTGTACCCCAAACTTCCTGCTCTCTTTGCTCACCTCTGTACCCTAACCTTCCTGCTCTCTCTGCACCCTAAACTTCCTGCTCTCTCTGCTCACCTCTGTACCCCAAACCCCTCTCTCTGCTCACCTCTGTACCCCATACATTTCTCTCTGCTCACCTCTGTACCCCATACCTCTCTCTGCTCACCTCTGTACCCCATACCTCTCTCTGCTCACCTCTGTACCCCATACCTCTCTCTGCTCACCTCTGTACCCCAAACCCCTCTCTCTGCTCACCTCTGTACCCCATACATTTCTCTCTGCTCACCTCTGTACCACATACCTCTCTCTGCTCACCTCTGTACCCCATACCTCTCTCTGCTCACCTCTGTACCCCATACCTCTCTCTCTCTGCTCACCTCTGTACCCCATACCTTCTCTCTCTGCTCACCTCTGTATCCTAACCCCCTCCCTTCTCACCTCTGTATGCCCAAACCCCTTCTCTGCTTACCTCCAAACTCCCTGCTTCCTGCTCACCTCTTTACCCCAACTCTCTCTGCTCATTGTACCCCTACCCCCCCTCCCCCCACTCACATCTGTACCCAAAAACGCCCTCTCTGCTATATCCCTCTATGTCCCAAACCCCCCTCTTTGTTCACCGCTGTACCCCAAACCCCTCTATGCTCACCTCTGTACCCCAAAGCCCCTCACTGCTCACCTCTGTACCCCACTCTTTCTGCATGCAAGCCTCTGCCCTCCCTTTTGATCCTCTCTGTTCCCTGCTTTCCTCTCACCAGATCCCCAGGGCAGGGCCGTTCTTCCACTACAAACAACAAGGCTGGCTGAGTGAGCAGTGTGGCCAGGCTAGTGAACTGCAAGTGCATATGGCTGGCTGCCAAGTGTAGCTCTGCATCGGCAGATGATTGCAGACTCGGCACATACCTCTGCTACTTCTCCCCTCCTAACCAGTTCCTGTATATTTTCATAGCCTTGCACTGGCACAAGGTGCTGCCCTATAGGGGACGACGGAGAGCTCAGGACACAGGGAGCCGCCTCCCCCTTCCGCTGCTCGTCATTGAACCATCCGCTGCGAGCTTCTGCCGATGTGTAACACAGTTCAGGGAGCGGGAGCTTGGTCAAGTCTGACAGCCTATTTCAACAAAGATGTCATGGCACCCTTGATGCCCCCAGACGGCACCCAGGTTGAGAGAGGCTGATTTAACCACTGGGAGATTTACCCGTTTTATGACCAAGCCATTTTGTGACAATTGCGCAGTCATGCAACACTGTACCCAAGTGAAATTTATATTATTTTTTTTTTTTCAAACAAATAGAGCTTTCTTTTTGTGGTATTTGATCACCACTGTTTTTTTGTTTTTTTTCTTTTTTTGTGCTATAAAAAAAAAAAAAGACCAAAAATTAAAAAAATAAAATTTCTTCATAAATTTAGGTCAAAATGTATTCTGCTACATCTTTGGTAAAATGCATCCCAGTAAGTGTATATAAAGTACCGTATTTTTTGCCGTATAAGACGCACCTGCCCATAAGACGCACCTAGGTTTTAGAGGCAGAAAACAGGAAAAAAAAAATTCTGAACTAATGGACTGCAGACACAGTGCAGGAGATGACCAGAGACTGCGGACAGCACAGGGATGACCAGGGACTGCGGACACAGTACAGGGATGACCAGAGACTGCGGACAGCACAGGGATGACCAGAGACTGCGGACAGCACAGGGATGACCAGAGACTGCGGACAGCACAGGGATGACCAGAGACTGCGGACAGCACAGGGATGACCAGAGACTGCGGACAGCACAGGGATGACCAGAGACTGCGGACAGCACAGGGCTGACCAGAGACTGCGGACAGCAGTGACAGGATGGGCTTTGCAGGGAAACAAAAACACACACATCCCCGCTGTCAGTAAACAGCTCTGTGTCTACTGACACAGATCTCTCTCTCCTGTCACTAGCACCAATGATCGACAAGTCCCAGCCATGGATCATCTGCCGAGATCTGCTAATCGGCATGTCAGGGAGCTAATGACAGCACAGGTAGGCTGGCGCACGCACCCTACCCGGAAAAGCAAAAACACGTATATAGAGATGATTTTGCACAGATGTCCCGCACTGTAGCAGTAAGGCTACTAGTGCATGGTCGGCAAGCGGTTAATATTTTTTGCAAAGGCCCGCTCACCTTTTATTTGTCTTCTAGTGTTTCCTAAAGATTTCTAGTCTAGAGATAGTAGAAAAGCTGTAGATCATAAGTAGCAGATTAAAAATCGAGAAGATTCATTTGAAATGAGATATTTCCAGGTATGAATACTGTATTTTCTACATAATTACATTGTTCCAGGTTGGACCAATGGAACTGTTTATTTTTATTTATTACAGGTACTTATATAGCGCTATCATTTTATGCAGCACTTTACATATATATTGCTCATTCACATCAGTCCCTAACCCTCAAGGGGCGTACAATCTAAAGTCTCTAACTCACATTCATACATACAGATACTAGGGCCAGTTTAGACAGGATCCAATTAACCTACCAGCATATCTTTGGAGTGTGGGAGGAAACCGGAGAACCCGAAGGAAACCCACGCAGGCACAGGGAGAACATGCAAACTCCAGGCAGGTGGTGCTGTGATTGGGATTCGAACCGATTACCCTAGTACTGCCAGGCGGAAGTGCTAACCATTTAGCCACTGAAGTATGTGTGTGCCATACCTGGCTGATCATGGAATGTGGAAATTATTGCTGTAGACACCGCTACTCCAGTGATCTCCACTTGCTTCCAGGTCCTGCTCCAAGTGGCTGGCTTGCTGCATTCTGAACGCAGGAGGTCTGCTGCTTGGCACAGGCGCCATTCACAGAATGCTGTGCATTTTCTGAGTGAATACAGAGTGTGCTCTGACTGGATGAGGTGGAGAGGTGGGGCAGTGGTCATCCAGTCACTTTACATTCATTCAGGAAATGCACAGCATTCTGTGAACCATGCTGAGCTGCCAACCTCCTGTTTTCAGAATTCATCAAGCCAGTCACTTGGCACAGGACCTGGAAGCCAGTGGAGATCGCTGGAATAGTGGTGTCTTCTTCAGTGATTTCCAGCTTCCAGGGACATTGGTCAGGTATGATCTATATATAGTTACATTGGTCCAAGCTTCACCAATGTAACTAAGTAAAAATATACCATGCTTGGAATTCCGCTTTAAGGTTCCTCTGTAAGCCTGCGTTCACATCAGTGCGGTGCGGTATATCGCATGTGATTCGCACAGGAACTGCACCGCATTCCTGTGCAAATCACATGCGATTTGTGTGCGGTGTGATTGGAACCACACATTTTGTATGGCTCTGTTCGCACCGCTCCAACACCAAAAACGTGCAGGACCCTTTTTTGGGTCCGCACTAGAATCGGATCGCATGGGTATTGACACCTATGTGTTCCGATTCTGCACATCGCACCGCATTTTGAGAACCGCTTTTGGGGTGTTGTTTACGTAACATACACGCCCATGTCGGTTCGCATGAACGATATGCGATTCTGATGCGGTGCGGAGTTTTCACTGAAAACGCTGCGAATTCCACCCTGCATCAGTGTGAACCAGCTGTAAAACCCTTTTTGAACAGATATCGAATGCAGGTGAGCAGAATCCCATTGGCTATAACTGAGCAGTACACTGGGTAGTTCAGGAGTTGTGTTTGCCCTGCTTTGTGTTTTTGTAGATGCAGATCTTCCTAGTAAACATTGTTTCGAACTTCAGTAAAACAGACAAAATAGCTTTTTAATGACAAAAACTGTTTTCCATTTAAAGACATTTGCATGTTTTTTAATGGAAAATGTAACTAGAATGCACAGCAACGTGAACCCTTATTCTGTTCCTTCATCAAATCTTGACTGGGGCTAGGTACCATCTGTTGGGGGTAGAGTGATAGCTTCACCGTCTGTAAAGCAGGGCTTGACAAATGTGCTTTGAATCTAGGAGCCAGCTGAAGACGTTAGAAGCCTTTTTTATGGGTGTGGTCAAACTTTACAGGGAGTGGCTTAATTGGCCTTTGGGAGGTAGAGGACTGTGCTAGAATGTGGGATAGAGTGGGGGTCAGAGATATACTTGGGGGGAGGGGGGTGCTTTGGGAGGGGAGAGGATTTGTGCTAGAAGGTGGGGCGGAGGAGATGTGTGCTGGGGGGGAGGCCTTTAAGAAGGGACAGTACTTGTGCTAGAAGGTGAGGCAGAGGAGGGGATCGGATAAGTGCTGGGGGGGCGCATTGACTTGTGCTGGGGGAGTCAGATATATACTGGGGGAGTGCTTTGGGAGGGGAGATAACTCTTACTAGAAGATAGAGGGTGGATATGTGCTTGGGGGGGTACTTTGGAAGAGAAGTTGACTCAGAAACATTCTGGGGAGGTGCTTTTGAGAGAGGTCTGGATTTGTGCTGGGGGGGAGGGGGTGTTAAGATATGTACTGGGAGGTGCTTTGGGAGGGGAGAGGACTTGTGCTACAAGATGGGGTGGAAAAGTGCTTGGGGGGCACTTTGGGAGGGGAGTGAACTTGTGCTGTGGGGGTCAACTATATATGGGGGAGGGTCCTTTGGGAGGGGTGTGAAATTGTGCTGGGGGGTTAGATATTTACTGGGGAGATGCTTTATGGGAGGAGTCTGGACTTGTGCTTGGGTGTGGGGAGGGGGGGTAAGATATGTACTTTGGGGGGGGGGGGGTGCTTTGGGAGGGGAAAGGAATTCTGCTAGAAGGTGGTGTGGGTGGTCATCTGCTTTGGAGGGGAGTGAACTTTGTGCTTGGGGGGGTCAAGTACATACTGGGGGGTACTTTGGGAGGGACGCAGAATTGTTCTGGGAGGGGGGTCAGATATGTACTGGGGGTGCTTTGGGAAGGGAGAAGACTTGAAGGTACTAGAAGGTGGGTTGGGGGGGTTTCAACTCCAGTATCCCTCTAACCCAGGTTCTATCCCCTTCCAGAACATATCCTCTTACATCCTTGTTACCTGCCACCCCCTTCCCAGTCACTGTGTCCCTCCATCCCAAACGCCCCCCTCCCCCTTCCCTGGGGCACAAGTAGAAAGTTGTTCCTCCCTGGCTCCTCCTTCTGTCTGTATACAGGAAAACATCTTTGGGCTGCATTCCGGGACTTGCATCAAGTCCTAGGATGGGTGGGAGGTACGGAGGCTGACAAAACCCCAGGCGCCTGGGATTTGTTGAGCCCTGCTGTAAAGGATCAAGAGAAATAGAGGAGCTTGACACCAGAGGGTAATAATGTCTTTTGTTTCTTCATTAGGGTACATTCACACCTTCGTATGCACTCTCCCCAGAAGGGGTTCTCGCAATTATCTACTAGTAGGCGGCATCATTGAATGCAGTGGGAGGCTGTTGGCTCTCACAGCTATTTGCGCCCACTCACATGTAAACTGTCAAGCAGCGATCATGCACATGTGATTGTTGCATGAGCAATTACAATGCGAGTGGCAACAATTAGCAGCGGGAACCAGTGCTTTCAAGCTCTTGTATTTAATCACAGGCAGGGTGCATTCGCAGGTTTGAGTGCAGCCTTAAAGTGTTGCTAAAAGCAAAACGTTCTTGTTCATTTTTGTATAAAGCAAGGGGGGGTTTTAACCCCTGTAGGTTTTTTTTTTGCCATCTGTGTCTCATTGCGGAGATTTCCCTTCACTTTCTGTTCCATAGCCAAAACAGGTGAGTGAGAGGGAATCCTGGAGTGTCCCCATTGGAAGATTTCCCCTCTTACTGTTCTGGTGTGAACCCAAAATTTGTGATTTATTTATTTTTTTTGCTTTTAATGACAATGGTAAACCAGACATATAGAAAGGGTGATCTCCTTGACAGGAGCACAGACAGCAATAAAAACTGCTAGGGATTCTAATCCCTCTCTAATCTATCCAAAACTAAAACTAAAATGTTTGCCTTTAGTGACACTTTAATCACTTCAGCTCAGAAAGATTTTACCCCCTTCATGACATTTTTTGCTGTACCACACACTATGCTGCTTTAACTGGTAATTGCGCGATCATGCAACGCTGTACCCAAACAAAATGTATATATATTTTTTCACACAAAATTGAGCTTTCCTTTGGTGGTATTTGATCATTGCTTTTTTGCTTATTTTTTTTGCAAAATAAATGAAAAAATACAGAATATTTGAAAAAACTATATTTTTTACTTTCTGCTATAAAACATATCCAAAACAAAAAATTTTATTTCTTTGATAAAAAAAATTCCTAGTAGGTGTATATTGATGGGTTTGCATATAAGTTATAACACCTACTATGGAAATATATGCTGGATTATGTGTATACCACTAATGGTGACTATCAGCGATTTTATAATGGGGCTGCGGGAGTGTGACGAGCAATCTGACACTAACTGCCACTGACATCTCCAGTGACACTAATACAGTGGTCAATGATAATACTTTATACTGTCACTGTACTAACGACACTGGCTGGGAAGGGGTTAACATCTAGGGTGATCAGGGGTTAAATGTGTGTCTTAACTATGTGTAAAGTGTGCTGCTTTTACTCAACAATCGATCAGTTTCTCATAGATGATAAACAGACTGATTGTTCCCTATGTACAGAGCTCTGTGTTGAATGTCACACAGCCGATCAACAGGTCCCAGGCGTGAATCATTGCAGGGCTTGCTGACAGACACCCACTGTGTACAATCACAGTGGGTGCACCCGGGGGGGGGGTGAGCGTGCCCCTGAAACCCAGAGGTAGGTAGTGAAGTACCCATATGTTGCTTTGCTTACAGGGGCCACCCGTTAACAGGGGTTAACCACTTCACAACCATGGCTACAGCGCAGTTGTCCAGTTCTGGGAGGGCGTCATATGATGTTCTCCCAGAACGCACCTTCCCACGTGCCCCCAGCGGCGCGCACCTGGCGCTGTCAATGATCACTGTGTCCTACAGACAAGTCTAATCACATGATGAGGTAAAAGGCCAATCAGAGCGGCCTTTTGCCACGTGATCAGCTGTGTCCAATGACTCAGTAGATCACTGAGTAAATACAGTTGCCAGTTATCGGCAGCACTTTCCTCATTACAGAGGACATCTGCACTGATCATCAGGGCACTGATGATCAGTGCCCATCAGTACCGCTGTCAGTACCCATCATTGTTGCATATCAGTGCAGCATCATCAGTACCTCCTCATTAATGCCCACCAGTGCCGCCTCATCAGTGTTACCTATCTGTGCCTATCAGTGCAGTCTCATCAACACACATCAGTGAAGGAGGAAAATTACCTGTTTGCAAAATGTTATAATAGAAACAAAAGAAAAAAGTTTTTCAAATTTTTTTGCTCTTTTTTTTTTTATTTATAGTGCAAAAAATAAAACACCCAGTGGCGATTAAATACCACCAGAAAGCTCTATTTATGTGAAAAATGATGAAAATTTCATATGGGTGCAGTGTTGCATGACCGCGCAATTGTCGCTCAAAGTGTGAGAGCGCTGAAAGCTGAAAATTAGCCTGGGCTGGAAGGGGGTTAAAGGACTCGGAGACTAGAGGAGATCAGTGTAGTAGCAGTGCCTAATACAGCGATTTCCAGCTTGCACAGGTATGGCACATGCATATTAACCTCTTCACGCTGGCTGCACACAAGTGTGTGGCCTTCCAGCATCTGGGCCTAGACGCCGAGCGGCCGCACATTTGCGTGCAATTAACAAAAACATATGTGCTGAGAGCGCGCACCCTGCTCGCTCCCAGCACACGTCCGGTACTCACGGAAAGGTCCCAGTCTGCTCTTGCGATCGGGACCTTTCCCGATCATGTGACCGCCGCGACGATGCGTCACAGCGGTCACATGATCCCTAAACCCAGTCCCGCCTCCTGGCTTCTGGAACTCTTGAAGGGCCGGGAGGCGCTGGCGGGAAGGGGTTAATGGTCCCAACTGGACCAGTGTAACTATGCAGTAAATTGCAATACCGAAACCAGATTTGACAAATGGTATATAAATTATCTGGTATTTATTGGAAAACTGTACATTTTATAATCGTATCCAGTGTCAGAATCCACTTCTAGTCACCTATACTATAGTTGTAGTTATGTGTTTTATCTTATCAGATTTTATCCATGTGTTTTAATACTACCAATCCAATATGGAGAATAGTTTTTTTCAGGCTCCATATATACTGCAGCTGATAAACTCACGTTTAGGAGTTTTTCTGCATTTTTTTTCAGCAGCCCCTGAACTCTCCCTAATATTTTCCTATGTGTCCATATACACATCGTCGTTTACAGGCAGTTGAGTTTACAGTCATTTTTTGAATGCACCAAACTTGCGTTCAGGAGTAGATTTTTATCAGCGTTTCAAACACCCAGCGCTTGTAAACGCCGCTAACCGCATTTATAAGCGTTTGCGTTTGGAAAATTTTAACTTCCATTTACAGATGCTGTCCAGAGCCTTTTTTCATCATGAAAAATGCATGCAAAGTGTTTTCCTGATATTCAAATGGACCTGGTACACCATACTTTGAGGTTTCGCATGAAAGAAAATATGTTAGACACTGCTGCAATAATTTCTGCACAGAAATGAGCTGGAACACATCCAAACACCACAAAAAAAAATAGACCGCGAATCTCAACAAATACTGCTCTCTCTGCTTCTGCTCGCTATTTCTCTCAAAATGTCTGAAATAGTTAATTTGTTACTGTTTTTCAGTGCATTCTGGGCATTTTGGAAGGTCTCTTGAGGTTATCTTTAAAAAACGCTCATAAATGCGGTTTGCAAATGTGGCTAAACAGACATTTTTAACCTACGTTTTCCAGCAGTCAGTTTCCATCGTTCAGAAGTGTCCCGTGTACATGGAGCCTAATTCTCTTTTGCTCCTGTTTGTTTTTGGATATCTGAGGTTGGCCTGCGTTCTCATATTTGAGCGCTAGATGGCACTGCAGCTCTTCATTAGTGACACAGCTGGCTGGTGAAGTTGTATTCTCATTGGTCGGGATTGGATTCAATGTCCAACAATGCTGTTTTGGGCTGGGAGCCACAGGCAGTGTAACTAGATGTACTGGTAGATAACCTCACATTGATTTAAATGACATTTAGGTGTTGATGCTTCTTTCACTTACACTGTTTTGACCACAGAGCGGCCATATTTTTTTTTTTTTTTTCTCCCCCTAAAGGTCAGGAACAACCAAAGAATTGTCTTACCTTGTGGTCACATCAGGTAATCCTGTATTTATAGATCATGGTAGTATTTCTGGATCTTGGTGTTCCCTAATTATTTTCAGCTACGTGTTTATGAAACAAGTTTATATTAGGTGTATGTGTATTGTGGTCTACGGAGAGGTTTATGTATTTTTTCAAATTAAAGCAAAACTTGCTGCACTTTTCTGGCACTGGACTCAATGCCCATTTATACAGGATAACCTGCGTCCTCCACCGCTAAATAAATGCAGATTTAGGGGTCCTTCCACATGGGCTTGCTTTGCTCTGTTCAACAGGGGACCCATAATCGGATGATTGCTGATTCGGAGTGGAATAGGATGGATGTCACTTTTGTAACATTTGTGTTTGTTTAGTTTTTTTGTCTGCATTTTAATAGCAGACGTTTGTAGATCTGTGTTTGATATATAGGCAGCCAGATGTAAACAGACATGTATTCATTTACCTTGGGCTACTTCCAATCCATAATGTTTAGGTCCAGAAAAACTAAAAATGAAGTCCTTTTTTTCATTTTGTTTTCTTTTTAGATCTGGACAGACTCTGAGGTTGGTGGTTGCAAACGCACATGCATCCATTTACATCTGCCTGCCCATAGACCTGCATGGAGAGTCTGATGAGGCCCCCCAGCAAAATTGACAGTGGACCTGATAGGAAAGTCCATGTGAAAAGACCCTTTGGCCCCATTCACACCTGCATAACTGCATAGGTTTATGTAGAGTTTTGTAATTTAACTGAACTCCCTGCCAACACCATCAACTATGGAAGGGAGTTCCACATCCTTACCACTCTAACAGTAAGGAACCCCTCGGGGCCATCTGCAGATTCCTGCAGAATCATCCTTATTTATTACAGGTACTTGTATAGCTCCATCAATTTATGCAGCGCTTTACATATATATTGTATATTCATATCAGTCCCTAACCCTCAAGGGGTGTACAATCTAAGGTCCCTAACTCACATACTAGGGCCAATTTAGACTGGATACAATACACCTACCAGCATGTCTTTGGAGTGTGGGAGGAAACCAGAGTATCCGGAGGAAACCCACGCAGGCACAGGGAGAACATGCATACTCCAGGCAGGTGGTGCTGTGGTTGGGATTCGAACCAACGGCCCTAGTACTGCCAGGCAGAAGGGCTAACCATTTAGCCACTTTGCTTCCCATAGATGTATGCAAACCGCTATGGCTGGGAAGTCTAAACATCGCACTGGCAGGGTGATGGGAGCTGCGGCTGTCTGTCGCTGTTCTCGTGTTTCTGCACATCCAGCAGCTAACTGCATTTTAAGGGCAGATGAGCAATCTCAGATGCAGACTGTGTCCTCAAATAGCAGATAACCACTGTATTTGCAGACACACGAAGAAATATAAATCCACCTGGTGTAAAATGCAGATGTATCAGAAATTCTTTGTAAATCTGGATTTATATTGATTTGGTAATAGTTTTCAAATGGGCTTCCATACAGTTTTTACAGCATATAAACTGTCAACAACAAGTCTTGCAATATTTGCAGTTTTACTTTTTGCACCTACCCACATTTTTGCGCATAACATCAGCAGATTATCCTTCCATTGGATTGCCTTACAAAACACAGATTGACCTCTATGAATTCTTTGAACTCTTAGCTTCTGGTAAGTTTGCATTTTACTTATGATGAAGGACACAGCTGTTGTACTATTAATTGTTAGTTAATGGTGGAGCTAGACCCAGTGTTGGCAGCCCTTTAAACCAGGGTGGATTTGATTTAAATCACTAGTCAGTAAGGCTTGATTTAAATCCTAGTTTTCTACATAAAGACTAATTCTTGCTGGTATAACTTTAATATGCAAGTAGATGAAGATTTCATATTCGTTTTTTTATCCCCAGTTTAATCGATTAATCATTCATATTTGGACAACTTTTCTGTTGTACTTAGGAAGGAGAAAAATAATCATTACCTTAATAATAACAATTTAAATAGATTTATTCAACTGAAACAATAACATTCCAGCATATGTTATTTGCTTAAACAAACATCCATGTTTGTTAACTAATTTGGCTAAACAAAATATATATATTTTAAGAAACTTAGACTGTCAGCCCCTTCCTCCTCACACTTAGTTTCACTTTCTTCTTGTGCAGATCTATTCCACTCCAAACAATCAGAAAAATATTGTTTCTATTCTATTCACTGAACTTCTTGAAACTTAGCACTGAAGGGGTTGGTTCTGTATTCATAGGTTTGTAGAAGTTAGGATGAAGGTCTTTTTCTTAACTCTGTTCATGTTATAACATTTTTGCTGTGAAGAAGAGGCATGTGATCTCCGCTGAGTCAAATTCAGTTTTGGGAACTGCAAAAGTAAACCAACATCTGTGATAATATCTTGTAGGCAGAGAAACTGCCCAATAATCTTACAAAAACCTCTGGAAGAGCATGACATTGTGAATGGATTAATGGAATTTATTTACCAAAAAAATGAAACGTATACAGCCTTATTCTACATAATTAAAAACTAATCTTTATTTCATGATAGAATAACCTTTGGATGGTAATATATTTTCCTCAAAAAGCATTTTATTTAAAAAAATCCGATTTAAATCAACAAAATCTGATTTAAATAAAAAAAATCTGATTTTTTTTTTTTTAATTTTTTTTTAAAAATCTGATTTTTTTTTAATTTTTTTAAAAAAATCATTGATTTTTATCCATCCTGCTTTAAACTCTAAAAGGCTGACTGCTACTACGGCTGGATGGTGCCCTGGAAAGAACACCAGGACCGCACGTAGTCAGCATTCCGAACCTTTTTTTTCCCTAAGTGCATACTGCCCTAAATGTTAGCCTCTCATTGAGTTTTATAGGCTGCCAGGAGTGGGACTTGACAGTGTGATTGTGTCTTCTGCCCACACATAAATGCCAGAGCCTCACACACGGGTGCTAAACTCCCTGTGTGCACAAAGCCTAAAGAGGAGCTTTACCCTTGTGAAATTCCCCAGTTACTCCTCTTCCGCAACATCATCTTGAAATATCCGATGCATGTACAGCTGTACCGCTGGTTTCTGGCAGTTTTTGAGATTTGGCAAAGTCTTGCGGCATGTCTGCACATGGGTGGGGGATTCTCATGCATGCACACATATGCTGTGATTTCAGTTATCTGGGATTTTAGAGACCTGTATCATATGTGCATGTTTGTGTCCTCTGCCAGTTTCCAAATACCTGGCTGAGACCATTGCCATGTTTGCACACTTACAGGGGATTAATGCACAAGCAGAAATTTCGGGTATCTAGGACCTTGTAGAGACCTAGGTCATTTGTGCACATGTGCAGGTCTCTGCCAGTTCCCACATTTCTGGCAGAGATCAGCATCATAGAAAAAAAGGGAAAAAACCTGTGCTACACCCCAGACAATACGATATGTGAATAAATGTGTGAAAATATATTCTGAAACAATTAGTGAACTGCTGCCACTTTCCCTGAAAATACAAAACATATAAAAAATGATCACTAAAAAGTTAGTTACCAAAGAAATGTTCCAATAAATACAACACTTCTATTATACCAACATCATTGTGCCAATGTAATAAAGAGAGGAAATACACTCACTGGATGCTGCTATTATTAAAAAACTCAAAATAATAATAAAAGAAGTGTATATTTTTCACATTTTTATTAATATAAAAAATGAGTGCGCTGTACACTAAAAAAATCATAAACAATAATAAATCAAATAAATGCTACATAAAAAAATGTGCATAAATTAATTGAAATGATATAAGTCCACATTCATATATTAAATAATTAAAAGTCCCAAAATCCAATAACAGTGCTGTGTGCTAAAGAAACGCCTTTATGCACCTTATCTGTGTAAGTGCAATATAATAATATAATATAATGGCCAGCACAGTGGCTAAATGGTTAGCACTCCCTCCTGGCAGTACTAGGGTTGTTGGTTTGAATCCCAACCACAGCACCACCTGCCTGGAGTTTGCATGTTCTCCCTGTGCCTGCGTGAGTTTCCTCCGGGTACTCCGGTTTCCTCCCACACGCCAAAGACATGCTGCTAGGTGAATTGGCTCCTGTCTGTATTGGCCCTAATATGTGTATGTATGATTTAAAGTTAGGGACATTAGATTGTACACCCCTTGAGGGTTATTGACTGTTGTGAATGTACAATATATATGTAAAGCACTGCGTAAATTGATGGTGCTATATAAGTACGTGTAATAAATAAATAAAAAAAGTTTATTCTTTTTGTCCAAAGGAGCCTGGAAAACATTGCACCAGCAATCAGTAGGTCGCTGATACCATGCAGGTCTCCTGCAGACCTGTCAGAATATCTGCTTGCCATACAGGATGTACTGCCAAGCAGATAGTCTGACAGGAAGCTTTAATGAACTACCATGGCACTCCACAGTGCCGTGATAGTTCATTGAAAACTACAAGCCTACAGCCGTTTAGGCTATCGGGGCTTGCACTTCATTAATTCACGGATGTTCGTGAATGAATGACGCAGCTGTATGGGCGGAGCCCCGCGCGGCTGCGCTGTTTTCAAAACTGACAGATTGTACAGGGAAACTTCTCCCTGCAGCTATGGGAACAAGTTACATGTTCCACCTTAAAAACGGGTGTAACATGTTCCCAAAGGTGAACCTATCCTTTAAAACGAAGCCCTCCAGCAGTGCTGTTAATTATGATGGGGCTTTCATCTTCACCCGGCCTTCCGACCCGTATTTGCAGGCTCCAGCCATTTGATTGGCAGAACCGCAATAACAATATGAAAATGTGCCAAAATTACATAAATAAATAAATACTTGTACAATTCACCTCATAAAGTAACTATATATCAATATTCAAAAAGAAATTCAATTCAAAAAATATATAATAATTCAAAAAAGTAAGAAAAAGTCCCAGAAAAAAAAGTTCAAACAAATTCCAAAAAATATAAGTATAAAAATGAAACTGGGAAATCCTTTTCAATCCTTCCTTTCTCACGATAAACCTCAAACAAAAGAAAATATCACATAGTGCATTATCTTTATAATATAATAAAATATTCGTGACGACACTCTGGTGATTATCCAATATAAAATATATTTTATTTTTTTTTTAAATAATTAGTGTAAAAAGTGAACCAAGTGCATCAATTTAATTAATTAAAAAATATATAAATTAATTAGTGCAACACACTGTGTACTGTGAATCACTCTTCCAGTGCTCCAAAAACAAATCCACACTGTGCCACTTCTATTATAGTAAGGAATATATACCCTTACCAACACTCCTCCAAAAACCTGCTTTCAATAATTATCCTATGGATGAGATACTCCTAAAGTGCTCCCCCAGATTCCACTGTATTCAGGGCACTATTCCAGCAGGATTTTCCATATCTCCATATCAATGGCACCATATAGATAGAAAGCATATGAGGGACAAATAGTGTAATACCGCCAAAGTAAAGTACAGAAAAGCTTTATTAAAACTGCTCACATTTCAAAAGATTTAAAACCGCTTTAAATACCATAGAAACCGCCAAGCTACCATCCAGGGAACATCCAGGGACCGACACACAGTCTTTATCCTCTTTTCCCTTCAGTAAAATGGCCGCCAGTCGACTTCCGGTTCCGGTATGCGTCCTGACGTCACAGCTGTCACAGCCCTCAAAAAAAGAAATATCCTATAGTGCATTACCTTTTTATAAACAAATAATATTTTCTCTTTATAGCATTTTCACATGTAATTATACGTCAATATACCATAGTAATATAATGTGAAAATGCTATAAAGATAAAATATTATTTGTTTATAAAAAGGTAATGCACTATAGGATATTTCTTTTTTTGAGGTATATACATCGTGGATATCGCTGGAAGGATTAATTATATATTTTACTTTTGAACTTTATTTTTCACTGTGATTACACAGGAAGGTTATGGCTCATATTTGATGGACTGATTAGGGATTGGACTTCACTGTTGTATTATATAATTTTTCTCTTTATAGCATTTTCACATTATATTACTATGGTATATTGAAGTATAATTACAAGTATTTCATAAGTGTTAAAGGCTTTTTTTGATAATTACATTAAGTTTACGCAAAGAGTCAATATTTTTCAAGACTTCTGCAATTCGCCCGGGCATGCTGTCAATTGACTTCTGGGCCACATCCTAACTGATGGCAGCCTATTCTTGCATAATCAGTGCTTGGTGTTTGTCAGAATTTGTGTGGGTTTTTTTGTTCACCCTCATCTTGAGGATTGACAAGTTCACAATGGCATTAAGGTCTTCGGAATTTCCTGGCCATGGACACAAAATTTGATGTTTTCCCTAATTCACTTAGTTATCACTTTTGCCTTATGACAAGGTGCTCCATTGTGAAAAGGCATTGATCGTCACCAAACTGTTCTTGGAGGCTTGGGAGAAGCTAATCTCGGAGGATGTTTTTGTACCATTCTTTATTCATGGCAAAATTGTGAGTGAGCCCACTTCCTTGGCTGAGAAGCAACCCCACACATGAATGGTCTCAGGATGCTTTACTGTTGGCATGACACAGGACTGATGGTAGTGCTCACCTTTTCTTCTTCAGACAAGGTTTTTTGCAGATGTCCCAGACAGTCGGAAAGGGGATTCATCAGAGAAAGTCAATCCTCAGCTGTCCAATTCCTGTACCTTTTGCAGAATATCAGCCTGTCCCTGATGTTTTTCCTGGAGAGAAGTGGCTTCTTTGCTGCCCTTCTTGATACCAGGCCATCCTCCAAATGTCTTCTCCTCACTGTGCGTGCAGATGTACTCACACCTGCCTGCTGCCATTCCTTTAGCAAGCTCTGCACTGGTGGTGCCACAATCCCACAGCTGAATCAACTTTAAGAGGTGGTCCTGGTGCTTGCTGGACTTTCTTGGGCACCCTGAAGCCTTCACAACAATTAAACCTTTCCCCTTGAAGTTCTTGATGGTCCAATAAATGGTTGATTTAGGTGCATTCTTAGTAGCAGCAGTATCCTTGCCTGTGAATCCTTTTTCGTGCAAAGCAATGACTGCACGTGTTTCCTTGCAGGTAAATTTAATATTTGTGTCATTCTCAATTTTTGGCCAGGGCTGTAGGTACAAGTGTCCTACGTGGTGTTTACTACTGTTTTAAAGGATGCCTATTGGAAAGTTATGGAGGCTACCACTGGTGATCTCCTTCTAGAAAGTTGCCTGGCTCTTTGTCATCAATACTCACATTCATTGACTTCGAACAATATTGTAGAAAATCAGAGCAAAGTAAGTGCCTGATCACCAGTATTTCCTAGGTCAGTGGCTGGATGTTGAAGCCAGAGACTTACCATGCCAGGCAACCATCATTTTCAGAGAGAGGTCAGTAATGGCAGTCTACTTGCATTGCTTGGTAGCTTTCCTTTATTACATGCTGACCTCTTTAAAATGTATATTTAGAAGTTTTTCATGTCAGTCATTGCTCATCTCAGCTGTTCAGTCTGTTATGCTGCATGTACATTTGGGTAATCAAATCTTATTTTCTCTTCAGGTTAAATGTTATTCATTCATAAAAAATAGTGGTTCAGGAAAATACTACATTTTGGTCACTAGGTGGTGCAGACAATCATAGTAAATAAGTCTCTCCTATGATCATCAGCTCCATCTAGTGGCAGCAATGCAGTATTTACTTGACTTACTTTATTCTTTATGAAAAACATTCAACCAGGAGATAAAATAGTCTAGTTGTTCTGTCTCTCCAATCTAAGCATTGATAGTGTGATCTCTGTAACTTACAGTTGTGATGAGATAGCGATAACTTCAACCTCAGCTGGATACCACAGTCAGTGACTCAATCGATAAGACATCTTGTAGATCTTGTGAAGTTTATTCCATAAACTGAGAGAATCTTACAACAATGAACATTCGATAGGTCAAAAGATCATACTGTTTCCTGGTCCATGCCATGAGGCTTGCTGCAATGCCTTACTGGGAAAAGGGTGGGATATCTATACAGCATTAACTAAACCAAGGAAAGGGAGGAGCAGAGAGAAGATATAGAAAACACTTAAAGGCATATGACAGTCATGTGAAACATGACACTAGCAACATTCAAATTTGCCCCCATTCACACAGAACAGAATTCCGTGCAGATGTGCAGAATGAAGAGCTCTGCAAATTCTATATCAATACACCGTATCAGTCCTGTTTCAATGTTGGTACAAAATCTCTAGTCAAGTCGTTTCAGGATTACAGTTGGAAAGCAATGGGATAGCTCATAATTGGTCTACAAATCTGTTATAGGTATATAAATGGTCTGTAAGTTCGCTGGAAATAGTTCTCATTAATATCCTGAGAACAGAACTGTATGCTAGATATCGGTGATTTATTAATCGGACATTAGAAGTCTTCATTACATGAGAATTATGAGGTCTTCTAGGGACAAGATAAGGCCATGGAAAAGCCCATGTAATACGACACACCCAGAAATCCAGGGAAAGCTGCCAGGATCAGCTGACAATACTTCATTTTTAATTTCTGTTTTGGTAATGTAGGCCAATGTCAGAAGTTCCCAGTCAGTTTACAAAACTATACTGTCAAGCTGCTTGAGGGAAACATTGAGATTGCTATCGTGGGCCTCTCCTCTTGAAATTACAGGCTATCATGCTGACACTCTGGCTTCAGTACTTTAAATGATGGACCTGGCATAAACTATACCGGTGGGAACTTCTGACTTTCTGAATCTGAATACTTTATGGTATGGAGTTGAATGAGCCTTAGTTAATGCCAGAAATGTAGCATTTTCAGGAAGAAGTTGGCAGTGACAGCCCTGTATTTTTCCTTTTTAAAAGAAGTAGGGCCAAAGCTCTATACTCACCTAGGTGGATTCAGCATCACTTCGATGAGGCATCTGTCCCCTGCTGCCTCTAAGACTGAGAACTGAGCGATAAAAGAGCACTGATCACTCCATTCTCGATCTTCAGTGAGCAGAGAATAGTGACTGTTAGTCACCGGCTCTCTGCTCTGCCCCTCCTTTGCTCACTGGAGCCCTGGGCTGTGGAGGGGCTAGGAATGGCTGGCTTAGTCTCCCACCAGCTCGCTGAGACGCTGATCCAGCTGCTGGTGCAGGCATCGGGATCCCTGCATAAGCTGGACTCTGTGAGTTCAGCCGACGATGGACTTTAGCCCACTGTCAGCTGAAAACAGATCACAAGAGCACAGAACTAAGTGTACTCCTGTGACCCATAGGAGAAGTATAGCCAGTATTGGCCCTACTTCCCATTTAAAGCCCAAGTCCAGGAAACCTAAAAAAAAAAATCTCCCTTGCAGTAGGATATCACCTGCACTGATTGGGTTACTTGTTTAGTCTAGGGGGAAAGGAAAAGTAATTTTACTTACCCAATCCTGCGCTTCCCATGCTTCCGGAAGTGGACTGTCCCTTGATGTCCTCATGTCTAGTGCAGGTCTATGAACTTGCATTGGTCTTGATGACAACAGAGGAAGAAGAACTGACTGCAGAGACCAGTCTAACAGTGCAGAGGAGTCTTCAGGGATGGATATTGCTTTTCCAAATCCCCTAGATAGAAATAAGCAGTTAGCCCTTGCATTGTTAGGTTTCATCATTAATAATTGTTGAGGTTTACACTCTGGGAAGGAACAGTAAAGCACAGCTGCATAAATGCCAGCTGTCCTGGACTTGCCAAGGCAGTCCTGCATCTATGTGCTATGTTCCAATGATGTTGCATCCTGAGATCACAACATGCGTAGTGGCTCCAGAAAAAGATGTTATTGCAGGGATCTGGGTGAATCCTGCACAATTACTGGCAAGGCTGCCTAGAAAATGAGTGTGTTCTGGATGGGAATGTCACGACAGGATCTAGGCAGGAAAACCTAAAAGTAGGGTGTGGTGGAGGGAGACAATGTCCCAGGAACTGGACGGAAAATGTTGACAGGTATGCAGCCATTGTGTAGTACTGCAAAGCTCAGAGTACCATAACCAAATATGTCAGCCCCTTTTGTTCAATCACAAATTTATAAGAAGTAGATCATGATGATCTGCTCCCTAAATTGGCAAGTTGCTTGGTTTGCATTTGCATAGTAATTACCAGCTAACAGATGACCGAAAACATTTAGGAGTCGTTTTGTGAATGGACCATGCAGCAGCTAGATTTAAAGTGGACCTTCATTTCACTCCACTCCTCCTCCTCCCCACTACTGGTTTTTTTCTTTTTTCCCTGGAAGCTGGCACCTTTTTCTGACAGGTGCTGGCTCCCACTTTTGCAAGGCGACAATTAGGCCGGCTTGGCTGGCCTGTACCTTCTTGGGACATGTCACACATCCTCGGAGGCTGCACGACCAATCTGAATGCACTGTGTGATCTCATGCATGTGTAGTGAGGAGCCAGCTGTGAGAGATCAGGGAGTCACAGCTGGCTCCCACATCCAAGATGTCGGCGTTGGGGATCCGAAGCTCGGTGAAGGTCAGCTCCAGTGGAGACGGCATTGAATTGGTAAGTTTCTGTTTGCTAAATGTCCGCAGCTACAGTTTTTGTTGCTGCGGATATTTAATTTTTCATAACCAGACCAAAGTTTACCTTTAAGCAGGCACTGCTGATTTAATATTTAGTTCTGCACTACCGTACAACACTGTTTTCTACAATGGTTTTGCTTAGTTTTACTGCATTGAGTTTTGCACTGTACAGCAGGATGGTAGACGTTCTTCCCCTCCTGAGACCTCAGAAACCAGATGCCATGAGGATTTAATCACTTGGGGTTTCAGTTTGTTGTCTACAAGCTTGGTTTGATTGGCTGCTTTGGAGGTCAGAGGAGAAATCTAAGACCCCAGATCTCTCTATAAAGAGGACATGTTACATCCCATGACGTATTGTGATAGCAGTAAAGCTTATTAACCTCCCTAGCGGTCTGATTATGTCCATATTTCTGTGCTGAAAGCGGTACATTTTTTTGCATGGAAATATGTATTTTTTTATTTGTAGGCCTTTAATTTTAGGAATAACTCACTGAAATCTGTCCGAGCAAGAGTCTAGTAAACATCCTGGGTAGGATAAAACTTGAAACACAAAATTATAAATTATAATTTAATAAATAATCATAAAACATAATATAATACATTTAATTCAATAATATAATCAATCCAAAACACTGAAATTTGAAATAGAGCGCCAAGTTCGCACATCACTGAGCAAAGTCGCAAAATCGTTTTCAGTGTCTGATGACAAATTTCCCCACAAACCATTATCACTCAATTCTGCAAGTGGTTCTAATTTACTATCGCTGTTCTCTAGCTGGTCTAAAACTGCTTTTGACCTAAAGGGACACTTTTTGGATGCCATGAACTTTTTTCAGTTTCCAGGCAGAAAGAACGGTAAAAATGCAGGCAGGGCACAGGACAAAGCACTCGGGACAAAATGTATGTGAAATGGTTTGATACAGTAATGTTTTACTATGTGATTTTAGTGAATGTCACTTTTTGTCATTTTCGAATTTCCCGCCGTTCTGTCCCCCGTATGTCCTGACGCTCGCAGGGGATGGAACCCAGATAACAGATGCTGGCATCCGCCGGATTACATTGCCGGGGACACTGCAGGAGGGACATCGCGGGAGCGCAGGACAAGGTAAGTGATCGAGGGATTGCGGAGCAGCGCCGCATGGTATGCCCGAGTGTAGCTCAGGGTTACCACTTGTGGTACTGAAACTTTACCCTGAGCTGCACTCGGGAATACCGCCAGGGAGGTTAAAAAAAATTAAATAAAGTGTAAAAAAAAAATAAAAGCACCCCTGATCTCCCCCCATGTTAATGCATAAATGTGCACGTAGGACCTGCATGCATATGCAAACGGTGATCACACCACACATATGAGGTATGGTCAGAGTGAGAGCAAGAATTATTGCACCAGACATCTTGTTTAACTCTGAAGTGGTAACCTGTGAAGTCTTTTAAAGCACTGCCTATAGATAATTTAATGTAACGTAGTTGGTTGCCATTCCAGGGGTGTGCGCAATTTTAAACATGGCAAGTTAGGTATCTGTTTACTTGGTTTAACCGCACCTTCTATATTTTACCAAAAAATTGGGTATTATGTTCATTTACAATGCCATTGGTGAGATGACATGACACTGCAGCCCCTTTACCATGCCATTTAATGAGATGGCATGGCAGTGAAGCCACTATACCATGCCACTGGTGAGATGACATGATACTGCAGCCACTATACCATGCCATTGGTGAGATGACATGGCAGTGAAGCCACTATACCATGCCATTGGTGAGATGACATGGTATTGAAGCCACTATACCATGCCATTGGTGAGATGACATGGCACTGAAGCCACTATACCACGCCATTGGTGAGATAACATGGCAGTGAAGCCACTATACCATGCCATTGGTGAGATGACATGGCACTGAAGCCACTATACCACGCCATTGGTGAGATAACATGGCAGTGAAGCCACTATACCATGCCATTGATTGGTGAGATGACATGGCACTGAAGCCACTATACCATGCCATTGATTGGTGAGATGACATGGCACTGAAGCCACTATACCATGCCATTGGTGAGATGGCATGGCAGTGAAGCCACTATACCACGCCATTGGTGAGATGACATGGCACTGAAGCCACTATACCACGCCATTGGTGAGATGACATGGCACTGAAGCCACTATACCACGCCATTGGTGAGATGACATGGCACTGAAGCCACTATACCACGCCATTGGTGAGATGGCATGGCAGTGAAGCCACTATACCACGCCATTGGTGAGATGACATGATACTGCAGCCACTTTACTGTCCTTCTTTTCTATCTATGAAATGGTTTAAGTTTTTATTACATGATTTAATGTGTTTTAAAGGTTTTGTCAATAAATAGATATTTTTTACCAGACAATGGTGTTAAGTGTACATGCCTAAAAAGTCCACATTCTATTCTTCCAAAAAATGTCTTGACTTCCAAAATTGGGACATGGCACCTGATAGTCTTTGTTGTAACCACTGTGCCACCCGGTGGTTGCAAACATATCATCTCAGCACTTTACTATCCGATTGGTGCGATGACAGGGCACTGCAGCTGTTTACCAGTTAGATGCTCCTTGTAGCATATTTTATATGTATTTATTTCAGGTACTTGTGCAGCGCTTTACATATATATTGTACATTCACATCAGTCCCTAACCCTTAAGGGGCGTACAATCTAAGGTCCCTAACTCACATTCATACATACACATACTAGGGCCAATTTAGACAGGAGCCAATTAACCTACCAGCTTGTCTTTGAAGTGCGGGAGGAAACCGGAGTAAACCCACGCTGGCATAGGGAGAACATGCAAAATCCAGGCAGGTGGCGCCGTGATTGTAATTTGAACCAACAACAGTACTGCCATGTGGGAGTTCTAACCATTTGTGTGATCAGAATGGCTTCAAATGTCCAAACTGTGAACTGATGTCTATGGCACTTTTTATGTGTAAACCAAATTAGATTTTCACTTTGTGTTGAACTAATGTGATGAGCGTTGGTTTCTTCCATTAAAACTGGTTTGCTGCTCTTTTCGATGCACTTTAACAGGGAAATTATACCACAGTATACTCTGAGGAATAGGATTATTTGCACAGCGCAACTGCAAATGTGTGTGGCCTTTCTGGAAAATAAACTGAACCTTATTCATCATTGCTGCATTCCATATGTTCTTCTAAAGTGTGTTCTTGAAAAAGTATTTAACGCATTTCCTTGACATGCTGTCAACAAGTTGTTAATTAGCTCCCCAGGACATGCACAGTGGTGAAGCGTATCTGTTTCAGCACTGTACTTTTCTACGAATCTGGAGACAAGATCCTTTAGACATTCCTCCGCTGGCATCTGGTGCAAGTAAAACAAAAGTGTTAACCGGCCCTTTCTGCGTCACTTTCTCCCCGGAGAGCTGAGGACCTGCTCAGATTCAGAACATTTTGTTCCAGGCATTTTTGCAACTGCTTTTAAATGTCCAAAAGTAGCGAAACCTCGGGGAAAAGAAATAATCTTTTGGTTGTTTAACATAATATTCAGACATCTTCATGTCATGTATTGGCAGATCTGTAATAGTAAATTTAAAGTTGTTCCCAAGTTTCTCTTTATCTGAAGGAACCACATTTATAGAACTCCATTTTCAGAAAGCTACAATCATGTTGGTGTGAAGAAGAACTTACATTTGAGGTTGTATGTTTCTTACTACCAGGATTGTGCAGGCTTTGAATTGTTTGTTGTGTTTGCTCAAAATGTCAAAGTAGGTATAAACCAGGAAAGACAAATAGTTATATTTAGTGTGTTTTGTTTTTTTAACTTAACACATTAATCACAGTAAAATAAACGTTCCCTAGTAAACTATTTGTTAAAATTCTTACCCTAGCCCATTTTTCAGCTTCCAGTGCTGTTGGCTCCTGCCTTCTTAGTGCTGCTTCCTTGAACTTTTCATAGTAAAGTGTTTTTTTTTTTTTTTTTTTTTAAGATAAACAAACATGTTATACTTACCTGCTCTGTGCAATGGTTTTTGCACAGAATGGCCTCCGTCCTCCTCCTCTTGGGTCTCCTGGCTCCTTCCCTCTGTCGAGTGCTCCCATTGTAAGCCACTTGCTATGGGGGCACTTGTGCAGGCTTACTCCTGAGCTTGTTGTGTCCATTGACCCACACAGTGCAGCTTGACCCTGCCACCTCATCACTGGCTGTGATTGACAGCCACAGGAGCCAATGAGAAAAGGGAGAAATATACACTGCTCTCATGCACATCACTGGATCAAGATTGGGCTCAGGAAATATTTGGAAGCCCATCAGTCTAAAGTGATCCTGACATTAAATTTTTTTTCTTCCCAAATGCATAACCTGTATAGGAGATTGTAAATATTTTGCCTTTCCACCAAACGCCCATATTTTCAAAAGTCTGCAAGGAAAGCAATACTTCTGGAAGTGTCCTTCTCTTTGGTTCTTTTAGCTCTTACTGGTTTTCTCCTGGTAGCTACCTTATTGTGCCACTTTAAAATGTCATGTGCTGTCCAGCTTAACACCACAGTGGCACTTCTGCCTGGCAGCACTAGGGTCGTCGTTTCGAATCCCAACTACGGCACCACCTGCCTGGAGTTTGTATGTTCTCCCTGTGCCTGTGTGGGCTTCCCCCAGGTACTCCAGTGTCCTCCCACACACCAAAGCCATGCTGGTAGGTTAATTCGCTCTTGTCTTAATTAGTATTAGTATGTGTAGGTATGAATGTGAGTTTGGGACCTTAGATTTTACGCTCCTTGAGGGTTAGGGACTGATGTGAATGTACAATATATATGTAAAGCGCTGCGTAAATTGACGGCGCTGTATAAAGACCTGTAATAAATAATAAATCTCCTTACTAAGTATTGGCAATCTACTGTGCTATAGATTCCCAGAACCTGCAAAACCTGTGTATGGAGTGTTGTAAAGCTTCCAAATGATCCCCAATTGGGGGACCGTTAGCACCATCCTGGAATCCATTTACCAGACAGCCACAGCCACTTTAAGGTCCAGCTGGCTGTAGAAAGTGTCCCTCCTCCAATATACTACTCCACCTGCAAATCAAGAGGAAATTGATTCCATAATCAATGCTCACTATATAGCATTTCGGAGGCAATAGAATTCTTACTGCCTGTCAAACGCCCTCTATCCACCAAGGATCACCCTTAAGAGATCTATTACATGTGGAAATGAGCACTAAAACATTTGCTTCACTTATCTGGTCATATGGTACCTTCAAAAAGTCATACACTAATGCATGCAAACGTTTTGTGAAGTGTTCCGACACACATGACAGATTCTAGTGGTTCTTATTTGTGCCACTTTCATATTGTGTCAGTATGGTTTTGAGAAATTCAAAAAGAATGAGTACCACATAACAAAACCGAAGATAATCAAGCCTAAGTTGGAGTACAGGGGAAGGCCACTGTCCAGAGTTGGGCAGCTATGTAGTTAATAACAGGCACTGTTTGTCCAGAGCCCACACTGGTTGCTAGGATGTCAGTATTCTAGCAACCATTGATGCATCTGCACCCATTCAGTAGCTGGCCAGGAGAGTCCCCAGCCAACCGCTGAATGTAAACAAATGGACATAGGATGCCAGTTGATGTCATTAATTATAGTAATATAGACCTGTTTAGTCAAGGAAGTCAACCAAAATTTCCACCCTTGTTTAAATCTAGCTGTTAACTAGGGAATCTCACATCCAGCAGCCAATTGGAGCCAAGGATGTGCAATTGGTTGCCAGGACACTGTCAGCTGCGCAGCCGACAGCATCCTAACAACCTATGACGCTATGCAGATTGAAGGTTGAACATGAGCTGAGGACGACATGTCCATAGTATGTGGGCACGTCTCAGTGCTGCTGCCCACCATGCCTCTCTGTGACATACATACCCATTTCCGACAGGTTTATGAAGTTGTCATAGGCACTGTCTTTTGCCATGCGGAGATACAACACAATTTTAAAGTTCTATGACTTTTATGAATTCCGGGTAATGTGTTATTCAAGTTTCACTAGTTTTATTGGGTATTTAATGGTGTTAAAGAAGTTTGTGGATAGAAAAACACACCTTTTTGTTATTGTGCATCCTGTATGTCCCAAAGAGGCATCTTCTGTTGCGATAAACCAGACTTCCAAAAGCTACTCATAACGCAGACTAATCAAGATATAAGGACATTTCCAGGAGTAATCAAAATTTTTTGCCATACATATAAAGGAAAACAAACATAATCACAAAGAGCATAGGAATCATGTTATACTTTGTTTTCATTACAATTAAAGAAAGGAGCGGAAATCCAATTTTTCATTCAACCCAGGTGGGTCCTCTGAGGTCCCGTTGTTTGAAATGGAAATGATGGCCGTTCATACAGAATATGTTCCATGATTTTAAATCATATTCAAATCATAATGGTGTTCCTTTTTTTTTTTTTTTTTTCTGCTTTGAGCTGACATCCTGTAATCCCACTGTATGTACAAACATAGCCACCCTCTCTTGCTAAACCCTGAGATGAGTAGGGACTGTGAGATGACTATGAGTTGTATTGTGCATAGGGCAGTGCACATGACCACAACTAAACTAAACTCCTTGTTCCTAACAAGTTATAGGGGAAAGGAGAGGATCTGTATCTTACGGAGAATATTACCCCTTCCCTGTCCACACACGGACGCAGGGACCTTGTGCATGCAGCCGTCCTCCTCCATACACACGGCTCCCAGCTCCACGTTTGCTTTTGCTACTTTATAGCGACTTGGCAAACATTTCTTGTGCGTAAATCTTAGTACATAGGGGGGATGCTGTGATCTGGTTTATATTACTGGAGTGGGCAGGAGTTGTTCTAGATATTGTTGGAGGCAGAAAAACAAAGATGCATGATAAAGTTTCAACTTCAAGTTCTGATTTAGCCATCCATCAGCTTAAAAAATGTATTACGATCAACTTGGTAGTCAAGAAGTCTCTGACATGAAATTTTCAGAATACCAAGGCCTTCAAATGTTATCAAAATCTGGCACATGATTGAGCATTTCTAAATTTTAGTGGAGAAACTCTCCAAAAGATATCTGATCCAGCACTCGATAATGACCTAGCTAATATTTAGACCAGGTAATGTGATCTTGAATTCAGAGCTGGATTTACTTTTAGGCCTGTGGGTAATATACTGGACACATACAGTCAAATTGTTGTGAGTAAGACAATGGTGGCTGGCAGGATTTCAGGTGTTGCTGATGGGGGACTTCCCCATTTGAGTCCTCAAATATTCATTTAAGAAAAAAAAAAAAAAAGAAACTGCCTTGTGACCTAACCAAAACTGCCATATGAACTAACCAAAGCACCAATCTTATTTTTCCTTGGGATTTGTAATTATGTTAATTTATACTTGTGAACTACATGCCCCTGGCACATGTAAAAGCAGGATGTTCTTTCTAGTTTGGCCTTACTGCTTCATGGGTTGCGCCCCTATTCATTAGATGGAGGTTGTGATGTGGAGCCTCTGTTCACTGAGCAGTCTGGAGGCAAAGGCCTAGAAGGGTGTATGGCTATGCATAATGGTGGAGTAGAAGAATAGTGGGACTTTACCCCTCCAATGGTCAAATATACACGAGACTCAAATATTAAAATACATTTTTATTTTATTACACTTGTTTAAAAGAGACATTTGTTTTATTGAAAACATATATTGGATAGGACTTGGTTCTGCCACCTGTCTTCCCCATGTGATGGTAGGACTGTAGTTTTGGAGTCCTCTGTGATCTTTGTATGTAGGTCGACACCTTTTTCGCTTCTTCAGGACCTTATATCTCAGAAATATGGATGCTGTAATCACTTGCACAGTCAGAGTTCAACTGCACTGATAAATAAGCATTCTCTTGGTGAGTCAATGGGGAACCATGTCCTGGTATGTCCTTGCCGGCACATGAGAAAACCACCACCAGGGAGATGTGATCGACGTAGATAGAATTAAACTGTTAAATGCCTAGGGATGGTATTGATTCTATGTATCCTCACTCCCAGTGGGGGGCCATGGAAAAGAGTATCAATCCACTATGAGCATGAGGACTGGTTATACACACTGCATGGTCCCAACAAACAAACAACCTCAATGATAATCTTGGGCGATACCAAGCTCTCGTCACATTGTTGCAGGGCACAGCACTATCACAATATCTAGCTATCTGATTGGACAAGGTAGAGAGGCCAGGCAGTGACAACATGCTCTACCCCTCATCCAATCAGAGAACGCTTTGCATTTATTCAGAAAATGAAAGCTTTCACTGATTGACGTCTGTGCTAAGTGGCTGACCTACTGTATTGCCAATGCATCAGGCAGGCCATGCAGCATGGAACTCATAAACTAGTGGAGATCACTGGAGTAGTGGTATTTACTTCAGTGATATCCAGCTTCCAGGAGGATCAGCCAGATATGGTATATACATAGTTACAGTGGTCCAAGTTGGACCCTTGTAGCTTTGTAAAAAAGCAAAATACCATTCCTAGAATTATTTAATATTATGCCCACATATCTAAATCTGTTTTTAGCTGGAACCACACTTTTATAAATTTATATTGTTTCTAGTTGTTGAATTTCTGCCAAGGAACCAAGGCACTTGTTTATCCACATGCTTTTAGATATCTATCAAAATGGAATGCTAGTTATGGTTTATGAGGCCTGTACTAGACTAGATCTGGGTCATTAATTTGTACAAGTAATGCAACCATTAAATGTCCATGTGATTGTATTTAATGACCTGTAAAGAGATGTATTTCTTGTTCTGAAAGTTAAACACAGCTGGTTTTATTACACATAGTTCTAGTTTATGTAAAACTTCTAATGCCCTTGACCCATTCTTAATCTAATGTGCTGCTTTTTTGTGTCGGCTCAGGTTACCCAAAATATTTCAGTTCAGTCAAAATGGTGGAGATTCCGTGGGAGATAAGGGGTGGTGTCCTGGAAACTGCCCAGCCTTCACTTCTTCTCCATTTATTGTTAGGTGTTTGGATACGTCATTGTTCTTTCACCTCATTAGTCACAATGCAATGCCCTTAGCTGTTGGGTTCAAAATGAATTATCTCATTCCAGTAAGGCAGGCCATAGACGGGTCGGCCGATAAACGAAAAATCGGTCGGCGCCGATGCTGCCACCATCGTCCATGAAAAATGTCCGTTTTTTGTGGATTTTCCAGCATGACCGATAAAAGTAAACGAGGCGATCCACGAAAAACTGCTGACGGGCGGGCACCACTAACGGCGTAAATATCGGCCGATTTTTTTCGTGCGGACGAAAAATCAGCCTATGGCCTGCATAAGACTTTCAGCTGGTGCCCAGATAAGATACCGAGAGAGCAGAGAACAGCAGCAACTATTAGGAATGGGCTATTTTGACAACCTACTGGTATTCTGACCTTTTTCATTCACAAAGGAAAGTGCAAAAAGGTGCGCAAAGCAAAAACTTCCAAAGCCTTTTAAGCATTGCATGTTAGTTGTTAATATTTTACATGTGTGTTTTTTTTTTGTTTGCAATACTTTTTTTTTTTTTTGCACACTAACTTTTATTGAATTCAGAAAAGATAGTTGTACTCAAGTTTTGTGTCATTTCTAGTTTGATGAAATTTGAAGCTCGTCCCTAGTGGTGATAGGAAAAATTGTTGAGTGGAGAGATGACAGCGGGGATCGTTTGGTGTCTGGAGTGAGCTAGCGTGGGAAAGTTGGGTGGCAAGTGGGACATCCTCAGGTTAAATGAAGTGAGGGAGAGAGATGTCTGTCTGATAGGGTTGTGAGTCTGTCAGGGACGTATGTTTGTCAATGCAGGAAGAGGCTGGTGTAAGGCATTTAGGTTTCTGTCACCAAGGGGGTGAGAAGGCCAGGAATGGCTGTCTGTCAAAATGGGGGGGGAGTGAGGTGGCTGGAAAAGGTTGTGTGAGTGGAGATGTATGGTGGTGGTGGGGGTGAAGTTGAGATGGACAGGAAGATATGTGTTTCTGTCTGCGAGGGGGCGAGAGGAGATCGGGCAGGGATGTGTGAGCATGGGTGGTGGCAGAGTGTGGGGTGATCAGGTCTGGAAGCGAGTATTGCGAGGTGTCCGGGGAAGGATGTGTATAAATGTGGGGAGAATCGAGGTGTATGATGTAGGGAGAGGATACGTTGGTAAGGGAATGTGGGCCAGCTCATGGATGTTGAGCCTTCTGTCAAGTCTCTAGACTCTCCTGCAGTAAGTCTCTCCAAGGAAGTCCTTACATAGGAGTGTAGCAGGTAGGTATGGGTGGGCCGGTTCTCTCAAAACAGCAGGGAGCTGGAGACAGATGGCAGTATAGAATGCGGCTCACAACCAGAAGACCATGTGTGCCAGGGGTTGGTCTGCTGCCTTAAAGCCCAGCTCTAGGATATTGGCAAGTAGATTTGGGCTTTAAATGGGAAATCTTTGTCTGGATTAGTGAGCTGCAGGGTTGATGGGGAGCAGGGCATGTAAACTGCATGGACCAGGGAGGGTGTCAAAAGTTAAACTCACAGGCAGGACCAGGAATGAAATGTGTTTGAATAAAGCAGCCTGATTTCTGGTATGTTTGTCCCCAAAATTTTTTTTTTTGGGGGGGGGGGGTGTTGATTAATCAGCATCTGACATGTTGAGGTTGCTGTGGGCAGGGTGCAGGCTTATTGAAAGGGACAGTGATCAAGGTTTGATATGTTGTGATAGCTGGGGAAGGGAGTAACCTCTTGGATGGATGTACAGTAGAGAAAGCAAGTAAATGGGCAATACAGTATGAGAGGAGGGGGACCATGCGTTCCTTTGAGATAGAATCCTTCACTGGTAAAACTTTTTTCTTTTCTTAAGGTTGATCACATAGGGTAATCCAGTTGTCTCTTTAACCACTTGAGCTCCAGAGGATTTACCCCCCTTAATGACAAGGCCTCCTTTTTGCTACTCGGCGCTGCACTAATTCAACTAATAATTGCGCGGTCATGCAATGCTGCACCCAAACGAAATTTACGTCCTTTTTTTCACACAAATAGAGCTTTCTTTCAGTGTAATTTGATCACCTGTGCGCTTTTTATTTTTCACGCTATAAACAAAAAAAGGCCAAAAAGTTTGAAGAAAAACAATATTTTTTATTTTCAGCTATAAAAAATATATAGTAAACTCAAAGTTGGTTATAAATTTAGGCCAAAATGTATTCTGCTACATGTTTTTGGTAAAAAAAATCCCAATAAGTGTATATTGATTGCTTTTTGTGGAAGTTATAGCGTCTACAAACTATGGTATAAATACTGCAATTTATGCCATTTTTTTGCTATACAGCGCTGCGCTAGTTTAACGGAGAATTGCGCGGTCATGCAATATGGTACATAAATGAAATTTACATCCCTTTTTCCCCACAAATTGAGCTTTCTTTCGGTGGTATTTGATCGCCTGTGCGGTTTTTATTTTTTGCGCTATAAAAAAAAAAGTCTGACAATTTTGAGGAAAAAAAAACAATATTTTGGACTTTTTGCTATAAAACATGTCCAGTAAAAAAAAAAAATGCAAAAATCAAATTTAGTCATAAATTTCTGCCAAAATGCATTCTGCGACATGTCTTTGCTAAAAAAAAACCCAATACGTGTAAATTAATTGGTTTACGTGAAAGTTATAGCGTTTACAAATGGTGGGAAAGATACTGGGATTTTTAGTTTTTTTTTTATACTAATAATGGCGGCGATCAGGGACTTATGGCGCGACTTATGGCGGGACTGCAGCGGACATTTTGATATTGGGGGGTACTGACTTGGGGTCACTGACATCCCCAAAAACACTAATACAGTGATCAGTGCAAAAAAAAAAAAAAAAAACTCACACTGTACTAATGGCTAACGTGACTTTGCACAGCTAACGTTACCAGCGTTATCAAAACACCCAATGTGCGTTGATCCTAAAGGATAAGTTCCCCTTTCCTAACATGTTACACCTGTATTCAGGGTGAAACTGATGCAGCTGCCCCCCCCCCCCCCGAGTTCCTGCTGTGACCGTAAACCAGGGATCTTCTCCCCTGTCTGCTGCCACAGTTCACAAGATGCGCCCATGTGGTACTCCGCCCACCCAGCCAAGTCATTCATTCACAGTATTCTGTGAATGGGAAACTGCAACTACCAGCAGCCTTTGCGGGTGTCAGGCTACCACAGCACATTGAACTGTGGTAGTTCATTGAGGCTTCTTGTCGGTGTGTGTGATCTGCTGATTATGGGTGCAATGCTTTACAGGCTCCCAATACTTTTTTTTTTTTTTTTTACCTGCAAAAAGATGTTTGTTTATTTTGTAAAAAGGTTAACTTATTCTTTAAAGTGATACTAAACCCAGGAGCCTGCATTCACCATATCTGGTCTCCCACAGTACACACAACATGGAAGTGCAATTATTTTAGTAAGTATAAACTGCTAAATACCTAAATAGAGCATTGGTTAAAGCTTGTAGGAGGAGTTTTCATTCTGTTCTAGGAAGATGCAGGACCCCTGACTTGCTGATTGGCCCTGTGCTGATCACATGCACTCTCTCAAGAAAAAAAAAACCTCTCTAGCAATACACACCAAAACTGAGCATGTGCAGAGTGACTCCACATGATATGTCTCATCAGGAGATAAGAGGGGACACTGGAAGAAGGGGAGGATCAGAGAAGTCAGGATCAAACAGTGTTTTTACACAATGCAGAGGATTAACCCCTTAGGTGCCACAGTGAGTATAACCAGCATGCTTAACTGTATATACAGACTGATTTTACTGTTGTGGGTTTAGTAACACTTTAAGTACCTATGAAGTATTGCATATGATTTTGCTTTGGATCAATATCCAACCCTCCTCTTTCAGTACTGCACTTCTGTCTTAATTTATTTCAATTGTTCATATCCTGCACGCTGTCCCATAGTTGCATAAGAGAGCCAACATTGTATCTGTTATGTAACATTTAGTCTCTGTGGATACGCAGCTGTCCGGACAAATTGTATGGGAGCTGTCATGGCTAAATCAGTTACACAGTCAGAGGTCATCAGAGAGTTTCTGGTCTGTCGATACCTGAGCTCAGGGGTCTGCAACCTTTAAGACATAAAGAGCCACTTGGACCCGTTTCCGAGAGGGAAAAAAAGACTGGGAGCCGCAAAACCATTGCAACATTTAAAACAAATCCGACACTGCATATATTGCAAAAAACGCTCTGGTCATGAAGGGGGTTTAAGGGCCCAGTAAGCAAAGGGTTAATCAGGGCCACAGTGTATCGTCATAATCACAATCATAGCCTTAGGTCAGTGGTGGGCAACCTTTTTTTTCGACTGAGCCAGATCTCGCCAAAACCACGATTGAAATTTATTTTGAGAGAAACATTTTTAAAACTGAAAATACATCCCCCATATAGTAATTCACCCCCCATATAGTAATTCATCCCCCATATAGTAATTCACCCCCCATATAGTAATTCATCCCCCATAGTAATTCATCCCCCATATAGTAATTCATCCCCCATAGTAATTCATCCCCCCTATAGTAATTCATCCCCCCTATAGTAATTCATCCCCCATAGTAATTCATCCCCCATATAGTAATTCATCCCCCATATAGTAATTCATCCCCCGTAGTAATTCATCCCCCCTATAGTAATTCATCCCACCTATAGTAATTCATTCCCCATATTGTGTGAATTCACTTACCTTTGCTCCGCGCTTTCCTCTCACTGGGTTCCCGCGCCGTTCTGGTCTTCAGGGCGGACTGTGAGAGGAGAGGAGTTCGTCACGCTGCCCCGCCTACATCCGGGCTGCCCCGCCTACATCCTGACAGCCAATGTTTGCCAGCGGGCGCCCGGCACACAGAAGATCTGCATTAAAAGAGCCGCGGCTTGCCGACCCTATTGCCTGTCACCTGGTGGGCAGTGTGCTCCGGAGCCGCAGGAAAGGTGAAAAAGAGCCGCATGCGGCTCCGGAGCCGCGGGTTGCCGACACCCGCCTGAGCTCATACACTTTGACTGTGTAAACTTGGGAAACCACAGTCAGACCTCAGGTGAACTCTGACCCTTTGTCCTAGTCCAATGTTAAACTGGAATGTCAAAGTAGACAAAAAAAACTTAAGTTACTGGACAATCGTAATAACGATTTCAGTTTCCTGCTTACACCAGATCTGTTTCTCTTTAAGAGCAAATGCTTTGGAAACAATTGTGGTGTCCTTATGGTGACGGTAAACAAACCCATGATCGGACAAAGATGTTTTCTAAAAAAATTAAGAACATTCACAGAAATGTTGGTTGTCAATAATCAGCACCTCCAAACTACACACTAATTAGCTTTGATAATGTGTACAATATGATTTTTGATTTCTCGATCCTCTCCAGTTTCTGACAAGTAAATTGCGAGTGTCTGCTACTTATCTGGCTGCCCAAGACTAGATTCTGGCAGGGAAAACATATGTTAATATTCTTCTAAATGTAGAACCCAGAATCTCCAATTTCATTTAAAGTTTTAATAGGGAATATTAGAATTTTTCACTTGCAGTGAGCACAAGAGGCTTAGATGGTAAATGGAAAATTGGTTACTTTTGTTGGCAAGCAGATGTTTTCATACTGCAGTTTAGATTTGAACAACGCCAAGCTAGCTAGTCATATTCCATTGTCTTTTGTGAGTGAATGCAATTTCCTAAGCAGTCAATGCGTCCTTTTCCCTTGGCACCTAGTTGGTTTTTGGATTTAGAAAATGCGCATGAAATCTAAACTTTATGATGGTAACACTAGAACAGGTTTAAGAAAGAATTCAGAGAACAATTTTTATTGGTGACAAAAGTGTGAATGTTAAAATACTTTATATATGTATGTTTGTATATGGCTTATCTTTACATGTAAAGGAATTATTTCTTACCAAATCGAGTTGCAACTTTGGACAGGATGTAGGTCTGGGATTCATAGAGAAACCTCTAATGTTGGAGAATTGGATGGCTCTATCCTTTTTAGTATTTAAAAGAAAATTTGGCACAGGGAATGACAAATATTTTACAAGTAATTTACACGTAAAGCCTAGCACTAACGATTCTTAAAAATGTTCCTTCTCTTCACCTATTCTCTATACCCAATATAAGAAAAGATCTGTATACTTACCTTTTTTAACACTGCTCCAGCCTAGTCACGTGATTCTGGAACCCATTAAGTATACAATTTAAATTCATATAACTTATTACATGTGTAAACTTTTTTTTCCCTGCCAAAGGATATAACCACATGGAGCCAGTCTAGTGATCCATTTACCCTTGCCATACGACCAGGTCCCTGACTTTCAGTTTGGCTAAACAGCCCAGCTTGGTGATTAGACACGAAGACAGGCCATACATGAGTCACGACTTGATATACCCCATCCACACACTGGAGGTGGATGTGGGAATACCTTCCACAAAGCTATTGTATGCTGGAGAGTTCCCTGCCATCAGAATACACTCATCAGCATGGTGGCACTGATCGAGCAAGGATTTTCCAACAGGCTGGTCTCCAACTTCTGAGACTAGCCTGCCCATAGATGGATGGAAATTCGGCCTGTCCCTGCTGAACTGAATTTCAATCTATCTATCGTCATCTTAAGAGTGCAGAAGTAGATGTGCTAATCTCTGTGTTCTCCCCTTTTAATCTTGACTTCAATTTTGGATTGGCATTGGGGATGGATGAAATTCACAGTGTAAGTTAAAACCCCTAGCATGCCACCTGCCCCTATGGTTACAGTGTAAAAGGTCCTGATTACAAATGAGGCTTCACTGGCACTGTAATACATTTTACAAATAGGATGTTATTTATTTATTTCAGGTACTTTTATATAGCGCTGTCAATTTACACAGCGCTTTTACACATATATATATATTGAGGGTTAGGGACTGATGTGAATGTTCAAGGAGTGTACAATCTAAGGTCCCTAACTTACATTCATACATACACATACTAGGGCCAATTTAGACAGGATCCAATTAACTTACCAGCATGTCTTTGGAGTGTGGAAGGAAACCGGAGCACCCGGAGGAAACCCACGCAAGCACAGGGAGAACATGCAAACTCCATGAAAGAGGGGCCATGGTCGGGAATCGAACCCATGACCCATTTAGTGCAAGGCAGACGTGCTAACCACTAAGCCACTGTGCCGCCCCATGTTATAATCCATCTCCCTCGGAAAAAAGAGTTTGTTCTTATTTTGCTTTCAAGGGAAGGAAATAAAATCTCATTGGATGTGTTAGTATGGTGAGACAAGGGCTCTTGTCCTTTACTACAGATGGAAGTAACACTATGTGATATTTTAATGGGTTAGTTCACCTTTGTATTGGAATTTACTATGCAATTAAGGGGCCCCAGTATTTTGTATAAGATTCAGTGGGGAAAAAAATGAGCTTACTTTAAATGATATATTGGTAGGCCAAGTGTGGCATCCCTAAAACCTGGCCATGGAGATACTAGGCAGGAAAACTGTTGGGCGTGGCACCAGCAGCTAAGGAATAGGTGTTCTCCCTCTGACATACAATCACGTATGTGTAGTGTGCTCTGGTTCCCCCTGTCAGGTCGGCCATTGATCTCAACTGTTCTCGTGTACTAGATTCTGCGCAGGACACAGTAGCTCTTTTGTAATGGAAGTTTTCAGCCATGGCTTCAAGAAAGCCACCCCTGGCCTACAGGATCATCATTTAAAGTTTGTTTTTTTTTTTTCCTCCACTGAACAATGTTTTATAAACTTTTGGGGCCCTTTTATTGCATTGTACATTTCAATACAAAGGTGACCTTGCGCTTCAAATGGTTAGTTCACCTTTTCAGAAAAACATTAGGAGAAACCGTACTACACCCTTCCTAAAGACCACTGCTTTACCCACTAGATCAGAGCGATTCTGATTGCTTATTGCTGGTTTTTTTTTTTTTTTTTCCTTGCACATGATTGAATAGAAGTCAACAGAGCTTAACCTCATTCAGTAAGCTCTGGGGCAAAAGCTGTAGCAAATTGTTACAATTTCTGCAAGGTGAAAGTCTATTTGGCTTTTGTACATCGATCCCATAGAGTCTTGTATAAGGAAAAAAAAAAAAACATAAGTGGTACATCTAATTAAACATCCATTTAAAAGAGAAGTATGGCTAAAGCTTTTTTTGATCATATTTCTCTTGTGGGTCACAGGAGTGCACTTTTCTTTCCTGTGACAGAGGTGCAGCTCATAGCTCACTATTCAATATTGCCAGCTGCACCTGTCCCTTCCCGGCACGCCAAAGAGTGCTTGAGGAGCAAAGCAGAGAGCGGGGACTGACAGTCACCGCTCTCTGCTCCAAGAACTGAGCATACATTGCACACAGTTGTGGGGTGCTTGCAAAGTGGCCCCATTTTTGTGTGTGGGTCACGTTCGGCAGGCCCGTTTAAAACAGTAGGGGGTATAATTCCTACCACAGCCGCAAAGCATTGCATCATATGAACACCCCTGGCCTCTGCATATAAAAGGGGTTATTGGCTGGGGGACACTAAAAGCATGGCTCAACCGCTGAGCTTTACTGACACCCCCCTCCACATAACCACTAATGTGAAGAATCCTTTTTATGAAATAGTTTAATTTACATAAAACTTTTAAACTACACACACACCTACACACCTGGGAATGTTTATAGCCCTGAAAAAGGGAGAGCATTGCAACCCCCCAAAACATGCAGAATTTTCTTGGTGTTTTAGTAAAATATTATTCTGGACATTTGTAAGTGGAGTCTTGCCTCTTCGCTACCTGGTCTTCATGTCTCCCAAGTCCACTCACGGGAGTCCTAGGAAAAATAAAGCTGCCAGGTAATGCCCATAAAAAAATACAAAAGCCCCCCCCCCCCCAAAAAAAAAAACATGATTATATTGAACACATTGATTTATCTCAGCAATTTTTGCCATTAAAAAAAATCTGAAATTAATTAGATCATAGTACTAATAAGAGCAAAGAAAGTGGGAAAAAGAATATATATTAAACCTTCATTTTTCTGATTTTCTTTCCTTTTCACACAGATCTCAAGCTACATCTTCAGAGCACAGACTATGGCACATTTCTGGCCAATGAAGCCTCACCACTTGCTGTCTCAGTTATTGATGACAAACTGAAGGAGAAGATGGTTGTGGAGTTTAGACACATGAGGAACCAATCGTATGAGCCTCTCTCCAGCTTCTTGGATTACATTACGTAAGTAGAGAGCATAGTTTCACTTGGGCCAACACGTCACCCTATGTAATCACGTTGTGCATTTGTTGTATTATTACTGAGCACGCATTCATATTGTTTGGCATTTCAGATTAATAAAGGCCTACTCCGACTTATAGTTTTTCTTTAGTTGTAGGCCGAGTGGAAAAGGGATTTGCTGTCTTTGTCCCCTTTGAGATTTCTGCTTTGTTCCTGTAGGAACAGGAAGTAATAGGAAATCTATTCAGTGGGCATAGACTAAACACTTTTAATAAGGATGAGTTACAACCTCTTGTCAGGTTATTAGAACTGTCTGTCTTCCTATGCCAGTGTTACCACTTTCCTAATTTTCTATATGATGTCACAGGAGCAGGAAGTGAGATGAAATACTGCAATGGTGTCACAGACGACGAAAAAAAACTGCGTAAAAGTATTTGCTGTTCCCATGCCTATCCAGAATAGAATAAATAAAGCTATGGCTGGCATTGTTCTGTAAGCAGCTCCTTATATGCAATAAAATTGGTAAACCTGCAAAAGGGATGTATTCGAGGCACTCTCCAGCATCTAACCTCACAGTCTTCTCAAGTTTCTAGGTACTCTTGGAAAGCTGGATCTCTGAAGTGTTAATACAAACGAGGAGCAAGAAGGATAATGGTGGTCGATTTACTTTCCACCCCTCTTGTTGGTTGCTGTTCTTTCCTACTACATATTAAGAACCAATAGTGAGGCGGAAAGAGTTGGTCCATCAAATTCCAGGTTCAAGTTAGAATTTTAAATAAGTTTAACTTCAGTTTTCATTAATACGTTTTGTTTCCTAAGGGCCTTTTGTACACGTAGTACGTAGCCTGATTTTCTTAGGTGATGTCTATGACTAATGAAATAACAAAAACAGTAACTGCACTGAAGCAGCAATGAAATATAGCTGCAATCACGCCATCAGATACAAGTTGGCTAAACAGAGACTATCAAATAAGTGCTGCACTTCACATTATTGTATGTGTGTACAAATAAAATGTGAATATGTACAAACAAAAAAAAATTGTGAAAATGAGAGTCCAAAAAGATATAGAAAGTCCACCAAATCAACTATACAGTGCTTTGCATAAATGAGTACACTCCAACAGTTTTGTCAGAAAAGCTTTACATTACTTTCAGAATCAACATTTTCTATGGGACACTATACTACAAAATACTCCCACAAATGTGGGCTTTTGATTGCAAACAAGATTTGTTAATTGCACTCACCCACAAGTATTTTTCCTAACAAGTTCTTTCACGACCATGTTGCAAATATGAATACACCCCAATGAAAGTCTTAGGAGCGAAGCAAAATTTTAGACAACAAAATCCTAACAAGAATTCAACTACAGGTGAGTCTAATTATTCATTAAACAGGTGTCCAGCAGACAGTTGATTATAACAGGGCGTTAGTTAACAAGGAAAATCCCTTACCATTTCATGCTGTCTGCAATGGCATCACATGGAAGAGAAATGTCACCAGGCCTGAGAAAGAAAATTATTTCTGTACACAAAAAAGGTAAAGGCTACAAAAAGATCAGCAAAACTTTTTTTATCAGTCAGAATACTGCAGCAAAAGCAATACAAAAATTTAACAAAGGATCAGCAACCATCTCAGAATGACGCCTGAGCTGTCCATGGAAGTTAACACCTCGACAGGAGCGTCTGCGTTTGAGAAGGGTTGAAGAAAGTTCACTGCAGTTAGCTAATGAAGTAGAAAGCCAAACTGGGGTGATTGTTTCCCGGGACACAATACGGCATACACTGCAGAGGAATGGTATGCATGGCTGTCATCCACGAAGAAAGCCTCTCCTAAAGCCCATGCACAAAAAAGCCCGCCTAGAATTTGCCAGGGCCCATGCTGAAAAAAAAGACTACTGGGACTCTGAATTGATGAGACCAAGATAAATGTTTTTGGAACGGATGGCTTCAGAACTGTGTGGCGTCGCAAAGGTGAGAAGTACAAAGAAAAATGCATGGTGCCTACAGTGAAACATGGTGGTGTCAGTGTCCTTCTGTGGGACTGCATGTTTGCTGCTGGTATCAGGGAGCTGCATTTCATTGGTGGTATCATGAATTCACAGATGTATTGCTCTATATTGAAAGAGAAGATGCTACCATAGCTTTGTGCCCTTGGTTGTTGTGTACTTTTCCAATATGACAGTGATCCAAAACACACAACAAAGGTCACTGTTGCATTTCTGAAGAACAGGGTGAAAGTGATTCGGTGGCCAAGTATGTCTCCTGACCTGAACCCAATCAAACACCTATGGTGAATTCTGAAGAGACAAGTTGAACTCTCCATCCAGCATCCAGGTTCCAAAAGAGGTCGTTCTTGAACAATGGAAAAGATAGATGTTGCAATATGTCGCCAACTTGTTCATTCCATGCCTAGAAAACTTGGTGCTGTCCTTACAAATCACGAAGATCATACAAAATACTAGATGTAGTAGTTTTTGTTGTGGGGTCTATTCATTTTTGCATCAACTAAATTTGAATAAAGCTGAAGATTTTGTAATCTAAGTTATATTATTGACCTTACTTTCATGTAATGAGCTAAACAAATATTCTATAAAACTCAGTTTTGTCAAAATGTTGTAAATAGTTTTTGTGTTCCTTGAGATATTGATTAAAATCTTACTTTTCAAAAGGGGTGTATTCTTTTTTGCTGAGCACTGTATAACTGTCCAAACACTCTGACTCCAGTAAAGTACCAGGGTGTGAGCAGTGTAAATCTTCAACAGGTGTTCTTATACATATCACCACTGTGTACCTCCACCACACATTAGATGACTCCTGCTTACCAGAACCTTTTTGATTAAGGATTAAGCTGTTTGGAGGGGATTTCCACCATGGCAAAGGTTTATAATACAGATTTTTTTAAACATATTAAACACCGTATTGCAAAGAACAACAAAATACAGTATTCACAAATCCATTGCCAGCAGTCTTAGTGTGGTAAAACTGATAAAATTTGACTTTTTATTGTTAGCTGTGGGTTCCATGGGAGCCATACCTCATTGGATATTACTCTCATGTTTCCTTGCATTGCAGAGCCCAATCTGTCGATTGTCTTTTTCAGTATTCAGTTATGTAAGTGCACATGTAAGTTGACTGCCTCAAAACCTGAAATAACCTGATCCAATTGCTCTGGTTGAGATTTTAGTAAGTAAACTGATTTTCCCACAGCTTGGCAGGCCCTTTCCAACTGGCAGAACTGCAAGTTATTCACTGACAAGAGTTGATAGCTGTGGTTCATAATTAGCCACAGTTACACAGGCCCGCTCCCCAGCTCTCGTCCCTAGTAGTGAGCACAGTGCCAAGTGCTGATTTTGTGTGTACATCTAGCACTGATAGAGCTGCATGTTCAGAGACATTTATAGCATAGGCAAACATTAGCAAAGCTTCTGGGAGCAAAGTTACAGGTGCGGACAATGACACAGAGTAATGCGAGATGATCTCTGCAGAACACCCTGTTCATGCATTGCAGTATTCCAGGACTTGATAAGCTCTGGATGGTATACATCGTAACGCTCATTCTGTCACCGCAACCTTCACGTAGGTTTCAGAATTCAGTTATTACTCTTGCTTTGTAAAGCTGGCCATACACATGTTAATTTAATCAAGCGATCACATTTTTCATTTTTATTTTTTTTTAATTTAGATTACCCAGCTGACCATGATCAAAATTGAATAAAAAATAATTTGGTACTTTTTTTTACAAAATTGTCGTAGTTTTTTTTTCTTTTTTAAATCCATTTAAACGAGTTGCAATTTTCCTTTTTAATTGAAGCTGACAGTGTATTGTCCAATGTTGACTTCTATCCAGTTCTGAGATTAAACAACTCTGCCACACAGCACTGTCTGGCATAACGGGAGACCTGATTTTGTTCGGCTGCAAAGTAACACTTAGGCCACTAAAAACATGCATTTTAGGGGCATACACACATGCATTTTATGGGAATACACCAGATTCTAGCTGCAAGAATCAGTGGAGTCTTGTGGCTGGGATGACAGGTTTATGTGAGCAGTGGTGGCCGCTCAGTTTGTAGGAAGTACTGATAAGCTGTATCCACACATGCAGCAGTTACCTACGATTGGGTAAGGATATCTTTCTGTGTCCAGCGACGATAATATGCTCCTAACCATAGGTAATCTTTGTACAGTTGCGCCGAAAAGTTTTCATTGCCTTAAGAATTGATAATATACAGCAGGGCTTGATCCAAGGTCGCCATGGTGACATGAAATTGTGTTCTGGTGCCCGGGTTCACACACTGCCCCCTATAGACTTCAATGGGAAGTGGTGCCCCATAGGCTTCATTGGGAAGTGGCGCCCCATAGGCTTCATTGGGAAGTGGCGCCCCATAGGCTTCATTGGGAAGTGGCGCCCCATAAGCTTCATTGGGAAGTGGCGCCCCATAGGCTTCATTGGGAAGTGGCGGCCCATAGGCTTCATTGGGAAGTGGCGCCCCATAGGCTTCATTGGGAAGTGGCGCCCCATAGGCTTCATTGGGAAGTGGCGCCCCATAGGCTTCAATGGGAAGTGGCGCCCCATAGGCTTCAATGGGAAGTGGCGCCCCATAGGCTTCAATGGGAAGTGGCGCTCCATAGGCTTCAATGGGAAGTGGCGCCCCATAGGCTTCAATGGGAAGTGGCGCCTCATAGGCTTCAATGGGAAGTGGCGCCCCATAGGCTTCAATGGGAAGTGGCGCCCTATAGACATCAGTGGGAAAACGCCTTTTAATAGCAATCCAATGTGAACACTTTTCTCGGCATGCCACTCTACTCTATTACTTGTGAGCCTGGAATGCACCGCTACAAACTCGCACAGGATTATTTTCATAATGGCATTGAAAACACAATGTTTGTGAACCACCTCAATAAGAACACAAAATATCTAGCCTGTCATGTGAATTTGAGTTTCAAAACAACTCCAGAATCGCATATGCGTGAACCAGGGCTGCTCCATTCACACCTGGGTGTTTTGGATCGCAGCATAATCACTGTGATCGCAAAACGCAGGTTCTGGTGCCATTGTTTTAAATGGCACCTAAAAAGTGGTATGGTTTTGCCATGATTGTCGTGTGGCAAGTCGCGTGAATTCATGAGCGCTGACAACCCAATCTACGCTGCAAAAAAACTGGCTTCTAACTTTTTTAGCTGGCTCCTAGATTTAAAGGAAATTTCAAACCCTGATATACAGTAATGTACCATTTTTAAAGAAAACATGAGTGAACAGGCAAAACACATTTCTTTTCTTTCTCATTGGAGTCATATTTAACTGTAGGTGTTAACAGAATGGCACAACCCTAAAGCAAAACAAAACATGGAAACAAGTAAATAAATTAAATGACCCCTGTTCAAAACTCTGCACACCTTTAGTTCCTAATACTGTGTATTGCCCCCTTTAGAATCAGTGACAGTGTGCAGTCTTTCATAATAGTTGTCTATGAGGACCTGAATTCTTGAAGTTGGTATAGCTGCCCATTCGTCTTGGCTAAATGCTTCCAGCTCATGTAAAGTCTTTGGTCATCTTGCATGAACCGCATGTTTGAGATCTCCCCAGAGTGATTGGGGATATTAAGGTCAGAACACTGTGATGGCAACTCCAGAACCTTCACCTTTATCTGCTGTAACAACTAGAAGGTCAACTTGGCCTTGTGCTTAGGGTCATTGTCGTGCTGGAAAGTCCAAGAGCTTCTCATGCGCAGCTTTCAGAAAAATGCAGATTGTCTGCCAGTATTTTCTGATAACATGCTGCATTCATTTTGCCATCAATTTGTGCAAGATTCCCAGTGCCTTTTAGAGCTCACATACCCATAAGACATCAGTGAGCCACCACCATGCTTCGCAGTAGGGGTTGTATTCTTGTTGCTATAGGCCTTGTTGACCCCTCTCCAAACATGGTGCTTATGGTTATAACCATAAAGCTCTATTGTGGTCTCGTCACTCCAGATTACACTGTGCGAGAAACTGTGGGGCGTATCAAGTGTAACCAGGCTTTTTGTTGCATTTGCGCAGTAAAAGCTTCTTTCTGTCAACTGGACCATGCAGCTCATTTTTGTTCAAGCATCATCGTATTGTGCTCTTTGAAACAACCACACTCTTTTTTTCCAGAGCAGCCTGTATTTCTCCTGAGGTTGCCTGTGGGGTTTTCTTTGTATCCCGAACAATTCTTCTGGCAGTTATGGCTGCAATCTTTCTTGGTCTACCTGACCATGGCTTGGTATGAAGAGATTCCTGAATTTTCTACTTAAGTGATTGAAAAGTACTGACAGGCATATTCAAGGCTTTGGATATCTTTTTATATTCTTTTCCATCTTTATAAAGTTCTATTACCTTGTTAAGCAGGTCTGTAGACAGTTCTTTTCTGCTCCCCAAGGCTCAGTATCTAGTCTACGCAATGCATCCACGTGAGAGCTAACAAATGGATTGACTATTTATACACAAGACACTTAATTGCAATTTAAAAAGCCACAAATGTGGGAATTTAACCTTTTTAATTGCCATTTTAACCTGTATGAGTCAGCTTGTGTGTCTGTACTAAGGCCAAACATTCTAGGATATGTAAACTTTTGATAAGGGCTATTTAGGTGATTTCTGTTATTATGATTTAAAAAAAAAGCCAAACAACTATGTGATAATATATGGCTTCACATGATCACTATCCTTAAGACCTTGTTAACACCATATGTGCAGAAAAACTGAAGGAAACTGACGTACAGAATTCACTTGCAGAGACATCAGTTTACATCAGTTTTCATGCACACACCAATGAGTTTTATATACGTTGCGGATTCTTGCGCACAAAAATGCTGCACGTGATACCAGCGTTGTGATGTGAACAGGGCACATAGAGAACATTTGATTTTGTTGTGCCTTTCAGAAAAACTGACATCTCTGCACCATGGTGTGAACAAGCCCTCAAAAAAAGAGTTTCTTTGGCATGATCAGTCATATTTTTATATCAATGCCAAATTTTCACAATTTCTGCCAGGATAGGCAGACCTTTGAGCACACCTGTATGTGCATTTATCTTCAGAAAGCCACAACCGCTGTCAGTTTGGCATCGGTCACACATGCTTACTATAGTGTGCAGTCATTCAAGGGCTGGTTGACTGCACAGGGATGCTCACATGTTGTGTGCATCCCAGTGCAGGCTTCCCATTGATGTCAGTTGAGGCACAATAGCTGCACGGGTACAGCCGCTGCTCCCAACATGGCTGCTGTATGGGTGTGTGTGCACACAGCCCCGAACTTAGACCGTGTGCGTTCAGACTGTGCATCTGCACGGCTGTCACTGCTTCCCAATTGAAATGAATGGTACTCTTAACTGCACAGAACACCTGTGCATCCCTGTGCTGGCAAACACGGCCCTCGCACGGATGTACATTATGATGTATACTGTTATCAGAATGCAGCGTTTTTTTGTAATGGTGGTCCTAGTTTTGTGTTAAAGAAGACCACAGTGACTTTTGCTTTTAGTAAAGAATATCTCATCATTTGATTTTTTTTTAACCCCTTCCACTGCTGTAGCACCTCATCCATCTACAAACTTTTTTTTTTTTTAATGTTTGGTGAGATAATTAAAAATGTCCGTAAACCGATTTCCGCAGTAAGGAAAGCAAACCGCTGCTTTAAGAAAAGGTCTCCTGCTGCTTCCAGCCACTTTTCACTTAGAAAATGATATGGTAATTGGCATAGGCACATGTAAATGTTCCATGCTGTTAAAATAAATACATTCCTGTTGTGTGAGTTTAGTAACATTGGAACATGAAAGCCATCTTTGTTAGGCTGGCCCTGTGAAATGACATTGTGCAATTCAATAGTATCTATCTCCGGTTGTAGCTTGTTTCATTAATCTGTCTTTGTGTTCGGTTTCTCTTGCCATATTGTGAAATGGCTCCTGACCCTAACCGTGCTTATACACATCAAGATCAAGTTTCCTGGCACCTTTTCTGGTCATGGGGGAAGGTAGAAACGGTTTGATTTGACCATTCATACCAATGGTCATTTTTTTTTTTTTCTTATTGAAAAAAGTACACTCCAGCGATTCATAATCGTTTGCAATCAAAGTGAAACTCCAGTTGTGTTGAGAATAATTGTCCCCTCCATGTTAGTTATACACAGGGGTGGACTGACAACTCATGGGGCCCCTGGGCAATAGGGGATTATGGGGCGCCTGTGTCCTCGCCCACACTCAAATCACACCCAAAAAAGCCTATGAAAGGTACCAGGGACATCTCATGGGGCCCCCTACTGACCCCGGGCCCTCGGGCAGCACCTGAGTTCCCCAATGGTCAGTCCGCCCCAGGTTATACATGTTGGGTGGATTCAGTAAACAAACTTTCCAGATTTGAGATATTGAGCTCCGTAAACAAAAGGGCTTTTTATAACAGGTGGTAAGAAGACCTAGGACAGGGGTGGGCAATGTGCGGCTCTCCAGCTGTTGTGGAACTATATTTCCCATGAGGCATTGCAAAACTGACAGAGGCATGATGGAACTTATAGTTCTGCAACAGCTGGAGAGCCGCACATTGCCCACCCCTGACCTAGGACGATATGTGAAAAGAAAATATATGTATACTATATATATTCTTTATTACACATCCCATCCAAAATATCAATAACCAAAGATATTTTTTTTTTGTTTTGTTTTTTATTAATATGTGAAAAGAAGCTTAAAGATGAATTCCTGGTACTGCAATTTCTCCATAGTTACATTCGTCCAACTACAATCACTGTTGGTATGTGCCATACCTGTGGGATGCCACTGAAAGCTGTAAATCACTGTAATAAGCACAAATAGCTGCACTGCTGTGTTTACTTGAAAACACAAGAGGTCGCCCGCTCAGCACAGGTGCCATTTGGAGAACACTTTGCATTTTCTCTGTGAATGCAAAGTGTTCTCTGATTGGATGAGGTGGAGATAGTGATGTCACTGCCCAGCTTCTCCACCTAGTCCAATCAGAGAACATTTACAATCATTCTGCAAAAGCAAAATGTTCCCTGAATGGCGCCCATGCCAAGCAAGCTGGAAAAAGGTAAAACATTGTCATACCAGACACTCAGCTTTAAGTGTTATGCACACAGGGTGTTTGATTTTCTCCACTAAATGCCTGTACTCCTGGCAGGAAAAAGCTGCTTAAAAATGCACTTAAAGACGTTTAGGTGCCTCAAGTTTGAGCATTAAAGGAATCTTTTGGCCAGAATATTTTTTATTCTGGCCATTAGGATGATTGAACGTTCAAGCGCATCTAGAGTTTAGATGCACTGGTGATGTGGGTTTTTAAAAAAAATATTTATTTATTTCAGCCAGTAAATGCTTGTAGGCACATAGACTGACATAAAGGTGCTCTTAGAGGCTGAAGAAAAAAAAACACCAAATGTCTGTAAACGATACCTAGGTGGCAAGTGTTGTGGATCCACCCTCCCCTGACGCTAACCCCTTTCTTTTTCTTAAGGGTAAAACAATTTGTTTTACCCTTATGGAAAGAAAGATTTAAGATTTTTAAAGCACAATTTTGCAACTTTGACATGTGTTAGCAAAACTGTACATATCACCACAACTACTTTGTGCATTCAAGTGGATTATACCTTGTTTTTTTCAAGACAAATTTTGCTTTCATTTGGTGGTAAATGGTAATGGATATCTCCTGATTTTTTTTTTTTTATTATCAAAAGAAAACGGACCCAAAATAGTAAAAAAAAACCAAAACTTTTTTTAATTTAGTTGTATATTTCTTGCTACTGCCATATCCAACCACCAAAGAACAACCCAAGATAATTTTTCCTGCTCCTAACGATTGCAGCAATACCACATATGGGTATGTTGTTTGTACCTGTAATACGGCCAAAAAACAATAGTCCGAATTTTGCTTTTTTTTTTTTTTTGTTATCCTGCCACTAACTGATACTAATTTAACAATTAAAAAAAAAATACAGACCCCGACATTTGACCCAGACCTTGACCAAAACTGTAACCCTGGTACTGACCTAGATCAACTGACACCCTGTTCTTTGTGCTGGGAGCGTGCTGTGCTTCGCACTCCCAGCACAAAGACAGGTACACAAATTAGCGGCCCCACGGAAAAAAATCCCAGTCCAGTGGGGCCGCTAATTTGCATATGCTTGGCGCAAAGGGGTTAAAATTGTTTTTAATAGTACACGTAGTGGTGCTGGCCTGTGTTCTTCCTAAAACAGGTGCATTCTCCTCCCCGTCCCCCTCCTGATTTACCCCCCCCCCCGTGACAGTGGGCCCCACGCCCACAGTCACAATTTGAAAACCGCACAACTGTGCAGGGTCACCCTCTCATGGCTGCACTTTTCATCCCTCCGGTTTCCTTGTGAATGAACACCTACAATTGCGGATGACATCTTGTATTGTAGACAAGAGCTTGTACAACAGCTGGTGGGTGGGTAGTCCATTGATCATCCTGCTCTCAACTGCCTGCCTGTACGAGGTACGGACAGGCAGCTAGACAGCTATGCTGAGAGTCTGCTGAAAGTCTGCAGCAGCCTGAGATTGCACCCACGATCTGCGGATGCAATGCTCTGCAGGCTCCTTAGAGTAAAAAAAAAAAATACTTTTTTTTTTTTTTTATCTGACCTTATCCTTTAAGTACAGTGTCTTGAAAAAGTATTCATACACCTTGAAATTTTCCACATTTTGTCATGTTACAACCAAAAACGTAAATGTATTTTTTTGATTTTATGTGATAGACCAACACAAAGTGGCACATAATTGTGAAGTGGAAGTGAAAATGATAAATGGTTTTCAAAATTTTCTACAGATTAATATCTTAAAAAATTGCTGTTCTGTGAAGCCCTCAGAGGTTTGTTAGAGAACATTAGTGAACAAACAGCATCATGAAGGCCAAGGAACACACCAGACAGGTCAGGGATAAAGTTGTGGGGAAGTTTAAAGCAGGGTTAGGTCATAAAAAAAATATCCCAAGCTTTGAACATCTCATGGAGCACTGTTCAATCATCCGAAAAAGGAAAGAATATGGCACAACTGCTAACCTACAAAGACATGGCAGTCCACCCAAACTGAAAAGCTGGGCAAGGAGAGCATTAATCAGAGAAGCAACCAAGAGGCCCATGGTAACTCTGGAGGATTTGCAGAGATCCACAGCCTAGGTGGGAGAATCTGTCCACAGGACAACTATTAGTCGTGTACTCCACAAATCTGGCCTTTATGGAAGAGTGGCAAGAAGAAATCCAGTGTTGAAAGAAAGCCATAAGAAGTCCCATTTGCAATTTGCAATAAGCCATGTGGGGGGACACGGCAAACGTGGAAGAAGGTGCTCTGGTCAGATGAGACCAAAATTGAACTTTTTGGCCTAAAAGCAAAGCGATGTGTGGTGGAAAACTGACACTGCACATCACCCTGAACACACCATCCCCACCGTGAAACATGGTGGGAAGATGGATGGAGCCAAATACAAGGCAATCTTTGAAGACTTGAGACTGAGGTGGAGGTTCACCTTCCAGCAGGACAATGACCCTTAAACATACAGCCAGAGCTACAATGGAATAGTTTAGATCAAAGCATATTCATATGTTAGAATGGCCCAGTCAAAGTCCAAACCTAAATCCAATTGAGAATCTGTGCCAAGACTTGAAAATTGCTTTTCACAGACGCTCTCCATCCAATCTGACAGAGCTTGAGCTATTTTGCAAAGAAGAATGGGCAACAATGTCACTTTCTAGATGTGCAAAGCTGGTAGAGACATCCCCAAAAAGACTTGCAGCTGTATTTGCAGCGAAAGGTAGTTCTACATATTATTGACTCGGGGGGCTGAATATAAATGCCACACTTGTCAGGTATTTATTTGTCAAAAATGTTGAAAACCATTTATCATTTTCCTTCCACTTCACAATTCTGTGCCACTTTGTGTTGGTCTATCACATAAAATCCCAATAAAATATATTTACGTTTTTGGTTGTAACATGAGAAAATGTGGAAACCTTCAAGGGGTATCGATACTTTTTCAAGGCACTGGAATTAAAAATTCTATGTTGTCAAAGCCAAGGATATCTTTGAGACCTTTGCAGACTTGAATGCTGTGCAAATTTCTTAACAGAAAATCCTGTCACCAGACCATTCATTTTAAAAATGTCTCTGAGCTTATATGTGCATTTAACATATATTGCTACTAGGTTTCATCATATCGGCCCATTATAGTACAAATACCAACCAGCTTCCATGGTGGCTAGCTCTCACTCAACTCTACCTGCCTCTTGCACTTTACTGTTAAGGAGGCCACTTACCACAGTGCTGGGCAACAGAAAGGTGGTCCAGAGCCAGAGATGCAGGAAACTGATATTTAATTGAGAACTCCAGGTTTTGGGGGTTCCTGGGTGCTCTTCAAGAAATCAAGCCTGGCGTAAAAGAACTTGGAGGTTCCTGCTTTTCCAAGTAAAGGCTAAGCACACGTAGAACAAAGTAACTGTGTCTTTGCAAAAGGTTTTTCCTACCCCCCCATACTTGCCTTGCCAGTGCTGTCCTGCCACTCCTTCTGCCACAGCCAGCGACACTATCTGATACTTCTGGGTAAGGAGGAGCATGTGATCTTTTTCCCTGTGACAGTGCTTAGGCCTACCAGCCAGTCGCTAGGCTCAGACACTGTCAAATGACCAACAGGTTAATGTCCTAGTTCCCCTTGGTTGCTGATACTGCTGATTCCTGTGCTGGCTGCAGCAAAGAAAGGAGCAGCATGGGGCACAGGCAAGATGAGTATAAGGGGTTGGAGGTGACCTTTGCAGAGATACTGCCACTGTACCAGGGGCGGACTGACAACTCATGGGCCCCCGGGCAATAGGGAATCATGGGGCCCCTGTGTCCTTGCCCAAACTCCAAAAAAGCCTATGAAAAAGGTACCAGGGGCATCTCATGGGGCCCCCTACTGACCCGGGGCCTCGGGCAGTGCCCGAGTTTCCAAATGGTCAGTCCGCCCCTGCACTGTACACTGCATGGGCAAGGTGACCATATATCTTTAAGACAAAATTTAAGTCTTGTATTGTTGATAAATGGATTTGCCAACAAAGTATTCAAATCTCATTAAAAAGCAAATAATGATGTTTTGTGATCATTAAATACATTTACAGCTGCTATGAATAAACTGTTAACTGTGCAGAAAACTTTCACTGATAGACCATGTGTTCTAAGACCCTTTCAGATGTTAATGCTTGCCTGGAACAGAGTGACTGTTTTACAGCGATCTGGTCATCTTGCTCTGTAAAACTGTCATCACTAGGCTTTTAACATATTGCTTGAAATAAGCACAACTGCAGGAAGAGATTAAAGGTGCAATCTGTGCTTATTAGAATCAAAGCAATTGAAGAAGCGATTAATGGTTTCCCTGGGTCACAGTTTTGTTGTCATGGAAAAAAAAAATGAAACAGCAATTAAAAATTATGTACCATGGCTTGCTTATTTTGCCACCTAAAAGGTATTTATTTCTTTTGAAGCAGTTATTAATGGTGCTCTCCTGATAAGTATTTACCCAGCTCTAACTTTTCCACATTTTGTTATGTTACAGCTTGCAATTGATTGGATTTAATTGGGCACTTTGACACCTTGACATTGCAGAATATTTTTAATGTGACATTAAGTTAAACAGAAAAGAAATTTGTTGGCTGCTTAAGTATTTTCCATCCTGAGTCAAGTAATTTATAGAATCGGCAATTAATGCTACATGTTCTTTGGGTTACGTTCCTTGCAGCTTTGTCCATTCTGTAAACCAGCAGTTTTTGCATATTCTTCTTGGAGAAATTTCTCTATCCCTCCAGATTCGATTGGGGGAACTTTGATACACAGTAAAGTTCAAATCCTGCCACAGATTTTAAATGAACTGAGTTCCATATTTTTTATTGAACTATTCCAAAACATTTTAGGTTCTTAGTTTTAGGGCTCATGTACACTGCAGCTGATAAACTCATGTTTAGGAGCTTTTCTGCGGTTTTTTTTTTCAGCAGCCCCTGAACTCTCCCTAATGTTTTCCTATGTGTCCATGTACACTATGTCGTTTACAGGCAGTTGAGTTTACAGTCGTTTTTTTTAACGCACCAAACTTGCGTTCAGAAATACGTTTTATCAGCATTTCAAACACCAAATGCTTGTAAACGCAGCTAAATGCATTTATAAACGGTTGAAATTTTTTTTTAGCACTTCCATTTCCAGATGCTGTCCAGAGCCTTTTTTCATCATGAAAAATGCATGCAATGCAGTTTCCCGGTACTCAAATAGACCTGGTACACCAAACTTTGAGGTTTCACATGAAAGAAAATATGTTAGACACTGCTGCAATAATTTCTGCACAGAAATGAGCTGGAACCCATCCAAACACCACAAAAAAAAAAAGACAGCTAATCTCAAAAAATACTGCTTTCTCTGCTTCTGCTCTCTCTATTCCTCTCAAAATGTGTGAAATCGTTAATTTTTTACTGTTTTTCAGTGCATTCTGGGCATTTTGGAAGGTCTGAGGTTATCTTTAAAAAACGCTTCTAAACGCAGTATGCAAATGCGGCTAAACAGACATTTTTTTAACCTACATTTTCCAGCAGTCCGTTTCCATCGTTCAGAAGTGTCCCATGTACATGGAGCCTTAAACCACTGGGGTGTAGGTTTGGCTGTTATTTTTTAAGTGCTGTCCTTCTGGGAGGTGAATTTCTACCTCAGCCTTAGGTTTCTTGCAGTCTGAAAGCAGTTTTATCCTACAAAGCTGCAGCTTTTTGGCACTAGCCATTTTGCTGTAAAGCCTGATCAGTTTTTCAGCCCCTTATGTTCAAAAGTGTCTGCATAATATGATTCTACTGACACTATGGGGTTTATTTACTAAAGCTGGAGAGTCCAAAATCAGACTCCCTTCTGCATAGAAACCAATCCGCTTCTAACCTCAGCTTGTTCAATGAAGCTTTGGCAATGGAACCTGGAAGCTGATTGGTTTCTATGCAGAAGGGAGTCTGATTTTGGACTCTCCAGCTTTAGTAAATAAACCCCTATACGTCTCCCTGGAAATGGTTTTCTCAATGTCAGGAAGACCATTCGCTTCACAGAGATTTCTGCAAAGGCTAAATTTATACTTTTTTGGTCTCATCAGACCAGGGGTTCTTTTCACATATTTGCTGTGTCTCCTACATGTCTTCAAGCAAGCTCACAAAAGTTGATATTTATAGCGGGAGAGAGACCCAGACTGTGTGTGCTATATGCCCACATCCCCAAGAATCGTGTACAACTATGAATAAAATATATACTCAAGGACTTCGCGTGAACGTGTCGAAGAGAAACTGAATACCGCAAAAACAATTTTATTATGTACCACTAAAAAATCTATCGCACAACATTAAAAATTCCTTTCCACATAGGGGTTCACAGCATGCAAAGATTCTGAATAAAATTCACATGTGGGCTTGACACGTTGCGGTAATCCTTCTACAGGAGTACATGTGACAGAATCAGTACACTGGAACCCACTCCTAATCTTTAGTAGAGTAATCTCAATCAGAAAGGTATACTGGAATAGCATGCCAGTGTGAAGCCACTGCTTCTGGGGTGGAAAATTCAGGTACATTCAGTAAACAGCCAATAGTCTTCTACATATAATCCTAAAATAGAAGGACCAACTTCCCAATGGGGAACATCCAGATCAAATGTAAGTAAGTTACCATAAAGGCAGCATGGTAGTCAAGGCATATATATTCCGAAGAGGGGACTCTTGATTTGTATCTTAGAAACACTCTCAGTTCACATCAATCCAACCTGTTATGTGAACTGAGTGTGTTTCTAAGATACTTGTAAAGCCCCCTTTTTAGAATATGAGCCCTGACTACTATGCTGTCTTTATGGTGACTTACTTACATTGGGCTCATATGTGCTCCTGAAGAAGGATTCCAAAAAAAAGTGCAACGTGGAGAGGATTTTTCAATGTTGGGTGATAGCTTTTTAGTGGTACATAATAATAAAGTTTTTTTTTAAAGTACAAAGTCCTCGACTACATATTTTATTCATTGTTGTGCTGTTGATATTTGATGTTGTATTTTTTTTTAGCAGTGGCTTTCCTCTTGCAAACTTTTCCATGAGGTTCAGCATGGGTGATCATCTAGGTCAGTGGTTCTCAACCTGTGCGTCGCGACCCCTTTGGGGGTCGAACGACCTTTTCACAGGGGTCCCCTGAGACCATCAGAAAACACATATTTCCAATGTGTAAAGAGCAGCTACTGTGTAGAAAGCAGCTGCTGTGTTGAAAGCAGCTACTCTGTTAAACGCAGCTACTGTGTTGAAAGCAGCAGTATTGGAGGTAAAACGACACTCATGAATTATAATTACTGGGTAAATAATTTTATGGTTGGGGGTCACCACAACACGAGGAACTGTATTAAAGGGTCACGGCATTAGGAAGGTTGAGAACCACTGATCTAGGTTATAATGCACTCATTCCCCCATCATAGTTGTGGATCTCCATAGCTTCATTAGAGGCACCATTGACCTCTTTTTTCGCTTCTCTGACTAATGCTCTAACAACTATAAACTCCTTGGTAAGAAATATGCAATGTGCAGCACAGTTTACAAAGAACAGTAAGTATGTAAAAAGTGTATAGTGTTCAGGGGCAGGACTATGTAGCATAGAGCACAGCTTACTGAGTATAGGTTGGGCAGGCGTGTGTAGCAGAGAGCCCCTTACATTACTCAATACTGGGAGGAAAATTGCTCCAGTGTCAGTATGAGCAGTAGAAGGAAAAAATTCCCTGGCTTTGGTTGTCTGTGGAAGGAAGAATGGTTTGTGTTGGCAGTGAACAGGAGGAAAGAAATGCCTTGGCATTGGTTGTCAGTGGAAGTAAACAAATGCCCAGGTTTCAGTGGTTAGTGAGAAGAAGAAAGCCATGACATCTACAGTATTTGAGGAAGAATGCCTCAGTGGTCAGCGTTGGCTGTCGGGAGTAAAAAAAATGCCTAATTTGCTTTTAGCATTAGACAGATCCTCCAAGCTATATTGTTGGATAAAAAAATCCCTCTACTGTTGATGTTCATAGAACAAAAACATCCCCAGTAACTGGCACCAGTGGAGAATCTCAGTGATGGAGACTTGATTGTCCTCCATAGTTGGCTCTGAAAAAAAGAGTGGTCATGCTCAAACTGTTCATATACTGTCAGGAAGGAAATCTTCCCTTACAACAGTGTTAACTTAAGTCCTCTGCCAGGTGCTGAGATGAGAGCTCCAGCACCCAAGAGTAGGACACCCAGGTTTTGATAGAAATCTGGAACAGCTAGGGAGGTTTTCGGGTGAGTATATAGAGTTTTTGTATAGAGTTACATTTTCATTGTAATGAATGTATGCATTTAAAGCAAATGTGATATTTAAAGCACAACAGTATCAACAACAGCTGTGCAGTCTCAAATGTCTCAGCCAACATGGATCAAAGCATCCTATATCTTTTCTTGGAAACTAGTGCAAACCTTTGACGAACATGTCGTCGGTTTTTGACACTTTAGAAGGGAATTTGGTCATTTGATAACAGTTCCATTTCAGCAACTGTTTCTAGTGTCAGGCTAGCTTTGTGTTGGTTTGAAATAAAAAACAGATTGCTTGTGACCAACAGGAACTAAGAAGAAATTTCCACAAAAATAAGTGATTCATGCTAATAGCAGGGGAGCGAAGCAGCAGACAGAAATTACACTTAGTGCTCTTTATAGAGACAAATACACACTATAGAGGGATACGCTTTGTTCATATTTCATGTTTGAGGTTTACAACCACTTTAAAGTAGAACGTCACTCAAAAATAACACAATAAAAATAAATAGACAGAAAATAATACCAGCTTTTGCTACAATATTAGATTTCCTGGAAATACTGTACATTTTTTCTGCTACTAAATGTTCTCAAGTCAGATGGCCAGCATTGTTCAACCCTTTTTCTCTGAGCTTTAATCACCCTAGTCCCACTTTAGCCTGAGACTGAAGAATGAACATAGACACAACACAGTGATGAGCTTATGCTTGTCATTCTGTTTTCTCCTTCTATCAGCATGCCATTTTATCAGTACATTAACTGATTGATTCCTTATGTTGCTTCTTCCTCCCACTTTCCAGTTCTGGGTCTGCAAGATGGTGATCCAAGTAAGTTAGACTGCTTGTATTTAAATATACTGTACACTCAATGCATTAATGATAGCAGAGCCGCATTGCTTCTTTTATATTAATAACTCGAGGTGGGTGCATCCTTTGTCACTTCATGTGATCTGCACCACCTTCGAGCCCTTGCTGCTTGCATGCATGTTGGTAATCATTACAGTTCTGTGAAACCTTATTTTTCATGTACACAATATACCCAGTGTGATTTTGATTGTCATGCTTTGCCCAACCTTCGACCTGTTATACAATTTTTCCCCACTCTGTGCTCGACATTGTAACTCCAAAGGTTTTATCTATTAAAATTCCAGCTGCTAGCATGTGATGGAGGATTTTCTTTCTTTTCAGATCACTTTATATAAAGAGAAATGCACCAGTTGCACCCTGACTGGTCTGCAGCTGCACAGCCCCATACACAACAAACTGTGATGCACTGCGTGTTCTGACACCTTTCTATTGGAACCGGCATTACCTTTTTCAGAAATTGGAGCTACAGTAGCTCTTCTATTCGATCTGATTACATGGGCCAGCCTTCATGGCCCCCTGCATCAAGAAGCCTAGGCCACCCATGACCCTGTCACCAGTTCGCTGGTTTTCCTTCCTTGGACCACTTTTTGTATGTCCTGACCACTGAATACTTGGAACATCCCACAAGCACTGCAGTTTTGGAGATGCTCTGTCCTATTTGTCTAGCCATTACAATTTTGCACTTGTCAAATTTCCTCAAATCCTTAAGCTTGATTTTTTTTTTTTTTGCGTAATTCACCCACACTAGGTTCTCAATATATGTGACAAAGATAAATCGATCATAGAAAAGTGTATGAAAACCAATAAATTAATAAATAATGAAAATGTGAAAGGAATTTATGTAAACACACTTTAGCTGTGTGACTGCTACAAAGATTGTATACTTCTGTATTATGAATATAATACCAACTAACAGCACTGCCCTCTACTAGTGTACGTTAAACATTCCACATAACCAAAAGTGTATAAATATATATAACCTCCACTCTAACCATATAAATACATGAATTACATAAAAGTTGATTACATAAAAATATAAAAAATAGGTAACTTGTGCCCAAACGTGCTTGGGGTCCGTACACAGCCTCTATTCGATTGTGATATCAGTGCAGTTCAAAATCAAAGTGCTGTGTTGCAATCCACTCTTTAACCTCCATGGCGGTATTCCCGAGTGTAGCTCGGGGTAAAGTTTCAGTACCAAAAGCGGCAACCCCGAGCTACACTCGGGTTTACCATGCGGCGTTGCACAGGGATTCCCTACAGCGCTTACTTTGTCCTTCGCTCACGGGATGCGTCCCCGGCCATCTCCTCCGGCCCATGCCAGCATCTGGCTTCCATGTTCCAGTACCTGTGACATCGGAAAGTACGGGCGCCGGAACCGGCGGCAAATTTTGAAAATTTTAAAAAAGAAATTTTTTTTTAAACGATTATTTCATAGCAAAACATTCCTGTATCAAAGCATTTCACATACATTTTGTCCCTACTGCTTTGTCCTGTGCCCTTCCTGCATTTTGACTGTTCTTTCTGCCTGGAAACTTAGAAAAGTCCACGGCTTCCAAAAAGCGTCCCTTTAGGTAAAAATCGGTTTTAGACCAGCTAGAGAACAGCAATAGTAAATCAGAACTACTTGCAGAATTGAGTGATAATGATTCATGGGGAAATTCGTCATCAGACACTGAAAACGATTTTGCGACTTTGTTCAGTGATGTGCGAACTTGGCGCTATATTTCAAATTTCAGTGTTTTTGGTTTGATTATATTATTGAATTAAATTTATTATTATATTATTTTTTATGAGTATTTATTAAATTATAATTTATGATTTCGTGTTTCAAGTTTTATCATATCCGGAATGTTTACTAGACTCTTGTTCGGACAGATTTCAGGGAGTTATTCCTATATTACAGGTCTACAATAAAAAAAATACATATTTCCATGCAAAAAAATGGTACCACTTTTGGTACAAAATTCCTGACATAATCATACCGCCAGGGAGGTTAAAGGAAGTGTTTGGTATTGCAGTGCGGTGCTCCCCTCCTCTGCTCCCCCACTCACCAACAGTTGTTGACTCTACTGCCAAGCAATAGAAGTCAATATGCACTTAGACTTCCAATGTTCTGTTGCTGTGCTCTAATCTTCTCAATTATTCATCGTTTCTTCCACTTCAATGTTATACTCAGCAGGGTATACCGAAATGATATGCAAGAGAAAACTATGTTGTGTAATACCGTTTTATTTGATCTTTTAAAAAAAATTAAAATCACACTTGCAATGTAAGGCTCCATGTACATGGGACACTTCTGATTGATGGAAACTGACTGCTGGAAAACATAGGTTAAAGAACTTCTGTTGAGCCGCGTTTGCATACCACGTTTATGAACATTTGCCTTTAGAAGCGTTTTTTAAAGATAACTTCAGGAGACCTTCCCAAATGCCCAGAATGCACTGAAAAACAGTAAAAAAATTAACTATTTTAGACATTTTGAGAGAAATGGAGAGAACAGAAGCAGAGAGAGCAGTATTGAGATTAGCATTTCTTTTTTTTTTTTTGTGGTGTTTGGATGTGTTCCAACTCATTTCTGTGCAGAAATTATTGCAGCAGTGTATAACAATATTTTCTTTCTTGCGAAACTTCAAAGTTTGGTGTACCAGGTCCATTTGAGTACCGGGAAAATGCTTTGCATGCATTTTTCATGATGAAAAAATGCTCTGGACAGCATCCGGAAATGGAAGAGTTAAAAAAAATTTCCATACACTTAACGCGGCTAGCTGTGTTTCCAAGCATTTGGCGTTTGAAACGCTGATAAAATCTACTTCTGAACGCAAGTTTGGTGCGTTCAAAAAAACGACTGTAAACTCAACTGCCTGTAAATGACATAGTGTACATGGACACATAGGAAAACATTAGGGAGAGTTCAGGGGCTGCTGAAAAAAACGCAGAAAAGCTCTTAAACGTGAGTTTATCAGCTGCAGTGTACATGGAGACTAAGCAATAAGACAAGCCGAAATACAGGACTAGAAATACCACCTCGGCACACATTCCAGCTACCAGATGTGACTTTACTTCGATTTTGAACTGCATTGATATTTATCACAATTGAATAGAGACTCTGTATGAACACTAAGCATGTTTGGGCACAAGTTACATGTTTTTTATATTTTTAATCAACTTTTATGTAATTATATGGTTAGAGTGGAGGTTGTATATAGTTATGTACTTTGGGTTATGTGGAATGTTTAACATGTACTAGTAGATGCCAACGCTGTAAGTTGGTGTTATAAATCCGTACACTTGCCCATTTTTTCTGCATTCAGTACATCATGAGTCTCGAGAGCAGGAACTAATGGGAATGTACAATATACACTCACCGGACATTTTATTAGGTACACCTGTTCAATTGCTTGGTAACACTAATTGCTAATCATCACATGGCAGCAACTCCGTGCATTTAGACATCTAGATGTGGTGAAGACAACTCGCGGAAGTTCAAACTGAGCAAAATAGGGAAGAAAGGGGATTTATGTGACTTTGAATGTGTCATGCTTGTTGGTGGCAGGCGGGCTGGTCTGAGTAATTCAAAAACTACTTATCTACTGGGATTTTCACACACAATCATATCTGGGGTTTACAGAGAATTGTCTGAAAAAGAGAAAATATCTAGTAAGCAGCAGTTGTATGCACAAGAATGCCTTGATGTCAGAGGAGAATGGGCAGACTGGTTCAAGACTATAGAAAGGCATGCTATTATGTCAATATGGTCCAAAATCTCTGAGATTCCAACACCTTGTTGAAGCTATGCCATGAAGAATTAAGGCAGTTCTGAAGGCAAAAGGAGGTCCAACCCGGTACTAGCAAGGTGTACCTAATAAAGTGGCCAGTGGGTGTAAGTAACGCACTATGTAAATTGTCAGCACTCTATAAATACCTGTATTACATAAAAATACATTTTAACCCCTTCACGCCGGCGCCTCCCGACCCTTTAAGAGTTTCAGAAGCTGGAGGGGCGGGGTTTAGGGACGACGCGTCACGGCGGTCACATGATCGGGAAAGGTCCCGATCAAAAGAGAAGACCGGGACCTTTCCGTGAGTACCGGACATGTGTACTGGGAGCGTGCAGGGTGTGCACTCTCAGCACATATGTTTTTTTATAATTGAACGCAAATGTGCGGCCGCTCGGTGTCTAGGCGCAGACGCCGGGAGGCCGCATATTCGTGTGCGGCTGGCATGAAGAGGTCAAAAATGTCGGGTTTACTTGTTCTTTAGCATATGATTTGGTCCTTTTTGTATAGCATGATTTTAAAAGAAGAATAATAAAACTATGCAGCTCACTTTAAAAGTTGTACTAGGAAATTATAGTTGGAGATCATCTTCTTGGGAGTTGGCTGAACATCCCTGCTTGTTTCTTGGAACGTTTGTTTGCCAGAAAAGGTCAGTTCACCGGGAGTCTCTGCAACAACGATGACAGGCTGAACACATCCATTTCTTCTGGACTGTGATTTCTTTAACTTTTTTTTTTTTTTAAACTCTATTTAAAAACTTTTTCAAAAATTTTTTCTACTAAATGACTGTTTGCATTGGTGTAATATAGTGTTTAACCTACTCACCTGTATGTTTAGAACCTTTGATGTTCCAAGTTAAAACTGAACTAGAGGCAGATATTAAAAAAGCCGCCAGGTAATTCCCTTCTTTCTTCCCTAAAACAATTGTTACGTGTATGTTTTAATGCAAGCAGCCCAAGTACCTACGTTTTCCTGCCATATGAAGTGCTTCCTATTGGGAGAGGAACAGCCAGCTCTAGGAGCCAATCAGTGTGCTTCTTTGAGCATGTGTTGATGGAAAACTATCTAAATGCTATCAGGAGGGGTGAACTAAAGGATGACCTCATTAGGCTTCTATTGTTCCTTTGGAGTCTATTCAGCAGGTAGGGGTGTGTTTAAAGGCGTTTTTATACAAAAAAATGTATATATTCTATATTGCATTGTACCTATCCTTAGATGTCATGGCTGCATTTGTTTTCTTTCTTTAGGCTGTTTTTTTCCTGTGTCTTCACTTGTGATCTGGCCAGAGCACAGATACACCTTTTGGGCAGCAGCATTGTCAGCCTGGGGGTAAGGGAGTGTACTAGCAGATTTAGATACATGAACAAATTGAACCCAAGCTCCAGCTTACACTGTTACAGCAACAGTTTATTTTATGTTTTTTTTCTTGGGGGGGATAAAGGTTTTAAATTTTTACAAAGGGTTTACATTTACAAAATAACATGTGATCATTGTAAGATCCCCTGTCAGTGGTAACTGGTTTGACACAACACTGCTACATCTGCAGGACAGTTTGTTCTGTTGAAAAACAGATTTACTGGCTGTGTCACCATATGAAAATGAAAGAGAGCCTAAAAAAAACAAAACAAAAAATATTACAATCACATCTAAGGATTGGTAAGCTCTTGAGAGTAGTGCTAAGGCAGGGTGTTATGTTTTTTTTTTTTTTTTTTTTTCAGCACCCTGCTGGCCCCACTCACCAGCAATGATCTGCCTTGATTGTATAGAGAAGCACAGAGACGCAATGATGTAGTCACTGGTTAAAGCCAGTCTGCTTTAGTCATATCCTCTGCCACGTTTGTATTATTTGTGGTGTCCAATATGGGAGATTGACCCCTTTCTTTTTCTTGATAACTATTGTCACTGAGATAGGAAGTGAGGGAAATATATATATTTTTATATATATATACAGTGGGGATCGAAAGTTTGGGCACCCCAGCTATAAATTTGTATTAATGTGCATAAAGAAGCCAAGGAAAGATGGAAAAATCTCCAAAAGGCATCAAATTACAGATTAGACATTTGTATAATATGTCAACAAAAGTTAGATTTTATTTCCATCATTTACACTTTCAAAATAACAGAAAACAAAAAAATGGCGTCTGCAAAAGTTTGGGCACCCTGCAAAGTTAACATCTTGTACTGCCCCCTTTGGCAAGTATCACAGCTTGTAAACGCTTTTTGTAGCCAGCCAAGAGTCTTTCAATTCTTGTTTGAGGTATCTTTGCCCATTCTTCCTTACAAAAGTCTTCCAGTTCTTTGAGATTTCTGGGCTGTCTGTCACGCACTGCTCTTTTAAGGTCTGTCCATAGATTTTCAATTCTGTTGAGGTCAGGAGATTGTGAAGGCCATGGCAAAACCTTCAGTTTAATGTAATCCCCCGTGGATTTCAAGGTGTGTTTAGGATCATTATCCATTTGTAGAAGCCATCCTCTCTTTAACTTCAGCTTTTTCACAGATGGCATCAAGTTACCATCCAAAATATGCTGAAATTTTATTGAATCCATTTTTCCTTCTACTCGTGAGATGTTCCCTGTGCCACTGGCTGCAACACAACCCCAAAGCATGATTGATCCAACCCCATGCTTAACAGTTGGACAGAGGTTCTTTTCATTCAATTCTGTGCCCCTTCTTCTCCAAACGTACCTTTGCTCATTCCGGCCAAAAAGTTCAATTTTAACCTCATCGGTCCACAGAACTTGTTTCCAAAATGCATCAGGCTTGTCTATATGTTCATTTGCAAAGTTCAAACGATGATTTTTGTGGTGAGGACGTAGAAGAGGTTTTCTTCTGATGACTCTTCCATGAAGACCATATTTGTACAAGTATCTCTTTATAGTGGAATAGTGTACCACAACTCCAGTGTCTGCCAGATCTTTCTGGAGGGATCGTGCAGTCAAACGTGGGTTTTGAATTGTTTTTCTCACAATCCTGCGAGCTGTTCTGTCTGATATTTTTCTTGGTCTTCCAGATCTTGGTTTAACTTCCACTGTTCCTGATGACTGCCATTTCTTAATTACATTCCGAACAGAGGATATTGACATCTGAAAACGCTTTGCTATCTTCTTATAGCCTTCTCCAGCTTTGTGAGCGTCAACTATTTTCAGTTTCAGTTTTCTAGAAAACTGCTTAGAAGAACCCATGGTGCTGATTGTTGGGGCAAGGTCAGATGCATCTGGGCATTTAAAACCTTTGAGATTGACATCACCTGGTCTTCCCAGACGATGATTGAGAACAATCCATGACACTGGCAGGTCTCAGCTTGGCAAAGGGGGCAGTGCATGCTATAAATTCTGCAGGGTGCCCAAACTTTTGCAGACGCCATTTTTTTGTTTTCTGTTATTTTGAAAGTGTAAATGATGGAAATAAAATCTAACTTTTGTTGACATATTATAAGAATGTATAATCTGTAATTTGATGCCTTTTGGAGATTTTTCCATCTTTCCTTGGCTTCTTTATGCACAGTAATACAAATTTTTAGCTGGGGTGCCCAAACTTTCGATCCCCACTGTATATATATACCGTATTTTCCGGCGTATAAGACGACTGGGCGTATAAGACGACCCCCTACTTTTCCTGTTAAAATATAGGGTTTGAGCTATACTCACCGTATAAGACTACCCCTGTTCCAACACACACCAAATAAAAATGAAAAAACATCAGATTTGATTTCAATATGGTATGCTATTTCAGTATGGTATTCCAATGATGGGGTGCTATTCCTCCCACTGACACCAATGATGGGGCACGATTCCTCCCACTGATACCAATGATGAGGCACTACTCCTCCCACTGACACCAATGATGGGGCACTATTTCATCCACTGACACCAATGATGGGGCACTATTTCATCCACTGACACCAATGATGGGGCACTATTTCATCCACTGACACCAATGATGGGGCACTATTCCTCCCACTGACTAATGATGGGGCACTATTCCTCCCACTGACACGAATGATGGTGCCCCATCATTAGTGTCAATGTGTGAGGAATAGTGTCCCATCATTAGTGTCAGTGGGAGGAATAGTGCCCCATCATTGGTGTCAGTGGATGAAATAGTGCACCATCATTGGTGTCAGTGGGAGGAGTAGTGCCTCATCATTGGTATCAGTGGGAGGAATCGTGCCCCATCATTGGTGTCATTGGGAGGAATAGTGTACCATCATTGGTGTCAGTGGGAGGAATAGTGTCCCATCATTAGTGTCAGTGGGAGGAATAGTGCTCCATCATTAGTGTCAGTGGGAGGAATAGCGCTCCATCATTGGTGTCAGTGGGAGGAATAGCGCCCCATCATTGGTGTCAGTGGGAGGAATAGCGCCCCATCATTGGTATCAGTGGCAGGAATTGCGCCCCATCATTGGTGTCAGTGGGAAGAATTGCGCCTCATCATTGGTATCAGTGGAAGGAATAGTGCCCCAGCGTTGGTGTCAGTGGGGAGGAGGAATAGTGCCCCATCGTTGGTGTCAGTGGGGGAGGAACAGTGCCTCATCGTTGGTGTCAGTGTGGAGGAGGAATAGTGCCCCATCGTTAGTGTCAGTGTGGAGGAGGAATAGTGCCCCATCGTTAGTGTCAGTGGGGGAGAGGAGCGGCTGCTCCTTCTTTCAGATTTTTGCGGGGCCGCTCGGCTCCGCCTCCTGGCCGGTGATTGGTCGCCTGTGTGCCTTTCCAGTGCTGGCGCCCAATCACCGGTGAGGAGACGGAGCCGCGCGGCCACGCGACCATCGAGCGGCCTAACTGAAAGAAGGAGCAGCCGCGCTTCCTGGACCGGATTGTCGTGGGACCGGAGCCAGGTAAGGTACAGCAGCCCCTCTGCCCACCCCTGTACTTAGTGTCCGTTGGAGGAGGGGGGGGTGCGGCGCCGTCTCTCGAAAAAGTGCCGCCCTGACACCGGCTTGCCGTATACCGGCGTATAAGACGACCCCCGACTTTTCAGAAGTTTTTCTTGGGTTGAAAAGTCGTCTTATACGCCGGAAAATACAGTATATATATACACTTTTTTCCTCCAATGGAAGAAAAAATCAAACATTTTAACCTAAATTTACTTGTTGCATATTAAAGTGGTATTAAACCCAAAACTTCAAATGTACACCCTGTTCCATATTATTATGCAAATTATATTTTTCTCATTTACCTAAATAATTGATGTAAATAACAGTCAGCATAATTCTCATGTTATCAACTATTTAGAGTACAATTCACATTTTATTGAACAAACCTCCTAATGATAACAGTATTTTTGTTAAACATATAACACTTCCAATGCACTGTTCCGAATTATTACGCACAGTAAGTTTCAAAACACTTTATAGGTTGTAAAGAACTGAAAATTGTCATTTGTTGTGTTTGCAGCATATTTACTGAAATCAAAAGCTATTTCAATCAAACTTTTAACAACATTTTAACTTTTTAAACATTTTAACAGGTCACGTTACATTGTTACATAGGACCCCTTATTTGATAGCAGCTTTGCAAGTCTTGCATCCATTGAACTTGTGAGTTTTTGGACAGTTTCTGCTTGAATTTGTTTGCAAGATGTCAGAATAGCCTCCCAGAGCTGCTGTTTGGATGTAAACTTCCTCCCACCCTCATAGATCTTTTGCTTGAGGATGCTCCAAAGGTTCTCAATAGGATTGAGGTCAGGGGAGGATGGAGGCCACACCATGATTTTCTCTCCTTTTATCCCCATAGCAGCCATTGATGCAGAGGTATTATTTGCAGCATGAGGTGGTGCATTGTCATGCATGAAGATGATTTTATTCCGGAAAGCATAGTTCTTCCTTCTGTACCAGGGAAGCAAGTGGTCAGTCATAAACTCCACATACTTTGCAGAGGTCATCTTTACACCTTCGGGGGCTCTAAAGGGGCCGACCTGCTCTGTTCCCATGATTCCGGCCCAAAACATGACTCCACCACCGCCTTGCTGACATTGCAGTCTTGTTGGAACAGGGTGGCCATCCACCAACCATCCACTACTCTATCCATCTGGACCATCCAGGGTTGCACGGCACTCATCAGTGAACAGGACTGTTTGAAAATTAGTCTTCATGTATTTTTCTGCCCAATGCAGCCATTTCTGCTTGTGAGCATTGGTTATTGGTGGCCGAATAGAAGGTTTATGTACAGTTGCAAGACTCTGGAGGACTCTACACCTTGATGTCCGTGCGACTCCAGAGGCACCAGCAGCTTCAAATATCTGTTTGCTGCTATGTAATGGTATTTTAGCAGCTGCTCTCTTGATCCGATGTATGGATCTGGCAGAAATCTTCCTCAATGTGCCTTTATCTGCACGAACCCGTCTGTGCTCTGAATCAGCCGCAAATCTCTTAATAGTGCGATGATCACGCTTAAGTTTTCGTGAAATATCTAAAGTTTTCATACCTCATCCAAGGCAGTGAACTATTTCACTCTTTTCAGCAGCAGAGAGATACTTTTTCTTCCCCATATTGCTTGAAAATGGTGCTCTGCTTAATAATGTGGAACACCGTCCTTTAGTAGTTTTTCCTTAAATTGGGCTCACCTGCCAATCTAATTATCACAGGTGTTTTCAGTGATCAAAAGAGCCCTGACACACAATGCCATCCATGAGTTAAACTGAAAAACAAAATATTTCATCTTTGTGACACTTAAATAGAATTTGCATAATAATTTGGAACACTGTGTAATATATTGCAGCTTACCAATCATTAGATGCAGTGGCTACAATACTTTTCTTTTTTTTTAGGCTTTTTTTCCCCTCTGTTTTTCACCTGGAGATCTGGCCAGTAACACACATCCTGTATTAGAATGACCCCATTCTGGATAAATGAGCATAGTGGGCACCTTTGGACAGCAGCATTATTGATCTGGGGGGAGTGGAGTGCTAGATGTACTAGCAGATTTAAATACACTAATAAATTGAAGCTGAACTCCAGCTCACATTTTGTAGACAGTTATAGCAAACCGTTTATTCAGTTTTGGGATAAAGGTCTTACATGAATAAATGAAAGCTGATCATTGCAAGTACCACTGCTAGTAATAAATGGATTGTCTCATCCCTGTAAACTAATACATCCAGAAGAGAGCTTGTTCTTTTGAAAAACAGAATTACCCTCTTCTTTTTCTGGTTTCCTTCTATTTCTTCTTGATGATCCTTCTTTTCTACAAATTATTTGCATGCTTTAGTTCAACAATACCTTATTGGCTTTAGGGCCGAACAGATATTGTAACTTCATGTAATTTTTTTTTCTCTAAAAGTTAGGCTTGATGCCTTCTGGTTCCACCTCTAAAAACGCAAGTTGTTGTAGCAAGCGTACACACAGAGATGGACGCGGTTCAACCATTTTGGCTCCAATCTACATCTTGGCAAAGGATCCTCCATCTTGTACAAACATATTCCCCTCATTCTCATTCTTCCTCTTTGTTCAGCCACAGTGACATATGGCTTGTGTGTTAGAAGTGTCACAGGCCGGCCAGGGCACAGCAGTTGGCCCCGAGCTATAAACCATTATTGAGCTGGGTGCCGGGCGGGCTGGGAAGCTGAGTAATCTAGCACATCGTACCAAGATAACCCAAGCCTTCCCCTGAGTTCCAACACATTCCAGAGGAGTAGAGACTAGATAACACTTTTAAAATCCATTTTTCCCCTTTGTCTCATATCTTAGAATATGAGAAACTTACATAAAAACCAGGTCTATCTTCAGATTGCCCACTAGAAGACAAACAGTTTGATAGGTTACACTCCCTGACTGGAATGCCTAGGAAAGCAGAAAATTACATCTCTGGAACCCTTCAAATATGTATTTCATATCTACCCGTTCCTCAGATGCATCTGAATAGTAATCTATGGAATGTCACTTGTGCATAGGGAAAGTTATGAGCAAAATATCAACTATGAGAGATTTTGGCTCTAGTTTAGGTATCCGCCCAGATGATCCCTCCCTAAATGGGGCATTGGTCCTTGACTTCAGAGAGACAACTACAAAATGGGCTGTCAGGCCTAAGAGAGTTAAGTTGAAGAATTCTCCCTTTTTACATCAGAACCAACCTGGGAGACGTGCCCTTTTGCTTTGAAACTTGATCTGCAAACCCAGGGCTGATTGGCAAGTACTTTAACCCTTTAACCTCCTTTCTGTTACCTCTTTGCTCTGCTGTTGTTCTCTGTATATTTATATATATATATTGGTTACATCTTTTTTCTGTAAATATTCTTATTGCACCCTTTTGACCTTTTATTAATAAATCTTTCCTTCTGAAAGTGTTGAACTGTTTCTAAAGCCCTTAATGCAATTTACGAATTCCTGCCTCTAAAAGAGCGCTACTGTGTTTGTTTAACCCTCTGTATAACCGGTCTGCGGTGACAGTGTTATACAGACGATTATCTCAACCATTATAGTGTTATTGCTGAGATTGCCGAGTTTCCTCTTTCTCTGTACAAAAAGGAGGTGGTGGCAGTGTGAAGGGTTAATTGCGTAATTAACCTGATCCAGTAACAATCGCTCCCAGGCTGCCGGTACATCGATTGTGGTCCAATTAGCTGGAAAATCGTTGTGCAGGGTGCAGCTGGGCGTGGCATTGTTATGCACGTGACATTGCGGTTTTAGATTGGCTAGTCCTTCGTTCACGAGTTTGGTGAGAAGGTCAGGGGTCTGATGTCGCGATCGTCACAGTTGTTACTATTTTTTATATTGGATTTCTACAAGCACCAAAACATCACTTCCATACCCTGGTCCAGTTTCTCTAGACCTTCACCTGCTCTTTGTTACTTCTCTTATTTTGTCATGATTAATGCTGTACTCTGTACTGTATACATCTTTCTAGTATCTCAGATACTTGGCTTTGTATGTATATGCCATTTGTTAATAAAAACCTTTGTTAAAGAAAAACAGACTTACCAGTAGTGATGCACCAATATATCAGCCATAGCAAATTATCGGGCAAAAATAGGGTTATCAGCGCTTGCCGATATGGGGGGAAAAGGGCCCAATAATGATAATTGACTTTAACGCAAAATTGCATCGTATTGACTTCAATGCAATATTTCATTTTATTTTCTGTCCAATTTTTGTGGTACTTTCAAGTTATTTTACATTACTGGATTATATTTTTTAAATTCAAATTCATTTAAATTCATGATATTAATTAAAAAGTCAAATATAGTACAATTATATATAAAAAAATATAGTTATTACAAAACTGTCCGTTTTTGGTTTCGGTTTTCGTCCAAGTGCACCCTAAATTTTCATTTCTGTGCACCACTACTTACCAGCCAGCTCGCCAGATGAGAATAGAAGAAAGCCTAAAAACCACTAATGCAACCAACATATTTAAGAATCTGTGAGCTGCAATACCATTCTTATTTATATTTATTTGGAATTTTGAAAAGTACCGTATTTTCCGTCGTATAAGACGACTTTTTACCCCTTGAAAATCTTCTCAAAAGTCGGGGGTCATCTTATACGCCGGTAACGGCATGCTGACACTTTTTAGGGGGGCGGCGCGGTGCTGCCGCCGCCCCCCCCCCTTCCAACAGAAGGGAAACTAAGTACAGGGGTGGGCAGGGGCTGCTGTCTCTTACCTGGCTCCGGTGCCACGACGATCCGGTCCAGGAAGCGCGGCTGCTCCTTCCTTCGGTTCGTCCACTGGATGTTCGCGCGGCTGCTCGGTTCCGCCTTCTCACCGGTGATTGGCCGCCAGAACTGTAGCTCAGGAAAGGCACACAGGCGGCCAATCACCGGCGAGGAGGCGAAGCTGAGCGGCCCCACGAAAATCGAGTGGAGATGCAGGTAAGTGTGCCGTGCTTAGGTGCTGCTGGAACCACATATGCTGGCTGCAGCAGCACCATACTGGAACAGGGGTCAGCAAGTGTCAGTGGGAGGAATAGTGCCCCATCGTTGGTGTCACTGATACCAATGATGGGGCATTATTCCTCCCACTGACACCAACAATGGGGCACTTTTCCTCCCCCCCACTGACACCAACGATGGGGCACTATTCCTCCCCCCCCCACTGACACCAACGATGGGGCACTATTCCTCCCCCCCCCCCACTGACACCAACGATTGGGCACTATTCCTCCCCCCCCCCCCACTGACACCAACGATTGGGCACTATTCCTCCCCTCCCCACTGACACCAACGATTGGGCACTATTCCTCCCCTCCCCACTGACACCAACGATTGGGCACTATTCCTCCCCTCCCCACTGACACCAATGATGGGGCACTATTCCACCCCCCACTGACACCAATGATGAGGCACTATTCCACCCCCCACTGACACCAATGATGGAATACTATTCCTCCCCCCCACTGACACCAACGATGGGGCACTATTCCCCCCCCCACTGACACCAATGATGGCATACTATTCCTCCCACTGACACCAAAGATGGGGCACTATTCCACTGACACCAATGATGGGGTGCTATTCCCCCCAATGATACTAATGATGGGGCACTATTCTTGCCACTGACACCAATGATGGGACACTATTCCTCCCACTGACACCAATGATGGGGGTGCTATTCCCCCCAATGATACTAATGATGGCGCACTATTCCTCCCACTGATACCAATGATGGGGCACTATTCCTGCCACTGATCCTAATGATGGGGTGCTATTCCTCCCACTGACACCAATGATGGGGCACTATTCCTGCCACTGATACTAATGATGGGGCACTATTCCTGCCACTGATACCAATGATGGGGCACTATTCCTCCCACTGACACCAATGATGGGGCATTATTCCTCCCACTGATACCAATGATGGGGCACTATTCCTCCCACTGACACCAATGATGGGGCACTATTCCTCCCACTGACACCAATGATGGGGCATTATTCCTCCCACTGACACCAATGATGGGGCACTATTCCTCCCACTGATATCAATGATGGGGCACTATTCCTCCCACTGACACCAATGATGGGGCACTATTCCTCCCACTAATACCAATGATGGGGCACTATTCCTCCCACTGACACCAATGATGGGACACTATTCCTCCCACTGACACCAATGATGGGGCACTATTCCTCCCACTGGTGTGCACTGGAAGAGGGGTAGTCTTATACGGCGAGTATAGCCCAAACACTACATTTTAAACAGGAAAAGTAGGGGGCCGTCTTATACGCCGGAAAATACGGTATATCACAGATATACATTATTTTTTCATATGAGTATTCTAGTATTTGCAGTCAGTCATGCCATATTGTAATTTTGCAGTTTTCTTTGCTTGCAGATAATATATGCTTTGGGTGGTTTTTATGGGTGCATGTGAAAGCACCGTTGGTTCACCGTTTAAAGTACAAAATGTGATCGGTCTTTCGGTGGGTTAAGCCTCTACTACTTTATTTTTTTGCTCTACAAAATCCCTAAGCAGAATACATCCAAAAAAAAGTTCACAATCCCCTTTGGTGTTCCGGGCCATTTATTCGAAGAACTATTGTTTAATTCAATTTGCCTGTTGCCAAAAATCTGGAAGATAATTTTCTGAGTGTATCTTTTCTTTCCCAGAAGCAGACATCTATCAGGAGGCGAGGGCAAGTCTCTTGTCTTCTGGGACTCTTGGAGTTTTCATGCGTCTGTACTTTTTACTTTTGTCTGTTCAAAGGGGAAAAGGTCTCCCGGTCAGCTAATAATATAGGAAGCCTGCACAAAGTCTGAAGGGATATAGCGGGAACAAAATGTATTTTCTTTTGTGTAAATATCATGGATACGCCAAGTAATGTAGTTCAAGAGGAACTATTGAACCAGGTAGAATAATTCACTGATCTGCTGATGCTATTTTGCAAACAGCAATATCCAGTATGTTTCTATTTCTTTAAAGCTCAACTTCGGGCTGCACCCACACTGCAAGGATTAATGGCATGTTTTGTGTAGAGGAGAGGAGAAACATTTTTTCTTGCCTGATCCTCTACTCCTCCTGCAGAAGGAGCTCCCCTACACTTTGGCAGTGGATTGATCCGCGGCACCATCTCGTTCAGTGCAGGGCTATGAACCCTGTTTTGGTCTTGATGATATATGGATCCTAGACTGCTGGTGTGTGAGGGAGAAGAAGCTGCAGGGACTGGTCTAGCTGTAGGGAGGGGCAGAGAATCAGGTAAGTGGTTCCCTCCCCCCCACCCTCTCCGCTCCAGACCAAGGGTCTCCAAACTTTCTAAACAAAGGGCCAGTTTACTGTCCACCAGAACTTAGGGGGATGGAGTGTGGCCAGTGAAGTAAAAAATGTTGCAGCATCAGTAGGAGTAAACAATGCCTCTGGCGTGGTGGTCAGTGGCAGTAAAAAAAAATACATTGTGGCTATGGTCAGTGGGAGGAATAGTGCCCCATCACTAGTATGGATGGGAGGAATAGTGCTGAATCGTTCGTGTCATTGGGAGGACTAGTTCCCCATTGTTGTCAGTGGGAGGAATAATGCACCATCACTGGTGTCAGTGGGAGGAATAGTGCACCATCACTATTGTCAGTGGGAGGAATACTGCTGAATCGTTCGTGTCATTGGAAGGACTAGTACCCCATTGTTGGTGTCAGTGGGAGGAATAGTGCACCATCACTGGTGTCAGTGGGAGTAATAGTACACCATTACTGGTGTCAGTGGGTGTAATAGTACACCATCACTGGTGTCAGTGGGAGTAATAGTACACCATCACTGGTGTCAGTGGGAGTAATAGTACACCATCACTGGTGTCAGTGGGAATAATAGTGCCCCATCACTGGTGTCAGTGGGAATAATAGTGCCCCATCATTAGCTCCAGTTGGAATAATAGTGCCCTATCATTGGTGTCAGTGGGAGGAATAGTGGCCCTTGTTGTTTGTGTCAGTGGGAGGTACTATGCCCCACTGTTGGTGTCAGTGGAAAGCATGTTGCCTCATCATTGTCATCTCAAGCAGAAATACAGCCTTGAATCTGTGAGAGTAGCAATGCCACAGGGGTCGGATAAAAGCTGGCAAAAGGCTGCATCCCGCCTCGCAGTTTGGAGACCACTGTCCTAGGCCAAAACAAGCAATTAACCCTTGCATTTTAGGCAAGATCAACAGGTATTTTTTAGGACTTGGCACGCGGTAAAGTATTTACTGACCACATGGAATACCTATAATTGATTGTATGCGGCTAGACTCAGTGTAAGGCTGGCCATGCACGGTTAGTCTTTTTTCGTTCAGCCAGCAGATTGATGGACGAATCCAGTCTGTCGGTACATTGTATACCAATAGCGGCAGTAGACGCTGTCAGACTATACTGATCGGGGCAGCAGCTGATTGGTTGCAGCCATTGAATGGTCCTTTTGACAAAGTTCAAATAAATATTTGACCTCTGTTGATCAGGGGAGTCAACACACGCTGAAAGAAATTTTCCCCATCCTTGCTGCACCAGCTGAATATTGATCAGTGTATGGCCAGCGTTCGTTCTGACAGATGAATTCCTTTGGTTCTTTCTCCTTTGTCAGTTTTTATGGCTAAGTTGGTTGTAAAGGTAAAAGGTTTTTTAATTCTCTGAATTAAAGTGGTTGTAAAGGATGAAGGTTTTTTGCCTTCATGTAGTCTATGCATAAAGGTAAAAAACCTTCAGTGTGCAGCTCCCCCCACAGCCCAGTACTTACCTGAGCCCAGCCTTCATCCAGCACTGTGCACAGGAGCCTTGTTTCTTCCAGGTTGGTTTCTCCTCATTGGCTGAGACACAGCAGCAGGAGCCATTGGCTCATAGACACACAGAACTGGCCTAGGAGCAAGCACACATGAGTGCCCCCAGCGCAAGCAGCTTGTTCTGGGGGCCATCTGCAAGGTGGAGGGGCCACAAGCATCTGTGGGGGACCCGAGAAGAGGAGGATTGGTCCTGCTCTGTGCAAAACCATTGCTCAGAGCAAGTAAGTATAACGTGTTATTTTAAGGAAAAAAGGAACCTTTAGAACCAGTTTAAGGTAAAAAATCTCCTGTGATCAGAATTCCCTCCAGCCCCCCTAAATACTTACCTGAGCAAAATCTTGATCCAGCGCTGTGCCCAAAAACAGCATCTCTCTCATCTCTCTCCCTCCTCACTGGACATGGGGGCAGCAACGGGAGCCATTGGCTCCTGCTGCTACCAATCAAATCCTGTGAGGAGGGAGCAGAGCTCACTGCTCAGTGTGTCGATAGACACAGACTGCTCAGCTCAGGATTGAGCCCACATGAGCTCCCCCATAGCAAACAGCTTGCTATGGAGGCACTTGGAAGAGGGGAGGAGCCAGGTGCACTGGCAGGGGACCCTAGAAGAGTAGGATCAGGGCTGCTCTGTTCAGAACCATTACACGGAGCAAGTAGGTATAACGTGTTTGTTTAAAAAAAAAAAAAATAATTACCTTTTGGAATCACTTTTTTCATCTCTCACCATCCTGGATATAAATGTGCAGACAGGTTCGCCCCCGCTCTCCGTTTCTGCCTGCTATGCTTATCTCTCTAGGAATGGATATTATCATTTTCTGCAGTTTAGTGTCAACAAGCACAAATGTTCCCTTGAAATGTTTATGGAAAAATAAACCCTCGGATACACATGGTTGTATTCCAGACTCTTATCATTTAAACCCTCCCTTTTGCAGAAATAGGTTGTGTTCTGTCTTGTTTTATAATCTTTTTGTTTTCTTTTCATTTCTGGACTTCTTCAACTTTGGGAGTATAGCTTCTGCTTTCCACAGATCCCAGTGTATTTGTTGTGTTAGTGGGATCAGACTGAGAGTTTGCATTGTTCTATTCACAACAAAGCTCTTTCTCTACATGGAGTTTGTATGTGCTCCTTCTAGGGATGCCCATTTTCAACTATTCAGAATCTTCTGGTTCCATCTACTCTGGCTAGAATGGTCCCAATGTATGTGTATAGCTGTGTGATTGTGAAGTTGTAAAGCTGAACTCCAGGAATGTTATTTTTTGCATATTTGATCCAGCTTGGCTCAATGTAAGTAGCCATATCTATTATCCGGAGCCACTGTTTTAAAGCAGAGCTCCACCCAAAAGGGGAAGTTCCTCTTTAAGGACTGGTTCCCCGCTCCCCATTAAGGATTGGCACCTTTGGGGGTCTGGGGGGAGTGGGTACCCGAATTTGACAGGTACCCACTCCCGGTCCGATCGCCTAGGCCAGTGGTGAGCAACCTTTTTTTTCAACTGAGCCAAATCTCGCCAAAACCACGATTGAAATTTATTTTGAGAGCCACATTTTTAAAACTGAAAATACATAGGATGGTACACTGTTTTTAGTTTCAATAAGTTTTTATAGTAATTCATCCCCCATATAGTAATTCATCCCCCATATAGTAATTCATCCCCCATATAGTAATTCATCCCCCATATAGTAATTCATCCCCCATATAGTAATTCATCCCCCATATAGTAATTCATCCCCCATATAGTAATTCATCCCCCATATAGTAATTCATCCCCCATATAGTAATTCATCCCCCCTATAGTAATTCATCCCCCCTATAGTAATTCATCCCCCCTATAGTAATTCATCCCCCATATAGTAATTCATCCCCCATATAGTAATTCATCCCCCCTATAGTAATTCATCCCCCATATTAATTCATCCCTCATATAGTAGTAGTAAGTAAGTAGTAAGCCAAGTCCCCCCTGTGTCAATTCACTTACCTTTGCTCTGCGTGTTCCGCTCGCTGTGTTCCCGCACCGTTCCGGTCTTCAGGGCGGACTGTGAGAGGAGCCTAGCTCCTCTCACGTTCGTCACGCTGCCCCGCCTACACACATCCTGACAGCCAATCACTGGCTATCAGGATGTGAGTGGCAGCGAGACTGGCCAATCATTGCATTTGAGCGCGCTGCCCTGGCTGTTTTTTTTTTTTTGGATCACGCTGCAGAGTCCCTGCCGCCCGAGAGGAGGGAGGGGAGCGGGCGCCCGGCACACAAGAGCCGCATTAAAGCATGTAAAGAGCCGCATGTGGCTTGCGAGCCGCGGCTTGCCGACCACTGGCCTAGGCGAACTGTATTGTTTTTTACACGCACGCGCTCCCTTCCCCAGAGATACAAAACTACATATATGTGTGTGTGTGTGATTTTGCGCACCCATGCCACCCTGTAGCAGTATTTCTGCTATAGGACAGACGGGAAGCTGTTAATTGTCACGGATGTTGTTGTTTATGTTCATCTATGTTTTTATGTATATATATTTTCTGTAAGCGCTGCCAACTATTATAATTTTCTAGTTTTGTTTTTTGTTTGAATGCACTTTTTGCTAGCAGCTAATTATTATCACTGAGCGCTGACTTTTTTCTATTCTATTGTGGATCACACTTCTGAGGGCTTATGGTAAACTAGCCCTTATGGAAAATGTTGGTGCTACAGGCAGTCCCCTAGACAGTTACGAACATCGAAGTTACGAACGACTCCATCTTACGAGGGAGAAACAAGAAGTGAGAGGAAATCTACCCCTAGGAAGGGAAATTCACTTCTGTAAGAGTTATCATGGGAAAAAGGTGTGTTCACTGAAGGTTTATCACCAATCCTTGTTTCCAAGACAGCCCAAAATTTTCAAAATCCAATTGTCACAGGGACAGGAGGTAAAGTGAAATCTGATGGACAGGGGCACGAACATTACAGGGGTGTTAGTCCTTCCCTATGCTGTTCAAAAAAACGTAAAAAATTTTTTTTGCTGGAGCTACACTTAAAAATATGTACCTGTACGAACTTACAGTCAAATTCAACTTGAGAACAAACTTACAGACCCTATTGTGTTCGTAACCTGGGGACTGCTTGCATATAAAATATTTTTTTACGCCACTGATTGCTACATACTGTACATGGATGCCTGCGGTTGCTTTTTGATTGTTTTCTGTTGTAATTTCCATTATTTTTGCTTGACGTTTTTTGGTTATGTTTTACCCATTTAAAAATGGTAAAAAAAACCCCCATCAATCACATTAATTATAGACAGATATATATATATATATATATATATATATATATATATATATATATTATAATATACCTGATGAGTAGGGACACACTCAGGCATGTTCAGCCGCAAGTCTGTGCCCCTTGGATATGTGCGACTTCTGGGAGGGGAATGCCTCGCCTTTTTATTGGCTGTCCACAGTTAGAGCTTCCTGATTTGATAGCTCAGGCAGGTCTGAACGCGCCTTAGGGCTCATGTACGCGGGACGTTTGGAAAACACTTCTGAACAATGGAAACTGACTGCTGGAAAACGTAGGTTAAAAAACGTCTGTTTAGCTGTGTTTGCTTAGCGCGTTTATGCGCAGAAGCGGTTTTTAAAGATAACATCAGGACACCTTCCAAAATGCCCAGAATGCACTGAAAAACAGTAAAAACTTTACTATTTCAGACATTTTGAGAGAAATAGAGAGAGCAGAAGCAGAGAGAGCAGTATGTGTTGAGATGACCTATCTTTTCTGGTTGTATTCACTATGGATCCCATCATGAGCATAATGCAGCACGTTCTACTATGTTTTCCTTCACACAAAACCTGGAACTGACTGCGCTGGTGTGCTAGGCCCATTTGAATACATGGAAAACGCTTTGCATGCATTTCTGATTATGAATAAAGGCTCTGGACAGCATTTGGGTATGGAACAGTTAAAAAATGCTTCTAAGCGCAAACGCTTATAAACACGGTTAGCGGTTGAAACGCTGATAAAATCTACTCCTGAACGCACGTTTGGTGTGTTCAAAAAAAACGACTGTAAACTCACCTGCCTGTAAGCAACTATGTGTACATGGACACATAGGAATACATTAGGGAGAGTTCAGGAGCTGCTGAAAAAAACACAGAGAAGCACCTAAACATGAGTTTATCAGCTGCAGTGTACATGGACACATAGGAATACATTAGGGAGAGTTTAGGGGCTGCTGAAAAAAATGCAGAAAAGCTCCTAAACATGATTTTATCAGCTGCAGTGTACATGAGCCCTTAGTTTATCGCTTCTGAAAAGCAGACACCAAAGGGTACCCATGAATCCATATTAAACCCTCCTGATAGTTTTGCTGTGGCTGGGTGCTCTTGACCCCAGGTACGCTGTCCATGTATTTCAATCCTTGACCTCTTTGACTTAGTACTAGGTACTGCTTCTGCTTGAGATACGTCACACCCCTACCATTGAATTAATTGGAAATTCTAGTGTCATACCTTGAAGCTTCTGGAGAGATTTTAAATCACACGGGTGTGAATGGGGCCCTACACCTTCACATATAAGTAAATTGTAGGTAGATGAGAAGACACCCTGCCATGGTGTCACAGCCAAGATATGGGACATCAGCTGATGGTTCATCATACTTTTTAACCACATTGTGCGTTAGAGTTAAACATTCATATGTGTGTTTTTTCATTCACATACAGGTACAGCTACATGATCGACAATGTGATCCTGTTGATTACTGGCACCCTGCACCAGCGCTCCATTTCCGAACTTGTGCCCAAATGCCATCCCTTGGGAAGTTTTGAGCAGATGGAAGCTGTAAACATCGCACAAACACCTGCAGAATTATACAATGCCATTCTTGTGGACACTCCACTAGGTAAACATGGGCCTATACTATAAATATAATGTACTATGCTTGTGTTGGAATGTTTGAGTTGTGGAAGGGTAACCATTCCATTTTCTTAAGGGGGAAAAAAAATTAATTCCATTGAAAGCCAGAATTAAATTCAATGGGAATCATTCTAATAAGTAAGCATCAACAAAGATATGTTTTAACCTCTTCATGATGTAGTTAAAACTAACCTTAACACCTGAACACAGTTTTGCAACTTGGATGTATGTTAATAAAACTGTACATACAGCGAGTAAAATAAGTATTGAACACGTCGCCATTTTTCTTGGTAAATATATTTCTAAAGGTGCTATTGGCATGAAATTTTCACCATGATGGTAACAACCCATGCAATCCATACAAAGAAACCAAAACAAATAAGTTCAGAAACAAAGTTATGTGTCATAAAATGGAACGACACAGGGAAAAAGTATTGAACACGCTAGCTGAAATTTATTTAATACTTGGTTCAAAATCCTTTGTTGTTAATGACAGCTTCAAGATGCCTCTAGTATGGAGAAACTAGTTGCATGCATTGCTCAGGTGTGATTTTGGTCCATTCTTCCACACAGTCTTCAAATTTTGAAGGTTCCTTGGGCCTCTTTTATGAACTCTGATCTTTAGTTCTTTCCATAGATTTTCTGTTGAATTCAAGTCAGGTGATTGGCTGAGCCATTCTAGCAGCTTCATTTTCTTTCTTCGAAACCAATTGGGAGTTTCCTTGGCTTTGTGTTTGTGATCATTGTCTTGCTTGCACACAAATATTATTCTCACATCTCCACTCCAAGTCACCTGAAGCTCAAAAAAGTTTTGGAGCTACTTTTGTAGCTCCGTTTGGGCAGATTGATGCATTTTTAGCACGGTTTAATTCCCAAAGAACTACAAGGAAATGTGCAAATTGCACATTTTGTCATGCGACCAAGAGTGTTTTTCTGGCATGGCAACAATTGATGTCACAGATGAACATTTTCTCTATTGGCTAATACATAAATGGCAGAACTCAAAATACCTGAGGAAGTCGCGCACAAACGTTGAAAACTGCATAAAACCACTAGGCTCAGGTGTGAATGGGGTCTTAATCTATTTTTCAGTATTTTTGTCATTATGCCTCCCTGTTTACATTAACAAATTTGTTTTTGTTAATCTGTTCCAAACTTTTTTTTTACCTGTAGCTCCTGCCAGTATCAGAACTTCTTGTTGCAGGCTGATAAGCTTGCTAAGCCTTTTCCTTGCAAATGGCAGCAAATTGTCCGCCTGCCGTGCAAGCTTCTTCAATAATGCTGTGGGGCTGTCTATCTGATAGACCCTAAAAGGCAGTCTAACGGCCAACTTTAGAATAAACATGGCAGGCTGACAACACTGCTGCTAATTGTGAGATTGGAGCTTCGCTTTTTCAGCCTAAAACAGGAAGTTGTGTTACTGGCAGAAGTTCTGTCACTTGTGACCACAATAGTGGTACCACATGTAAGGGCTGTTGAGAATTTGAGATGCATTTGGAAGACATTTTTGAAAGGGTATTAAAGGGACACTAAATGCATTTATTAAAGAAACTATTCAAAGAAAAATAGATTTCAGATCCGTTAAGTAGTGGATGTGCATGGATTATTTTGGCGGTATAAGGATATCATTTTGGTGCCACTTTCAGCATAGTTGTTGAAAATTAATTTAAAGCTTACAGAATTGCATTGATCAGTTTTTCCAGATGCAGCTCTTCCTATTAGGTCACATTCCATATGATGTTTCCTTGCGTCTATGCCAGTTGCTGTCCTTTGTGGCACATGGCATGAGAAAATGATATATTTACAATGTGTGTGACATACATCTTGAGGTGCCCTTGGGACAGTCACCTTAGAAATATGAAAACAAACTTTTATTTTTAAAGCGTATATTCTGCTCAAATGCATTAAATGAAAACTCATAACAAGGTTCAGGTTATGGAGATAGAGGAGCACCACCCAAATTACCAGGTGAGTCAAGCAGTATATTTTCAAAGTACTTTCCCTTTGTCAAGCAGGATTTTCTCACCATTATGACTTTTTTTTTTTTTATATCCTATTCTATTTTGCTGTTCTTGGATGTTTTAAACTCAGATATTTTGTTACATTTTTGATTATAGCAGTGTAAAGCTAGAAGCTATGTTGTGGAAAAGTCTACTGTCAGAATTGCAGGAACGTTCTATAAAGGCCACTTGAACAGAACATCAGAATTGCTGCTATGATTGGGGTTTATATTTTTTTTGCAGCAAAATTACCTCTAAGAAACCGTCAAATATAATAGGTTTTCTAAGTTGAGGGCAATAGGCAGTGACACGAGCATGGCAGTGAGTAGGAATAAGAAGGCAGAACCTGAAATTGCCTTCTAAGCAACAAGCCTGGGGAAACCATAGATCTTGTTATCATTGGTGATTTAATGTTGGTATGGACACAGATGGAACAAATAAGTATATTACTACCTGGAACTAGTAGAGGTTATCGGTAACACAATGGGGTAAATGAGAGATGAAGATTAGGGATTGAGTCCGCACAGTGTTTTTTGAGTTCCATCAGCGCTGATGACTCACGAGTTAGTGGATATGAAGAAAATAATAAAGGTTGAGTATTTTTTAATTCTCCACGGCTACCTTATGCAAATGGTGGGAGAATGGCACTGAACAGTATAAGATAGCAATAATCCCTTCTACATACAGGCAGCACAGTGGCTAAATGGTTAGCATTTCTGCCTGGCAGTAATAGGGTCGCTGGTTCGAATCCCAACCATGGCACCACCTGCCTGGAGTTTGCATGTTCTCCCTGTGCTTGCGTGGGTTTCCTCTGGTACTCCGGTTTCCTCCCACACTCCAAAGACATGCTGGTAGGTTAATTGGCTCCTGTCTAAATTGTCCCTAGTATGTATGAATGTAAGTTAGGGACCTTAGATTGTACACCCCTTGAGGGTTAGGGACTGATGTGAATGTACAATATATATGTAAAGCGCTGTGTAAATTGACGGCGCTATAGAAGTACCTGAAATAAATAATAAAAGGGCTTATGGACTTGATGTCCTTGAACAGGAGCCCTTAGAAAAGTGGAATCAGCAGCCCTGAAACTAGCATAACAAACTTTGTGGAGGTCAAGGAAGAGTCTCCTCTGCGTATGGTAATAGGAAAATGGTTGTTATAGTATTTCCCGAAGGTATAGTGACCATGGATAAAATGATGCTAGCAGCAGGCTAGAGCTCAGTTAAGGAAGAATTCTGGTTGGTTTCAGTCAATTACTATTTTTGCCTTTTTAAGCCCATTATTCTAAATCTTTAATTGGCTTATGTGTTTTTAGCTGCATTCTTCCAAGACTGCATTTCAGAACAAGATCTTGATGAAATGAACATTGAAATTATAAGGAACACATTGTACAAGGTAAGTGAAGAGTTGGCCTCTGCTACAGAAAGAACAACAGCCACTTAATTATAATGAAAGAACGTGGATTAAAGGATAATCTTGCTTGATTATCCCAGGTATCATCACAGTTTAAGAGTAGAAGCATAGCAATCATCAGATAAAGAGCTAATATTTAGACAGTAGTCTGTGTCCATAACTGCTTTCTCAATATTTCAAGAATTACGTGATGATAGAAGAACTTAAAAGTACATGGGAAAAAACTCTTCTTGCTTATTGACATAAAAGTGTGAAACATTAAATGACCTACAAATTCAATTTTATATTAGTTTTTTGCAATTTCTACGCACCCAATGAAATTTCATATCTGGATGCTAAATGGGAGGAGAGAAGGAGGCAGGCCTTCAGAAGGTCTTGTGTACAGGTACCTATTTTGTTAGCTGACTTTCATGTACTGGAGGGAAATGGAGGCACTATCCAGGCATAGCTCAGTATGTGCAGTGCGCTTTATAAATGAAAGAGGCATACCTTTCATTAATCTACCTGTCCTCCATTCATAGAGCACTTTTCCTTGGTGGAAGCTATAGTACAGCTTCTGTGAAAGGAGAAGGGGGCAGAATGGGCTGGCAGAGTTAGCACTGTTGATGAGTGTCTGACAGGTCCAGCGCCTGTATTAACCCTCAAAGCCCCGGAAGATTACCACTGCAAGGGTATGTGTGTGGGGGGCTGGGGGGAGTTCAATTAGGACAGCTGGCAGTAGCACAAGGGACACGTATTAACCTCTTCAAGTCCGGACACATTTACCCTCTTCCTGTCCAAGCCAATTTTCAGCTTTCAGCGCTATCACACTTTGAATGACAATTGCGCGGTCATGCAAAGCTATACCCATATGAATTTTGTAGCATTTGTTTGAGACAGATAAAGCTTTATTTTGGTGGTATTTTGCTATATAAATGAAAAAGTCCAAAAAGTTTTAAAAAAGTGTTTTTCTTATAAAAGTTTGCAAATAAATAATATTTCATCCTAAATCTTGCACAAAATTTATTCAGTTGTCTTTTTAGTAAAAAAGAAAAAACCCAAATTAGTTTATAACCAAATATTTTAATTTTTTTTAAAAATTTGTTAAATTTTTATTTAATTTTTTTATATTATTATATATGTTTTTTTCCCCCTACATACTGTCACCCTAGCAGTACAGTGTCACCATGGTGACACTACTACTTGTGGGGGGTGATGATTTATTTATTTATTTTTTTTACACTGATTGCATTTACACCCATAAAGGCTGTAAAAGCATTCATTTCTCCTTCTCTCTGGCTGCATTCTTGCAGCCATTGAGTACTACTGTGTGAGCTGTGATTGGTCACAGCTTGTCACATGGTACAAGGCTGTTGTGAATAGCCTTGTACCATGTGACCTCTGTGATCATTCACAGATTTCACATGTAAGCAATGATGTGAGAAGTGACATCTTGCTTACTACTCTGCATGTGATCACTGATTGGCCAATCAGTGATCCAATGATCGGGACCTCGCACAGAGGTCCCGTACGACGATCGGTGTTCCACTGTGTCCGATGGAGCGAGCACAGTCCAAAATGGCGGGCGCCGTTTATGAACGGCAACCTGCCCCTGGACTGCCACAGTCCGGCCGTTTTATGTACAGTGGCTGGACGGCAAGTGTTTAAATGTACCATCCCTTTATGCTGATTTTTTTTTCTTTATTCAACTGAACTTGGCATCAATTAACTGCATGAAAATGTGTAATTTTTAAGGATTTTTTTTTTTTGCTTCCCTTCTCAAATTCCCTATAGAAATGTAAATCCTCCCAATATGTTGTGTGTGCCAGGAGGGTGCTATTTAGTTTACTTTTGAGTACTCCGTAAGCGCAGTCAGCTTCAGGACCAGGATCCTAATGGCACAGAGACCTGGAACTGCTTTGTGTGATTTCAAGCCATCATCTGATCACCACCTTGGTAACCCATCATGGTACCCACTTTGCTTTTGTTACTTTCAAACCTATTAAACAATCTTGGAGCGCGTTCCGTTTCGATACCACACTTCAGCTCGTAATAGGTCTTAAAGTGACGTGTAATCACTGTGATTAATCAGTCATGTAGGTCACAAGTAAAGTTTGTTATTGCAAGAAAGTTTCCTTTTATGTGCACTGCTGCATCTTCTCAATCCTCCTTGGTCATTGCAAATCGGTTGTAGTTACAGTCCAGGAAGTACAGTGAATTCCTTTTCTTAACGTACCATGGAACTATACTTGCCTTGAATCTAGCAATGCGCTGTCCCCGGAATTCACCGCCGGATGCTGACTTGTTCCGGCTGCCAGCTTCCTGGTCTCAATTTCAGGCTGCTGTCAATGGCCCAGCTGAGATGTCACCCCCACGCATTTGCGGGTGTTTTGTCATATTTGGCATTGCCACGTTTGTGCGGTGAACTGTGCTTGTACATGGCAGACAGGCAGGTAAGTAGCTTTAATGCAGAAGAGACATGTCTCTTCTGCTCTACAAAATCCTGCCTGTCCGCTCATTTTCAATTTGGAACCTGAAGTTCCACTTTAAAACCCAACTGAACTTTCAACTGAAATCTGCTAAATGTATTTCAAGTGCAGCAAAACAAAAGGTGTGCTAACTCTTAACAGGCCATTTTCTTTGCAAAGCAGGCACAGCCAGAGTAGAAGAGCTTGTCACACTATATAGAAAAGAACCCTTGCTCTCTGTGGTAAGTCAATAGATCTGCTATCAGTAAAGCTCATGCTTCCTGCTGATCGAAGAGTTGTAGATCAGACCTCTGCAAAGAGAACACTGTTAACACACAGAGAGCGATAGTTATATCTGCAACATGCTGATAGTGGACAGGCTTTTCTACTTTGCTGTGGCTACTTTCTAAAGAAATGTAACTGTAAAATTGTGCACATCTTTTGTTTTGGCATTTATCTGATTTAGGGCTCATTTACACTGCAATCCCTACGTTCATTGTTCCGTTCACACGCATGTTTGCTTGCATTTGTAATGCATTTGGCGGTGTGGTATTTTTTTTTAAACATTAAAGATTTTTGTTATTACTTAGTTGCTTTTACATGTGTTTGCAGTGTGTCCATGTGCATTTCTATACATTTTTGCTGGAATAAATGCAGCGTGCAAAGCACATGAAAGAAGCACAGTGGTGTTAACTAGCCTCAATGAAATGCATCCCTCTTGTATATGCAATTGTAATGTGCTCAAAATGCACTCAACTACATTTGGTGTAAAGAAACCCTTAAACTAAATTCAGTTGTGTTTTAAAACCGTCACCCGTTCCACAGTGTTGGAATTCATTTGTGCCTAATATCTATCTTCCTACAGTTAAACGTGCTGTTTACCCACAGTATACAGTCTGTTGGCCAAACATGTAAAATGTAGCAATAGTGAGCGCTCTCCGTTATAGCAGCTGATACACTCAGGTAACCACGTAAAAACCTCCAGTATATAGTGAATAGTAATGAAGTGCAGCGCTAAATAAATGAACATAAAAACCCAATATAATTCAATATACAGTCGGTGCTAAGAATAGTGCCAGTAAGCGTATCCTTCTTATTGGTGCTCCATGCAAATGATAAAATTATGCGCTTACCAGAAGCGCATAGATTATGCGCATTGATATATCCAAAAACAGGAGCATCCGAGTAGTGAGGTATGTATCTGGGACATCCGTCTCCAATTGGGCAGCTGTGCCGTAAATGAGTGATGTCTGTTCCAGAGGTCTCCTTAAGGATTAGCAGGGTCAGCCACCTGATTACAGGATTTCCCCTTCTCTGGATATTGAAGAACTTCCCAGGTTCTGCATACTTAAAGGCTCCGTAAAGAAGTCATAAGAAAAGCGCTCATAGCGTAATATTGCCAAAAGTCATAGATTTATTTAATAAGATAGTTTCACAATAAAATAGGTACACTGGCCAGTAGTTAAGATGGCCGCCGGACCAGCATATGGCTCCGGCGGCTAAACGTCACAGCGTGTTGATTCCTTAGTCCTTTTGTGAAACCTCACGTCTTCAGAGGAATATCAACATATGCAAAGTGCTCACAGGCAAGACAAGATGCAGCTATGCATTATACACATATTCATGGTAATTACACTGTTATATCTGTGTATGTTATTTGTTCAGTCTATAAAAATATGTCTCTAATGTCAACTTTTATGTGATTTTTAGGCTTATTTAGAATCCTTCTACAAATTCTGCAAAGGACTAGGAGGAACTACTGCAGATGCTATGTGTCCTATCTTAGAGGTACATGAATATTCTGTATTGGTAAACTTTGTGACTGGGTGAACATTTAAAGAGGAATTGAACTCTGAAAGCGGTGCCCCAAAAGAAAAAAAGGCAGAGATAGGACTTGTCACCAGGCTCCCTTGAAACTCAGCACTGTGCCTCTGTGTAGAGGCAGCCATCTTGGTAGAGGCACAGTGTTTTGTGTCTTGAGTCAGATCCTCCAGCATCAACAGTCTCATTCCAAATATCTTGGGACTAGCAGACAGAGGCACAGTGCCTTAGATCTCACATTGCAGCTATACAGCTATGAGGCTGTGGGCATAGGAGGACTTGGCACACTTACATACCTGAAAGTGCACTGCTATTGTTTAAGAGGAACTTAAGACATAACGTACATGTTTTAGGGTACTGCTTAGGCTCAGTTAACATTTCTAAATGTTCCCTTCAAAATATCTCTCGGACAGCTTGGTGTGCATTTTGAGTGTTTTGCCAAAACTAAACATTTCCATTAATTTGAATGGTAAAATGGAGTTCAGGGCACCCAATGCATCCTGTGCAACGTTTTTTTTCCACCATATTGAAATTCATTGTTGTGAAACCACCTTTAAAGCAAACCAGTGCTTCATCAGTGTGACTGTGGGTGATGATTGGCTTATTGTTGCTCCATAAGCAAAAAGTACATGTGTGCTTTAAAAGAGAAGTTCAGGATATGAAAAAAAATGTATAATTACAGTGGATATAAAAAGTCTACACACCCCGTTAAAATGTCAGGTTTCTGTGATGTAAAAAATGAGACATTTCAGATCTTTTTCCACCTTTAATGTGACCTATAAACTGTACAACTCAATTGAAAAACAAACTTAAATCTTTTAGGAGGA